>NW_028275907.1:0-372232 GCF_052056855.1 Sturnus vulgaris | reverse complement strand
AGGGACATATCGCACACGACAATGTGCCAGGACAGAGACGTGTTCTACATTGTCTCTTCTCGTCATCCAGTTTGTGCCTCTGCTGCTTCTGCTGTTAGGAATCGCTCCTTGAAAGACGAGCGAGAGCGTCTTTCTGGGTGCACTGCACTGAGTGAGTGCTCGCTAGGGACTTTGCACTCGGAGCCAAGGCAACAGGGCGTGCTTGTCCGCAGAACTGAGAGCACGCTGTTGGGCAGAGCTGAAACTGACCGCTGCAGTTCAGCTCTCTCCGGACGGCAGACGCCGAAGAACGAAGCCGCTTGCGAGCGGCGCAGTGCAGCGAAGAGCACACGAGCAGCCAAAGAGCTCCTTCACAATCGCTTTCACTTCTCAGTGCTCTTGCTGCTTGGAAAAGCAGCACACAGCCGTTGCACGCCAGGGCAAAAGCTGGGGCAGTGCCCGTCTTCACTCCTTCGCTGTGCTGTACTCCATGCAGCTAGAGCGAAGCGAGAAGGACGCGAGGACGAAGAAGGCCTTCTTAAAGTAGCCCCCTGTCAGCAGCCCTGAAAGGGCGCATAACACACGGCGTCTCGCTGCCCTCCGTTCTACATACTCGCGGCTCCCTTTGCCGACTCGCAAAAGTTGCTACCAGAGCAGAGGCGGCCAGATTGAAGAGGCAGTGCCTAGGTTCACCTTCTACTTCATGCACGTAAGCCGCGTCCAGCTCCTCGCTGCACTCTGGATTTCCCTTCTCCGCAGCACTTAACGTGGTGCTGTGTGTGTGCAACTCGGCGCCTAGAAGTGACCGCCAATGCTTTCAGAGCGGGCTGCAAGGGAACCAAGGAGCAGCACAAGCAGCAGTGCTTCAGCTTGCTCCTTCCGACTGCTAAGGGCACTTGGGAAGGCAAGCGAGAGTCAACCACCTTCCTCTCCTAGTAGCCTCTAACGTGGTGCACACAAGCACGGCACATAGCCGCTTCGTTCACCGCCCTCGCCCAAGCCTTGCTCCGCTTTCACTTGCCGGCGGCCAGAAGCCGCTGCAGGGGCGCCACATACCCAGCAGTGTGCGGGCAGCCAAGAGCTCGAGAACGCTTCTTCTGCCCAAGCCAGCCTAGGGCGTGCACCTTTGTTCTCAGAGCTCCGTGTAACAGTCTGCCTCTCTCGCAGTTCGAATGGAAATCGAAAGCTTTTCGCATACGACCTTCATAGAGATCCGTTGCCAGGACGAGAATGTCTTGTGGCCAGAGCTCGCCCCCGCCGCGAGGAAGCTGCTCTTAGCACCGCGTTGCAGGGACACGTCTCGCTTCTTGACTTCGTGCTTAGCGCTCTCCGAATTCGCTGCTAGCTCCGCGGTCCTTCTCAGCTGCAAGTAGCAGCGCTCGCAGTACATAGAGCTTCGCAAGGACCGAAGACCCGGAGGGACGTATCGCACACGACAATGTGCCAGGACAGAGACGTGTTCTACATTGTCTCTTCTCGTCATCCAGTTTGTGCCTCTGCTGCTTCTGCTGTTAGGAATCGCTCCTTGAAAGACGAGCGAGAGCGTCTTTCTGGGTGCACTGCACTGAGTGAGTGCTCGCTAGGGACTTTGCACTCGGAGCCAAGGCAACAGGGCGTGCTTGTCCGCAGAACTGAGAGCGCGCTGTTGGGCAGAGCTGAAACTGACCGCTGCAGTTCAGCTCTCTCCGGACGGCAGACGCCGAAGAACGAAGCCGCTTGCGAGCGGCGCAGTGCAGCGAAGAGCACACGAGCAGCCAAAGAGCTCCTTCACAATCGCTTTCACTTCTCAGTGCTCTTGCTGCTTGGAAAAGCAGCACACAGCCGTTGCACGCCAGGGCAAAAGCTGGGGCAGTGCCCGTCCTCACTCCTTCGCTGTGCTGTACTCCTTGCAGCTAGAGCGAAGCGAGAAGGACGCGAGGACGAAGAAGGCCTTCTTAAAGTAGCCCCTTGTCAGCAGCCCTGAAAGGGCGCATAACACACGGCGTCTCGCTGCCCTCCGTTCTACATACTCGCGTCTCCCTTTGCCGTCTTGCAAAAGTTGCTACCAGAGCAGAGGCGGCCAGATTGAAGAGGCTGTGCTTAGGTTCACCTTCTCCTTACTGCACGTAAGCCACGTCAAGCTCCTCGCTGCACTCTGGATTTCCCTTCTCCGCGGCACTTAGCGTGGTGCTGTGTGTGTGCAACTCGGCGCCTAGAAGTGACCGCCAATGCTTTCAGAGCGGGCTGCAAGGGAACCAAGGAGCAGCACAAGCAGCAGTGCTTCAGCTTGCTCCTTCCGACTGCTAAGGGCACTTGGGAAGGCAAGCGAGAGTCAACCACCTTCCTCTCCTAGTAGCCTCTAACGTGGTGCACACAAGCACGGCACATAGCCGCTTCGTTCACCGCCCTCGCCCTCGCCCACGCCTTGCTCCGCTTTCACTTGCCGGCGGCCAGAAGCCGCCGCAGGGGCGCCACATACCCAGCAGTGTGCGGGCAGCCAAGAGCTCGAGAACGCTGCTTCTGCCCAAGCCAGCCTAGGGCGTGCACCTTTGTTCTCAGAGCTCCGTGTAACAGTCTGCCTCTCTCGCAGTTCGAATGGAAAACGAAAGCTTTTCGCCTACGCCCTTCACAGAGATCCGTTGCTACGACGAGAATGTCTTGTGGCCGGAGTTCGCCCCCGCCGCGAGGAAGCTGCTCTTAGCACCGCATTGCAGGGACACGTCTCGCTTCTTGACTTCGTGCTTAGCGCTCTCCGAATTCGCTGCTAGCTCCGCTGTCCTTCTCAGCTGCAAGTAGCAGCGCTCGCAGTACATAGAGCTTCGCAAGGACCGAAGACCCGGAGGGACGTATCGCACACGACAATGTGCCAGGACAGAGACGTGTTCTACATTGTCCCTTCTCGTCATCCAGTTTGTGCCTCTGCTGCTTCTGCTGTTAGGAATCGCTCCTTGAAAGACGAGCGAGAGCGTCTTTCTGGGTGCATTGCACTGAGTGAGTGCTCGCTAAGGACTTTGCACTCGGAGCCAAGGCAACAGGGCGTGCTTGTCCGCAGAACTGAGAGCACGCTGTTGGGCAGAGCTGAAACTGACCGCTGCAGTTCAGCTCTCTCCGGACGGCAGACGCCGAAGAACGAAGCCGCTTGCGAGCGGCGCAGTGCAGCGAAGAGCACACGAGCAGCCAAAGAGCTCCTTCACAATCGCTTTCACTTCTCAGTGCTCTTGCTGCTTGGAAAAGCAGCACACAGCCGTTGCACGCCAGGGCAAAAGCTGGGGCAGTGCCCGTCCTCACTCCTTCGCTGTGCTGTACTCCTTGCAGCTAGAGCGAAGCGAGAAGGACGCGAGGACGAAGAAGTCCTTCTTAAAGTAGCCCCTTGTCAGCAGCCCTGAAAGGGCGCATAAAACACGGCGTCTCGCTGCCCTCCGTTCTACATACTCGCGGCTCCCTTTGGCGACTCGCAAAAGTTGCTACCAGAGCAGAGGCGGCCAGATTGAAGAGGCACTGCTTAGGTTCACCTTCTCCTTACTGCACGTAAGCCACGTCCAGCTCCTCGCTGCACTCTGGATTTCCCTTCTCCGCAGCACTTAACGTGGTGCTGTGTGTGTGCAACTCGGCGCTTAGAAGTGACCGCCAATGCTTTCAGAGCGGGCTGCAAGGGAACCAAGGAGCAGCACAAGCAGCAGTGCTTCAGCTTGCTCCTTCCGACTGCTAAGGGCACTTGGGAAGGCAAGCGAGAGTCAACCACCTTCCTCTCCTAGTAGCCTCTAACGTGGTGCACACAAGCACGGCGCTTTTGTCGCTTCGTTCACCGCCCTCGCCCTCGCCCACGCCTTGCTCCGCTTTTACTTGCCGGCGGCCAGAAGCCGCTGCAGGGGCGCCACATACCCAGCAGTGTGCGGGCAGCCAAGAGCTCGAGAACGCTTCTTCTGCCCAAGCCAGCCTAGGGCGTGCACCTTTGTTCTCAGAGCTCCGTGTAACAGTCTGCCTCTCTCGCAGTTCGAATGGAAAACGAAAGCTTTTCGCCTACGACCTTCATAGAGATCCGTTGCCAGGACGAGAATGTCTTGTGGCCAGAGCTCGCCCCCGCCGCGAGGAAGCTGCTCTTAGCACCGCGTTGCAGGGACACGTCTCGCTTCTTGACTTCGTGCTTAGCGCTCTCCGAATTCGCTGCTAGCTCCGCGGTCCTTCTCAGCTGCAAGTAGCAGCGCTCGCATTACATATAGCTTCGCAAGGACCGAAGACCCGGAGGGACATATCGCACACGACAATGTGCCAGGACAGAGACGTGTTCTACATTGTCTCTTCTCGTCATCCAGTTTGTGCCTCTGCTGCTTCTGCTGTTAGGAATCGCTCCTTGAAAGACGAGCGAGAGCGTCTTTCTGGGTGCACTGCACTGAGTGAGTGCTCGCTAGGGACTTTGCACTCGGAGCCAAGGCAACAGGGCGTGCTTGTCCGCAGAACTGAGAGCACGCTGTTGGGCAGAGCTGAAACTGACCGCTGCAGTTCAGCTCTCTCCGGACGGCAGACGCCGAAGAACGAAGCCGCTTGCGAGCGGCGCAGTGCAGCGAAGAGCACACGAGCAGCCAAAGAGCTCCTTCACAATCGCTTTCACTTCTCAGTGCTCTTGCTGCTTGGAAAAGCAGCACACAGCCGTTGCACGCCAGGGCAAAAGCTGGGGCAGTGCCCGTCTTCACTCCTTCGCTGTGCTGTACTCCATGCAGCTAGAGCGAAGCGAGAAGGACGCGAGGACGAAGAAGGCCTTCTTAAAGTAGCCCCCTGTCAGCAGCCCTGAAAGGGCGCATAACACACGGCGTCTCGCTGCCCTCCGTTCTACATACTCGCGGCTCCCTTTGCCGACTCGCAAAAGTTGCTACCAGAGCAGAGGCGGCCAGATTGAAGAGGCAGTGCCTAGGTTCACCTTCTACTTCATGCACGTAAGCCGCGTCCAGCTCCTCGCTGCACTCTGGATTTCCCTTCTCCGCAGCACTTAACGTGGTGCTGTGTGTGTGCAACTCGGCGCCTAGAAGTGACCGCCAATGCTTTCAGAGCGGGCTGCAAGGGAACCAAGGAGCAGCACAAGCAGCAGTGCTTCAGCTTGCTCCTTCCGACTGCTAAGGGCACTTGGGAAGGCAAGCGAGAGTCAACCACCTTCCTCTCCTAGTAGCCTCTAACGTGGTGCACACAAGCACGGCACATAGCCGCTTCGTTCACCGCCCTCGCCCAAGCCTTGCTCCGCTTTCACTTGCCGGCGGCCAGAAGCCGCTGCAGGGGCGCCACATACCCAGCAGTGTGCGGGCAGCCAAGAGCTCGAGAACGCTTCTTCTGCCCAAGCCAGCCTAGGGCGTGCACCTTTGTTCTCAGAGCTCCGTGTAACAGTCTGCCTCTCTCGCAGTTCGAATGGAAATCGAAAGCTTTTCGCATACGACCTTCATAGAGATCCGTTGCCAGGACGAGAATGTCTTGTGGCCAGAGCTCGCCCCCGCCGCGAGGAAGCTGCTCTTAGCACCGCGTTGCAGGGACACGTCTCGCTTCTTGACTTCGTGCTTAGCGCTCTCCGAATTCGCTGCTAGCTCCGCGGTCCTTCTCAGCTGCAAGTAGCAGCGCTCGCAGTACATAGAGCTTCGCAAGGACCGAAGACCCGGAGGGACGTATCGCACACGACAATGTGCCAGGACAGAGACGTGTTCTACATTGTCTCTTCTCGTCATCCAGTTTGTGCCTCTGCTGCTTCTGCTGTTAGGAATCGCTCCTTGAAAGACGAGCGAGAGCGTCTTTCTGGGTGCACTGCACTGAGTGAGTGCTCGCTAGGGACTTTGCACTCGGAGCCAAGGCAACAGGGCGTGCTTGTCCGCAGAACTGAGAGCACGCTGTTGGGCAGAGCTGAAACTGACCGCTGCAGTTCAGCTCTCTCCGGACGGCAGACGCCGAAGAACGAAGCCGCTTGCGAGCGGCGCAGTGCAGCGAAGAGCACACGAGCAGCCAAAGAGCTCCTTCACAATCGCTTTCACTTCTCAGTGCTCTTGCTGCTTGGAAAAGCAGCACACAGCCGTTGCACGCCAGGGCAAAAGCTGGGGCAGTGCCCGTCCTCACTCCTTCGCTGTGCTGTACTCCTTGCAGCTAGAGCGAAGCGAGAAGGACGCGAGGACGAAGAAGGCCTTCTTAAAGTAGCCCCTTGTCAGCAGCCCTGAAAGGGCGCATAACACACGGCGTCTCGCTGCCCTCCGTTCTACATACTCGCGTCTCCCTTTGCCGTCTTGCAAAAGTTGCTACCAGAGCAGAGGCGGCCAGATTGAAGAGGCTGTGCTTAGGTTCACCTTCTCCTTACTGCACGTAAGCCACGTCAAGCTCCTCGCTGCACTCTGGATTTCCCTTCTCCGCGGCACTTAGCGTGGTGCTGTGTGTGTGCAACTCGGCGCCTAGAAGTGACCGCCAATGCTTTCAGAGCGGGCTGCAAGGGAACCAAGGAGCAGCACAAGCAGCAGTGCTTCAGCTTGCTCCTTCCGACTGCTAAGGGCACTTGGGAAGGCAAGCGAGAGTCAACCACCTTCCTCTCCTAGTAGCCTCTAACGTGGTGCACACAAGCACGGCACATAGCCGCTTCGTTCACCGCCCTCGCCCTCGCCCACGCCTTGCTCCGCTTTCACTTGTCGGCGGCCAGAAGCCGCCGCAGGGGCGCCACATACCCAGCAGTGTGCGGGCAGCCAAGAGCTCGAGAACGCTGCTTCTGCCCAAGCCCGCCTAGGGCGTGCACCTTTGTTCTCAGAGCTCCGTGTAACAGTCTGCCTTTCTCGCAGTTCGAATGGAAATCGAAAGCTTTTCGCCTACGCCCTTCACAGAGATCCGTTGCTAGGACGAGAATGTCTTGTGGCCGGAGCTCGCCCCCGCCGCGAGGAAGCTGCTCTTAGCACCGCGTTGCAGGGACACGTCTCGCTTCTTGACTTCGTGCTTAGCGCTCTCCGAATTCGCTGCTAGCTCCGCGGTCCGTCTCAGCTTCAAGTAGCTGCGCTCGCAGTACATAGAGCTTCGCAAGGACCGAAGACCCGGAGGGACGTATCGCACACGACAATGTGCCAGGACAGAGACGTGTTCTACATTGTCCCTTCTCGTCATCCAGTTTGTGCCTCTGCTGCTTCTGCTGTTAGGAATCGCTCCTTGAAAGACGAGCGAGAGCGTCTTTCTGGGTGCATTGCACTGAGTGAGTGCTCCCTAGGGACTTTGCACTCGGAGCCAAGGCAACAGGGCGTGCTTGTCCGCAGAACTGAGAGCACGCTGTTGGGCAGAGCTGAAACTGACCGCTGGAGTTCAGCTCTCTCCGGACGGCAGACGCCGAAGAACGAAGCCGCTTGCGAGCGGCGCAGTGCAGCGAAGAGCACACGAGCAGCCAAAGAGCTCCTTCACAATCGCTTTCACTTCTCAGTGCTCTTGCTGCTTGGAAAAGCAGCACACAGCCGTTGCACGCCAGGGCAAAAGCTGGGGCAGTGCCCGTCCTCACTCCTTCGCTGTGCTGTACTCCTTGCAGCTAGAGCGAAGCGAGAAGGACGCGAGGACGAAGAAGGCCTTCTTAAAGTAGCCCCTTGTCAGCAGCCCTGAAAGGGCGCATAACACACGGCGTCTCGCTGCCCTCCGTTCTACATACTCGCGGCTCCCTTTGCCGTCTTGCAAAAGTTGCTACCAGAGCAGAGGCGGCCAGATTGAAGAGGCTGTGCTTAGGTTCACCTTCTCCTTACTGCACGTAAGCCACGTCAAGCTCCTCGCTGCACTCTGGATTTCCCTTCTCCGCGGCACTTAGCGTGGTGCTGTGTGTGTGCAACTCGGCGCCTAGAAGTGACCGCCAATGCTTTCAGAGCGGGCTGCAAGGGAACCAAGGAGCAGCACAAGCAGCAGTGCTTCAGCTTGCTCCTTCCGACTGCTAAGGGCACTTGGGAAGGCAAGCGAGAGTCAACCACCTTCCTCTCCTAGTAGCCTCTAACGTGGTGCACACAAGCACGGCACATAGCCGCTTCGTTCACCGCCCTCGCCCTCGCCCACGCCTTGCTCCGCTTTCACTTGTCGGCGGCCAGAAGCCGCCGCAGGGGCGCCACATACCCAGCAGTGTGCGGGCAGCCAAGAGCTCGAGAACGCTGCTTCTGCCCAAGCCCGCCTAGGGCGTGCACCTTTGTTCTCAGAGCTCCGTGTAACAGTCTGCCTTTCTCGCAGTTCGAATGGAAATCGAAAGCTTTTCGCCTACGCCCTTCACAGAGATCCGTTGCTAGGACGAGAATGTCTTGTGGCCGGAGCTCGCCCCCGCCGCGAGGAAGCTGCTCTTAGCACCGCGTTGCAGGGACACGTCTCGCTTCTTGACTTCGTGCTTAGCGCTCTCCGAATTCGCTGCTAGCTCCGCGGTCCGTCTCAGCTTCAAGTAGCTGCGCTCGCAGTACATAGAGCTTCGCAAGGACCGAAGACCCGGAGGGACGTATCGCACACGACAATGTGCCAGGACAGAGACGTGTTCTACATTGTCCCTTCTCGTCATCCAGTTTGTGCCTCTGCTGCTTCTGCTGTTAGGAATCGCTCCTTGAAAGACGAGCGAGAGCGTCTTTCTGGGTGCATTGCACTGAGTGAGTGCTCGCTAGGGACTTTGCACTCGGAGCCAAGGCAACAGGGCGTGCTTGTCCGCAGAACTGAGAGCGCGCTGTTGGGCAGAGCTGAAACTGACCGCTGCAGTTCAGCTCTCTCCGGACGGCAGACGCCGAAGAACGAAGCCGCTTGCGAGCGGCGCAGTGCAGCGAAGAGCACACGAGCAGCCAAAGAGCTCCTTCACAATCGCTTTCACTTCTCAGTGCTCTTGCTGCTTGGAAAAGCAGCACACAGCCGTTGCACGCCAGGGCAAAAGCTGGGGCAGTGCCCGTCCTCACTCCTTCGCTGTGCTGTACTCCTTGCAGCTAGAGCGAAGCGAGAAGGACGCGAGGACGAAGAAGGCGTTCTTAAAGTAGCCCCTTGTCAGCAGCCCTGAAAGGGCGCATAACACACGGCGTCTCGCTGCCCTCCGTTCTACATACTCGCGTCTCCCTTTGCCGTCTTGCAAAAGTTGCTACCAGAGCAGAGGCGGCCAGATTGAAGAGGCTGTGCTTAGGTTCACCTTCTCCTTACTGCACGTAAGCCACGTCAAGCTCCTCGCTGCACTCTGGATTTCCCTTCTCCGCGGCACTTAGCGTGGTGCTGTGTGTGTGCAACTCGGCGCCTAGAAGTGACCGCCAATGCTTTCAGAGCGGGCTGCAAGGGAACCAAGGAGCAGCACAAGCAGCAGTGCTTCAGCTTGCTCCTTCCGACTGCTAAGGGCACTTGGGAAGGCAAGCGAGAGTCAACCACCTTCCTCTCCTAGTAGCCTCTAACGTGGTGCACACAAGCACGGCACATAGCCGCTTCGTTCACCGCCCTCGCCCTCGCCCACGCCTTGCTCCGCTTTCACTTGTCGGCGGCCAGAAGCCGCCGCAGGGGCGCCACATACCCAGCAGTGTGCGGGCAGCCAAGAGCTCGAGAACGCTGCTTCTGCCCAAGCCCGCCTAGGGCGTGCACCTTTGTTCTCAGAGCTCCGTGTAACAGTCTGCCTTTCTCGCAGTTCGAATGGAAATCGAAAGCTTTTCGCCTACGCCCTTCACAGAGATCCGTTGCTAGGACGAGAATGTCTTGTGGCCGGAGCTCGCCCCCGCCGCGAGGAAGCTGCTCTTAGCACCGCGTTGCAGGGACACGTCTCGCTTCTTGACTTCGTGCTTAGCGCTCTCCGAATTCGCCGCTAGCTCCGCGGTCCGTCTCAGCTTCGCTCGCAGCTGCGTAGCTGCGCTCGCAGTACTTAGAGCTTCGCAAGGACCGAAGACCCGGAGGGACATATCGCACACGACAATGTGCCAGGACAAGGACGTTCTGCACTGAGTGGAGACAGAGACAGACCGAGAATTCTACACTGCCCCTTCTCTTCGGCCATCTTGTGCTCTGCTGCCTCTGCTGTGACGAATCGGTCCTTGAAAAACCAGCGAGAGCGTCTCTCCAGGCACTGAGTGTGAGCTCCCTAGGGACTTTTTCCACCTCCAAAAATACATGGGTAAGTCCTAAAAGTTTTGGTTTGATCAAGAATAGTTACGTCCAAGTATTGCTGTTCTAAACACCCTTGGTTTCAGTCTGAACTTAACTGCTTGTTTCTGTCTTTTTGCCTAGTGGCAATCTAATTCTAAGGTAACTAGATGTGTTAGATATCCATAAGTTACATCTCAGGTTAGGTGGGATAATTGGCTGGGAAGAAAATGGAATTGAGAATTTGGAAAGAATCCAAAGTGAGCTGATGTCACAATCCGAGATTCCCTTGGGTTCCAAATCCTTTCATTTGTGTTTTTGTGGGCTTTTTTGAAGGCGGTGTACAGTTGAAGCCATGATTTAGCTGCGGTGAGACCTGCTCTGCTGTAAAAGCATTATTTTCTCAGTGAGCATGGACAACAGTTAGAGTGTCGTCTTTTAAGATTCCCTGCACTCCACTTATGGTGGCAAAAGCAGTGCCTTGACTGTAATCATAAAAGTGATTACAGCTTCCTTGCTTTGACATCATGTAGGATGCTTCCTCCATCTGCTGTGGTCAGCATTAAGTAACAGATTTCTCAGTTTCTAGGAAGAGTCTAGCAAACAATCACCTTGCTCCTTCTCTTGCATTTATTCATCACTGCTATGCTGCTATACAGACAGATAGTCTGTTTATGATTCAACAATTCAATGGGACATCAAGTAAATAGCAAAGCAAAACTAACTACCGAAAGCACTATAAGGGCCAGAGATTAGCTTGGATCAAAACAGGTATTCTCCTAGCATTGTTTACAAACGACTCAGCATGTGAAACAGAAGGCACAATGTAGTTTGTGCCTTGTTTTGGGCATGCCCGGAAGAAGGAAATTCTGATTTCACATATGGGAAAAGAAATGTTGACATTTGAATGAGATTGTTCATACCCCAGAAAAGGTTGCTTTGAAAGGTTGTGGAAGTCCTGTGTGGAAACACGGCTTTACAAGTCCTTTCCACCAGGAGACAACAGCTGCAGAACATCTGGGTGTGCCAGTGTTGAGAGCACCAGCAAAGATCAAAGTGGAGAAGTTGGTGAACAATGGCAGTGGCCTGGGGGAGAGCAAGTGGGGTGCTGGCTGTGGGACCAGGGGAGTCCTGACTGATTTAGGAGGCGTGTGATGGTCTGTGCCAGCAAGCGGAGTAGTGCTGTGGCCTTGGCACACTGCGAATACTGGAATTCAGTGGGGTCACTGGGCAGGCTGAGTGTGTGAGCTGCTGGAGGGACCCAGGTTGCCCACATGTAAACATCCAGTCTCACTCTTGCCAGCCACAGAAAGGAGCAGGATGTGGCTGCTGGCGATGCCTGTCATGTATATGTAGTGTATATGCGTGCTATCCCAGCCTGCTGGGAACACTTCTTCTTTGGGACTGCTTGGGCTGAGGGAGAGAAAGCAGTGGTAGTTTCTGAGGTTTCGAGTTTGCTCGAGTTTCTCAGGCTGTTTCTGGAGCCACCCAGAGTTCTCTTCCTTGAAGCATTTCAAGTCCTGCTAATTTTCAAAATTCAAACAGACACAGCCCTAAGCTAGTTGATCTGACTTCAGAGCTATTCTTACGCTGAGCTGTTGGATGATCTGATCTCCTGAGATGTCTTCCATTTCAGTTTATGACCTGGTTCTTGTGAAAAATAGGATCTTTTAGCCTGGAGAAGAGAGGTTTCTGGAGAGACAGTATTGTGGCCTTTGAATATGTAAAGAGGGTATAAGACCAATGGAGAAAGACTTTTTAGGAAGGTTTGCAGAGAAAGGACAAGGGGACATGCTTTCAAACTGAGACTAGGTTTAGATTGGCTAAAAGGAAAAGCTTTTCTACAATGAAGCTGGTGAGACACTCAAACGGCTGTTCCAGAGAAGTTGTGGATGCCCCATCATTGAGAGTGCTCCTTATCAGTTTGGCTAGTCTTGAGCAATTTGATCTACTGTAAGATCTACCTGGCAAGGAAGTAGGACTAGGTGATCTTTAATCACAGACTGTTGTATGATTCCGTGAAAGACAGAATGCAATAAAGTTCATAATTCAGATTTTGGCGCAGACATATTTATAATTTCTCACTTTATGCATCATTGCAATGACAACTTGTTAGCTTCTGAAATGATTAGCTGAGATTGATTTCCTTCCTTAGTTTCATTTTCCCTGTTATTCCTTCACTCTTGGACCTTTTTTTCACTAGATTTCCTCTTTCAGTAAACTGCCCTTAAGTATCACTTTGCTCCCCACCTGGCTTTTCTTTTTTTTTTTTTTTTTCAATGACACCTTTTCACTGGTTCGTTTTGGGCCTTTGCTGCTTGAAGTCCAGCAGCCTCCTTGTCAGAGCATTACGGAGCTTTCTTTACAGCTTCATCACTATGCAAAAAGCCATAAATTACTGTGTTCCATCTCACATACCATCAAGTAGCACACTAATATTCCCTCTGCTGAATAGCTGGTTGGCTTACATAGACCAGCCAAAAACCAGGAAATCCAGATGGCAGCAAGAATCTTGTAGACTACTCCCGCTGTTCATTTAAATTCTGGAGAAGTCACGTGAGGTATCACATTCTCTTGAAAGAAGTGTCTATCATCTCGGACATTCTAGAATGGGCTATTAATATTGTCATGAGTTTCTGGCTAGACTTTTTAGTATGCCAATTCAAATTCAAATGATCTGAAATGATAGAACTTCAAGAATTGTTTTTCCCAGAATCGAAGTATGATGGAGTTATATAGGGAGAATCTTAATCTTAGTTATTCTATTCCATCTCACATCATGGCTGGGGGCAGGGAGAAGGGAGTATCTTTGGGGGACAATGGGTTCCGGTGTAGTCAGTAAGCTGGGCAGAGGCGCCATCAGGTATTGTCTGTTGTTGGGGGGGGGATTCATGTGAACTCTTCCTTTCTTGTACCCTGCCACCAGTATTGTTGCTAAAATTGTTTGTTTTCTCATCCAAGTGACAAAATCAGCACACTTAATGAGGGATGAAGAGGGAGCAGCGACCTCGGAACAGGAGGAAGAAGAAGCAGAGCCTGCTGTCCTCCAGAAGAAAAAAAACGCTACCAGCCAACTTTGCATCATCTGTGAACTTCCTGGGCGTGTACTCTATCCCCTTGTCCAGATCACTGAGCAAGATATTAAACAGGACTGGGCCCAAGACTGAGCCTTGGGGACCAGCTGGATGAACTCTATTTCCCACCACTCTGTGGGCCTGGCCATCACCCAGTTTGTCACCCAGCAAACAGCCCACCCATGCAAACCATAAGCAGACAGTTTCTTCAGGAGAATGATGTGAGACTCATTGCAAAAAAGATCAGGGAGATGCCTAGGAAGAGTCTCAGGTGAATCCAGGAGACTATAGTGGAGGACTATTCAGTTTTCCAATCAATTTGCTTAAAAAAACTCTACAAAACCGTAATAAAAAAACAAACAAAAAAAGCAGACCAAACAAACACACAAAACCCCCCATCCAATAATCCCCAAAGAGACAAAAAAAGCCCCCAAAAAAGCCCACCAAAAAACCCACCCAAAACTGAAAAAAAAGCCCCAAACCCAACACAAAAAATCAGGGTGAAGGTTTTTAGTAACTTTAAAAATAACAAAACAAAACGAAACAAAAAAACCCCAGAAAGTCACATTTCTAAAGGTGCTGTCCCAGCCTCTTCTCTCAGCAGGGAGGACATCCTGAAGTGGAGCCAGTTGGAAGAAAGCGGGACGGGGCAGCACCTGGGCCATTGTCACAGGACGGCCCTGTGGCTGCCCCACTGCCAAAACCTGGACACATAAATCAAACACAGGTATGCACATGTGCTTAGACACAGCAAAAATATATTTGTCTGAAAAGAATACAGGTCCATTTCTATCACTGGAAAGAGCATAATGCCTCGTCTCAGCTTTCTTTTCAGTCATTACAAATGTTTCGAAAATAAAGGAGTGCAGAAAATGGAAATATCCAAGATCAACATGAGGACCAGTAACAAAGATTCCATTTTTGAAACTGCATTGGGAATCCTCTGCAGAAATTGACTCAGAGCTCTAAGATTTACAAAAAAGACCAAGAGGATTGGAGTCAATACAACACAGTGTCTGGAGACTTCAGCTGGTTGCCTTGATTTCTCAAATATGATGGAGGAAGCACCTTAGCAACTACAGCTGCCAGTTCTCTCAGGGCCCTGACATGCCTCTGGGTGGGTGCCATGGTCTTGCATGCTCAGGTTCCTCAAGTGGTCTGAAAGCTGACCTGCTACTATGGGTTAGAATCAAGTCCACCAGTCCAATAACCTGAGAGATGTGGAAATAGTGACTGGCAGTAAAAATTGAGACCAACACTTGTTGAGTACCTCAGCCTTCTCCTTGTCTGTTGTCACTAGTCCTGTCTGGCTTATGGGGGTGGGGGGGGGGGGGGAATAGGGGAGGTGTGATAGGTTTCTTTTCATCTTCCTTTTCCCACTGAAATACCCGTAGGTGCCTTTATTATTCTTAGTTTTGGCATGCTTTTCCAAATTCAGCTTCAACTGAGCCTTAGCTATACTGATCCCATCCTCACACACTCATGTGTTACCACTGTATTTTTCCCATGATTTGTCTCGCTGTGTATCGTCTGCATATTACCTACTTGCATCACATCTATTAATTTTCAATAACCTTCTGGCTTTAACTTGCTTTCAAAAAAAAACCTTTTTGAACCTTTTCACCTCAGAAATTCACCTGGGAAACCCCAAATCCCCAGAATTCGACCCAAAATTCACCTGGCACCCCAAATTCACCCTCCAAATTCGCTCCAAAATGATTGGCAACTTTACACACTCCATTTTCCCACAAAAGGATCTAGAGCCCTGTGCGCTTCGTATACAAACTAAATGCAAAAAACCTTTCTATTCATTCTCAGCAAAAAGACGTCCTATTCCTCCTTCTTTTGGACAAAACTGCCTTCACTTTCAAACTTATTCTCTTGCTCGCTTACCTGCATAATGCTTAGTCCCTGTTCTGCATGCTCATTTTCTTCACTTTTACAAGGAATCCTCTCCTCATCTTCTTCTTCCTCTGCTTCAACATGCAAAAACAAACCAAAAATTGTCTCTTCTACAGAAAATGAGGGGAGAAAAGAACACAAATGATAACCAATACCCTGCCAAGTAGAAATTTCTTCTATATTTCAGTGACTGATAGGCAGAAAAAAATGAATTTCATCTGGGGAAAGAAAGACATTCTAGGAATATTCAGACTGCTATCTTGCCCCAGGTAAAACATTTACCATGGCCTTAGCGTTAATGAGCTTGTGAACATCAGCTGCCAAGAGGAAGGACATTTCCTCCAGTTTCACACAATACTTGGTCAGTACATCTGCTATCTGTGCAATCAAAGAATACAGAAAAGCAACAACAATGAAAAGTAGAACTCAAATATCAATTTCCCAAGTTAAAATCTACATGAACAAGACAATTTTTCCATTCAAGTGAATTCGATTTAATTAATTCATTAACTACATAAGTAGCATTCTCACGTTCAAGAACGGAATTCAAAGAATCAACGTTGCTTCTTCTGAGACATTGAAGCCTGAGTAGATCCCAACTTCAAATCTAGTAGGACGCCATGAAAGCAATACCTGCTACATTTAGTACATGTAAACTACAAAGACATCTAGAACAGCTCTAAAAGATGAGCAAACCCATGAACTTTGAAGGAGACGCTAGCAAGAAATGTGGAAATAGGCTTTATCTGCCCAGTGCTTTTCCCAAAAGCACGGGCACTCCTTGGCGTCAGTGAGAGTCTCTGTCTCATTATTCAGCAGCTGGCTTAGGGTAAAAAAGGATGCATGCAATCACTTCATTCCTGTTCATGACATAAACTTACTGCATCATCGTGGAAGCCATTTACTTGGAAATATAGCCTAAAAAATAGGTGTCAGACTGGGTACATATCTAGATTGCTATGAGCAAAACCAATTTCTTTTTAACAGGAAAGCCATACAATATGCCTGCCATGGCAAATATTAGTCTACTAGCCCTGCACTTCAACGGGCAGTGAGCAGTTCATGACACCAAATTTACGTTTGGCAAGGAGACAGTCTATTTATTACAAGCCCCTAGTTCTAGAACCAAGAATTCAGGAGTTGCTCATTCCCAATGAAAATCTGTCCATTTCATACCTTTGGGGTTTTATGCTTCTGTTCTTTACCTGTCTTGAGTGTGGCTTTCTTGTGAAGTCACTGATGGGTGTTTTTCCAACACATTTCTGCTGATTACACGGTAATTGCATGGCATCAGCAGACATCTCTGAATGTCTCTTGAAAGTATGCTTTTTACTCTTCCTAGAGGACCTTGTCTTCTTCTTTCCTTCACCCAAAAGGTGGGCTAAGTGAGCCTTCAAAGAACCATCATCTCAACAATTAGAATTCTTTCAAACCTACTGAATGGAGAACAGCGACAAAAAAATTTTAAAAAGACTAGTACGCGAAAGACAGCAGAAGAGAAAGGTAAAGTAATGAATCCTACATGCCACATGCATAACTCTCTTCATTCAAGGCTATTTTCAAAATGAGAAGAAAAAAAAAAAAAAAAAAAAAGATCATCTTTTCCTCAGAGAGGAAAAGAAAGTGGAAAGTGGAGTAACTGGATTGTGTTGCCTTGCCTACAGTTACCAGAAAAGTCAACAGCAGAGTTGAAAACTCCTGAAGCTGGCTAACTACGCCTCTAAATGTTTTACTACTGTGTTATGATTCTGTCTTCAGTTAATAGAACCCGATATACAACAAAGAGATGGGAGCACATGGAGATGCATTGGAGAGCCTACGCTGGAGGTAACACATTCATTTTTTACTCAAACAAATCCAAATTAGAAATGTTGAAAATGACCTGGGGCCATTTCAACAGCCAGCAAACTAACACAACCAACCTTTGGCTTTTATTCAATCCTTTGCTTATTTTACCTGGACCTTGAAGATCTGTCTGCAGCCTTCCTCTCTGCAAATATATCACACTCGTCCTATTGAGAACCCATGGCTCATCACAGCTGCTTCGCCACGCCTGCTTCCAGAAGAACTGGCAACTACAAGCTGGGAGCCAAGAGATACAACACTTCACTTGGAAAAGGGCCTTCCATGAATCCTAGAATCCCAGAATGGTTTGGACTGGAAGCGACCTTAGAGACAGAGTCTCTTCTTCCCACATCCTGACATGGGCAGGGACACTTTTCCACTAGTCCAGGTTGCTCCATGTCTGCTCCAGCCTGGCCCTGGACACTTCCTGCCATGGGGCTCCTACACAGCCTCTTTGAGCAACATGTGCCAGGCCTCAGCACCCACACAAGGAAGAATTCCTTTCCAATATCCCATCTACCCCAGCCCTCTGGCAGTTTGAAGCTATTCCCCCTTGTCCTGCGAGTCCAGAACCTTTTCCAAAGTCCCTCCCCAGCTATCTTGGAGCCCCAGCAGGCACTGCAAGGGGCTCGAAGGTCTCCCTGGAGCCTTCTGTTCTCCAGATTGGACACCCTCAGCTCTCCCAGACTGTCCTAGAGCAAAGAAGCTCCACCTTTCAAAGCACCTTAGAAGCCTCCTACCGGCCAAACTCGATGGCAACGCTGGCCTTCCGGGCCCTACGGATATCGCTTCCGGTGTCGTTCGGGGTCAATCCCGGCTCTCTCCCCGCCCCCCATGGGGCCCTCAGGCAATGCCGCTCCGACGCAGCTCCTGCCGCTGTCAGACCAGCGGGGGGGCGGGGGGCCAGCCCAGCCTCATCCACAATCCACACTGTCCTCGGCGGCTGCTGCGGGCTCATGGCGGCCCACACACCCGGAAGCAGAGCTCCGAACACAGAGGATCATAGCCCCACATTTGTGTTCGTCTCTGCACAAGGCAGGGCAGACTTGCCATGCCCGGACTTTTCAGTTCAGCACGAAAATGAGAATAAACCTGCGCCATGGGAGAGGAAACCTCTAAAGACTCCCTCATACGTGGTCGCTCAACTTAATGCCTAGGCACTTGCCATTCCTAAGGCTACACTAAAGCCCTTTTTACCTTGCGGGAAAGAAATGCCATTGTTCTGGTGTGCAGCTAAAGGCGGAGCACAGGCAGGCCAGGGCAAAAGCTGGGGCAGTGCCCGTCCTCACTCCTTCGCTGTGCTGTACTCCTTGCAGCTAGAGCGAAGCGAGAAGGACGCGAGGACGAAGAAGGCGTTCTTAAAGTAGCCCCTTGTCAGCAGCCCTGAAAGGGCGCATAACACACGGCGTCTCGCTGCCCTCCGTTCTACATACTCGCGTCTCCCTTTGCCGTCTTGCAAAAGTTGCTACCAGAGCAGAGGCGGCCAGATTGAAGAGGCTGTGCTTAGGTTCACCTTCTCCTTACTGCACGTAAGCCACGTCAAGCTCCTCGCTGCACTCTGGATTTCCCTTCTCCGCGGCACTTAGCGTGGTGCTGTGTGTGTGCAACTCGGCGCCTAGAAGTGACCGCCAATGCTTTCAGAGCGGGCTGCAAGGGAACCAAGGAGCAGCACAAGCAGCAGTGCTTCAGCTTGCTCCTTCCGACTGCTAAGGGCACTTGGGAAGGCAAGCGAGAGTCAACCACCTTCCTCTCCTAGTAGCCTCTAACGTGGTGCACACAAGCACGGCACATAGCCGCTTCGTTCACCGCCCTCGCCCTCGCCCACGCCTTGCTCCGCTTTCACTTGTCGGCGGCCAGAAGCCGCCGCAGGGGCGCCACATACCCAGCAGTGTGCGGGCAGCCAAGAGCTCGAGAACGCTGCTTCTGCCCAAGCCCGCCTAGGGCGTGCACCTTTGTTCTCAGAGCTCCGTGTAACAGTCTGCCTTTCTCGCAGTTCGAATGGAAATCGAAAGCTTTTCGCCTACGCCCTTCACAGAGATCCGTTGCTAGGACGAGAATGTCTTGTGGCCGGAGCTCGCCCCCGCCGCGAGGAAGCTGCTCTTAGCACCGCGTTGCAGGGACACGTCTCGCTTCTTGACTTCGTGCTTAGCGCTCTCCGAATTCGCTGCTAGCTCCGCGGTCCGTCTCAGCTTCAAGTAGCTGCGCTCGCAGTACATAGAGCTTCGCAAGGACCGAAGACCCGGAGGGACGTATCGCACACGACAATGTGCCAGGACAGAGACGTGTTCTACATTGTCCCTTCTCGTCATCCAGTTTGTGCCTCTGCTGCTTCTGCTGTTAGGAATCGCTCCTTGAAAGACGAGCGAGAGCGTCTTTCTGGGTGCATTGCACTGAGTGAGTGCTCGCTAAGGACTTTGCACTCGGAGCCAAGGCAACAGGGCGTGCTTGTCCGCAGAACTGAGAGCACGCTGTTGGGCAGAGCTGAAACTGACCGCTGGAGTTCAGCTCTCTCCGGACGGCAGACGCCGAAGAACGAAGCCGCTTGCGAGCGGCGCAGTGCAGCGAAGAGCACACGAGCAGCCAAAGAGCTCCTTCACAATCGCTTTCACTTCTCAGTGCTCTTGCTGCTTGGAAAAGCAGCACACAGCCGTTGCACGCCAGGGCAAAAGCTGGGGCAGTGCCCGTCCTCACTCCTTCGCTGTGCTGTACTCCTTGCAGCTAGAGCGAAGCGAGAAGGACGCGAGGACGAAGAAGGCCTTCTTAAAGTAGCCCCTTGTCAGCAGCCCTGAAAGGGCGCATAACACACGGCGTCTCGCTGCCCTCCGTTCTACATACTCGCGTCTCCCTTTGCCGTCTTGCAAAAGTTGCTACCAGAGCAGAGGCGGCCAGATTGAAGAGGCTGTGCTTAGGTTCACCTTCTCCTTACTGCACGTAAGCCACGTCAAGCTCCTCGCTGCACTCTGGATTTCCCTTCTCCGCGGCACTTAGCGTGGTGCTGTGTGTGTGCAACTCGGCGCCTAGAAGTGACCGCCAATGCTTTCAGAGCGGGCTGCAAGGGAACCAAGGAGCAGCACAAGCAGCAGTGCTTCAGCTTGCTCCTTCCGACTGCTAAGGGCACTTGGGAAGGCAAGCGAGAGTCAACCACCTTCCTCTCCTAGTAGCCTCTAACGTGGTGCACACAAGCACGGCACATAGCCGCTTCGTTCACCGCCCTCGCCCTCGCCCACGCCTTGCTCCGCTTTCACTTGTCGGCGGCCAGAAGCCGCCGCAGGGGCGCCACATACCCAGCAGTGTGCGGGCAGCCAAGAGCTCGAGAACGCTGCTTCTGCCCAAGCCCGCCTAGGGCGTGCACCTTTGTTCTCAGAGCTCCGTGTAACAGTCTGCCTTTCTCGCAGTTCGAATGGAAATCGAAAGCTTTTCGCCTACGCCCTTCACAGAGATCCGTTGCTAGGACGAGAATGTCTCGTGGCCGGAGCTCGCCCCCGCCGCGAGGAAGCTGCTCTTAGCACCGCGTTGCAGGGACACGTCTCGCTTCTTGACTTCGTGCTTAGCGCTCTCCGAATTCGCCGCTAGCTCCGCGGTCCTTCTCAGCTTCAAGTAGCAGCGCTCGCAGTACATAGAGCTTCGCAAGGACCGAAGACCCGGAGGGACGTATCGCACACGACAATGTGCCAGGACAGAGACGTGTTCTACATTGTCCCTTCTCGTCATCCAGTTTGTGCCTCTGCTGCTTCTGCTGTTAGGAATCGCTCCTTGAAAGACGAGCGAGAGCGTCTTTCTGGGTGCATTGCACTGAGTGAGTGCTCGCTAAGGACTTTGCACTCGGAGCCAAGGCAACAGGGCGTGCTTGTCCGCAGAACTGAGAGCACGCTGTTGGGCAGAGCTGAAACTGACCGCTGCAGTTCAGCTCTCTCCGGACGGCAGACGCCGAAGAACGAAGCCGCTTGCGAGCGGCGCAGTGCAGCGAAGAGCACACGAGCAGCCAAAGAGCTCCTTCACAATCGCTTTCACTTCTCAGTGCTCTTGCTGCTTGGAAAAGCAGCACACAGCCGTTGCACGCCAGGGCAAAAGCTGGGGCAGTGCCCGTCCTCACTCCTTCGCTGTGCTGTACTCCTTGCAGCTAGAGCGAAGCGAGAAGGACGCGAGGACGAAGAAGGCGTTCTTAAAGTAGCCCCTTGTCAGCAGCCCTGAAAGGGCGCATAACACACGGCGTCTCGCTGCCCTCCGTTCTACATACTCGCGTCTCCCTTTGCCGTCTTGCAAAAGTTGCTACCAGAGCAGAGGCGGCCAGATTGAAGAGGCTGTGCTTAGGTTCACCTTCTCCTTACTGCACGTAAGCCACGTCAAGCTCCTCGCTGCACTCTGGATTTCCCTTCTCCGCGGCACTTAGCGTGGTGCTGTGTGTGTGCAACTCGGCGCCTAGAAGTGACCGCCAATGCTTTCAGAGCGGGCTGCAAGGGAACCAAGGAGCAGCACAAGCAGCAGTGCTTCAGCTTGCTCCTTCCGACTGCTAAGGGCACTTGGGAAGGCAAGCGAGAGTCAACCACCTTCCTCTCCTAGTAGCCTCTAACGTGGTGCACACAAGCACGGCACATAGCCGCTTCGTTCACCGCCCTCGCCCTCGCCCACGCCTTGCTCCGCTTTCACTTGTCGGCGGCCAGAAGCCGCCGCAGGGGCGCCACATACCCAGCAGTGTGCGGGCAGCCAAGAGCTCGAGAACGCTGCTTCTGCCCAAGCCCGCCTAGGGCGTGCACCTTTGTTCTCAGAGCTCCGTGTAACAGTCTGCCTTTCTCGCAGTTCGAATGGAAATCGAAAGCTTTTCGCCTACGCCCTTCACAGAGATCCGTTGCTAGGACGAGAATGTCTCGTGGCCGGAGCTCGCCCCCGCCGCGAGGAAGCTGCTCTTAGCACCGCGTTGCAGGGACACGTCTCGCTTCTTGACTTCGTGCTTAGCGCTCTCCGAATTCGCCGCTAGCTCCGCGGTCCTTCTCAGCTTCAAGTAGCAGCGCTCGCAGTACATAGAGCTTCGCAAGGACCGAAGACCCGGAGGGACGTATCGCACACGACAATGTGCCAGGACAGAGACGTGTTCTACATTGTCCCTTCTCGTCATCCAGTTTGTGCCTCTGCTGCTTCTGCTGTTAGGAATCGCTCCTTGAAAGACGAGCGAGAGCGTCTTTCTGGGTGCATTGCACTGAGTGAGTGCTCGCTAAGGACTTTGCACTCGGAGCCAAGGCAACAGGGCGTGCTTGTCCGCAGAACTGAGAGCACGCTGTTGGGCAGAGCTGAAACTGACCGCTGCAGTTCAGCTCTCTCCGGACGGCAGACGCCGAAGAACGAAGCCGCTTGCGAGCGGCGCAGTGCAGCGAAGAGCACACGAGCAGCCAAAGAGCTCCTTCACAATCGCTTTCACTTCTCAGTGCTCTTGCTGCTTGGAAAAGCAGCACACAGCCGTTGCACGCCAGGGCAAAAGCTGGGGCAGTGCCCGTCCTCACTCCTTCGCTGTGCTGTACTCCTTGCAGCTAGAGCGAAGCGAGAAGGACGCGAGGACGAAGAAGGCGTTCTTAAAGTAGCCCCTTGTCAGCAGCCCTGAAAGGGCGCATAACACACGGCGTCTCGCTGCCCTCCGTTCTACATACTCGCGTCTCCCTTTGCCGTCTTGCAAAAGTTGCTACCAGAGCAGAGGCGGCCAGATTGAAGAGGCTGTGCTTAGGTTCACCTTCTCCTTACTGCACGTAAGCCACGTCAAGCTCCTCGCTGCACTCTGGATTTCCCTTCTCCGCGGCACTTAGCGTGGTGCTGTGTGTGTGCAACTCGGCGCCTAGAAGTGACCGCCAATGCTTTCAGAGCGGGCTGCAAGGGAACCAAGGAGCAGCACAAGCAGCAGTGCTTCAGCTTGCTCCTTCCGACTGCTAAGGGCACTTGGGAAGGCAAGCGAGAGTCAACCACCTTCCTCTCCTAGTAGCCTCTAACGTGGTGCACACAAGCACGGCACATAGCCGCTTCGTTCACCGCCCTCGCCCTCGCCCACGCCTTGCTCCGCTTTCACTTGTCGGCGGCCAGAAGCCGCCGCAGGGGCGCCACATACCCAGCAGTGTGCGGGCAGCCAAGAGCTCGAGAACGCTGCTTCTGCCCAAGCCCGCCTAGGGCGTGCACCTTTGTTCTCAGAGTTCCGTGTAACAGTCTGCCTTTCTCGCAGTTCGAATGGAAATCGAAAGCTTTTCGCCTACGCCCTTCACAGAGATCCGTTGCTAGGACGAGAATGTCTTGTGGCCGGAGCTCGCCCCCGCCGCGAGGAAGCTGCTCTTAGCACCGCGTTGCAGGGACACGTCTCGCTTCTTGACTTCGTGCTTAGCGCTCTCCGAATTCGCTGCTAGCTCCGCGGTCCGTCTCAGCTTCAAGTAGCTGCGCTCGCAGTACATAGAGCTTCGCAAGGACCGAAGACCCGGAGGGACGTATCGCACACGACAATGTGCCAGGACAGAGACGTGTTCTACATTGTCCCTTCTCGTCATCCAGTTTGTGCCTCTGCTGCTTCTGCTGTTAGGAATCGCTCATTGAAAGACGAGCGAGAGCGTCTTTCTGGGTGCATTGCACTGAGTGAGTGCTCGCTAGGGACTTTGCACTCGGAGCCAAGGCAACAGGGCGTGCTTGTCCGCAGAACTGAGAGCGCGCTGTTGGGCAGAGCTGAAACTGACCGCTGCAGTTCAGCTCTCTCCGGACGGCAGACGCCGAAGAACGAAGCCGCTTGCGAGCGGCGCAGTGCAGCGAAGAGCACACGAGCAGCCAAAGAGCTCCTTCACAATCGCTTTCACTTCTCAGTGCTCTTGCTGCTTGGAAAAGCAGCACACAGCCGTTGCACGCCAGGGCAAAAGCTGGGGCAGTGCCCGTCCTCACTCCTTCGCTGTGCTGTACTCCTTGCAGCTAGAGCGAAGCGAGAAGGACGCGAGGACGAAGAAGGCCTTCTTAAAGTAGCCCCTTGTCAGCAGCCCTGAAAGGGCGCATAACACACGGCGTCTCGCTGCCCTCCGTTCTACATACTCGCGTCTCCCTTTGCCGTCTTGCAAAAGTTGCTACCAGAGCAGAGGCGGCCAGATTGAAGAGGCAGAGCCTAGGGTCACCTTCTCCTTACTGCACGTAAGCCACGTCCAGCTCCTCGCTGCACTCTGGATTTCCCTTCTCCGCGGCACTTAGCGTGGTGCTGTGTGTGTGCAACTCGGCGCCTAGAAGTGACCGCCAATGCTTTCAGAGCGGGCTGCAAGGGAACCAAGGAGCAGCACAAGCAGCAGTGCTTCAGCTTGCTCCTTCCGACTGCTAAGGGCACTTGGGAAGGCAAGCGAGAGTCAACCACCTTCCTCTCCTAGTAGCCTCTAACGTGGTGCACACAAGCACGGCACATAGCCGCTTCGTTCACCGCCCTCGCCCTCGCCCACGCCTTGCTCCGCTTTCACTTGTCGGCGGCCAGAAGCCGCCGCAGGGGCGCCACATACCCAGCAGTGTGCGGGCAGCCAAGAGCTCGAGAACGCTGCTTCTGCCCAAGCCCGCCTAGGGCGTGCACCTTTGTTCTCAGAGCTCCGTGTAACAGTCTGCCTTTCTCGCAGTTCGAATGGAAATCGAAAGCTTTTCGCCTACGCCCTTCACAGAGATCCGTTGCTAGGACGAGAATGTCTTGTGGCCGGAGCTCGCCCCCGCCGCGAGGAAGCTGCTCTTAGCACCGCGTTGCAGGGACACGTCTCGCTTCTTGACTTCGTGCTTAGCGCTCTCCGAATTCGCCGCTAGCTCCGCGGTCCGTCTCAGCTTCGCTCGCAGCTGCGTAGCTGCGCTCGCAGTACTTAGAGCTTCGCAAGGACCGAAGACCCGGAGGGACATATCGCACACGACAATGTGCCAGGACAAGGACGTTCTGCACTGAGTGGAGACAGAGACAGACCCAGAATTCTACACTGCCCCTTCTCTTCGGCCATCTTGTGCTCTGCTGCCTCTGCTGTGACGAATCGGTCCTTGAAAAACCAGCGAGAGCGTCTCTCCAGGCACTGAGTGTGAGCTCCCTAGGGACTTTTTCCACCTCCAAAAATACATGGGTAAGTCCTAAAAGTTTTGGTTTGATCAAGAATAGTTACGTCCAAGTATTGCTGTTCTAAACACCCTTGGTTTCAGTCTGAACTTAACTGCTTGTTTCTGTCTTTTTGCCTAGTGGCAATCTAATTCTAAGGTAACTAGATGTGTTAGATATCCATAAGTTACATCTCAGGTTAGGTGGGATAATTGGCTGGGAAGAAAATGGAATTGAGAATTTGGAAAGAATCCAAAGTGAGCTGATGTCACAATCCGAGATTCCCTTGGGTTCCAAATCCTTTCATTTGTGTTTTTGTGGGCTTTTTTGAAGGCGGTGTACAGTTGAAGCCATGATTTAGCTGCGGTGAGACCTGCTCTGCTGTAAAAGCATTATTTTCTCAGTGAGCATGGACAACAGTTAGAGTGTCGTCTTTTAAGATTCCCTGCACTCCACTTATGGTGGCAAAAGCAGTGCCTTGACTGTAATCATAAAAGTGATTACAGCTTCCTTGCTTTGACATCATGTAGGATGCTTCCTCCATCTGCTGTGGTCAGCATTAAGTAACAGATTTCTCAGTTTCTAGGAAGAGTCTAGCAAACAATCACCTTGCTCCTTCTCTTGCATTTATTCATCACTGCTATGCTGCTATACAGACAGATAGTCTGTTTATGATTCAACAATTCAATGGGACATCAAGTAAATAGCAAAGCAAAACTAACTACCGAAAGCACTATAAGGGCCAGAGATTAGCTTGGATCAAAACAGGTATTCTCCTAGCATTGTTTACAAACGACTCAGCATGTGAAACAGAAGGCACAATGTAGTTTGTGCCTTGTTTTGGGCATGCCCGGAAGAAGGAAATTCTGATTTCACATATGGGAAAAGAAATGTTGACATTTGAATGAGATTGTTCATACCCCAGAAAAGGTTGCTTTGAAAGGTTGTGGAAGTCCTGTGTGGAAACACGGCTTTACAAGTCCTTTCCACCAGGAGACAACAGCTGCAGAACATCTGGGTGTGCCAGTGTTGAGAGCACCAGCAAAGATCAAAGTGGAGAAGTTGGTGAACAATGGCAGTGGCCTGGGGGAGAGCAAGTGGGGTGCTGGCTGTGGGACCAGGGGAGTCCTGACTGATTTAGGAGGCGTGTGATGGTCTGTGCCAGCAAGCGGAGTAGTGCTGTGGCCTTGGCACACTGCGAATACTGGAATTCAGTGGGGTCACTGGGCAGGCTGAGTGTGTGAGCTGCTGGAGGGACCCAGGTTGCCCACATGTAAACATCCAGTCTCACTCTTGCCAGCCACAGAAAGGAGCAGGATGTGGCTGCTGGCGATGCCTGTCATGTATATGTAGTGTATATGCGTGCTATCCCAGCCTGCTGGGAACACTTCTTCTTTGGGACTGCTTGGGCTGAGGGAGAGAAAGCAGTGGTAGTTTCTGAGGTTTCGAGTTTGCTCGAGTTTCTCAGGCTGTTTCTGGAGCCACCCAGAGTTCTCTTCCTTGAAGCATTTCAAGTCCTGCTAATTTTCAAAATTCAAACAGACACAGCCCTAAGCTAGTTGATCTGACTTCAGAGCTATTCTTACGCTGAGCTGTTGGATGATCTGATCTCCTGAGATGTCTTCCATTTCAGTTTATGACCTGGTTCTTGTGAAAAATAGGATCTTTTAGCCTGGAGAAGAGAGGTTTCTGGAGAGACAGTATTGTGGCCTTTGAATATGTAAAGAGGGTATAAGACCAATGGAGAAAGACTTTTTAGGAAGGTTTGCAGAGAAAGGACAAGGGGACATGCTTTCAAACTGAGACTAGGTTTAGACTGGCTAAAAGGAAAAGCTTTTCTACAATGAAGCTGGTGAGACACTCAAACGGCTGTTCCAGAGAAGTTGTGGATGCCCCATCATTGAGAGTGCTCCTTATCAGTTTGGCTAGTCTTGAGCAATTTGATCTACTGTAAGATCTACCTGGCAAGGAAGTAGGACTAGGTGATCTTTAATCACAGACTGTTGTATGATTCCGTGAAAGACAGAATGCAATAAAGTTCATAATTCAGATTTTGGCGCAGACATATTTATAATTTCTCACTTTATGCATCATTGCAATGACAACTTGTTAGCTTCTGAAATGATTAGCTGAGATTGATTTCCTTCCTTAGTTTCATTTTCCCTGTTATTCCTTCACTCTTGGACCTTTTTTTCACTAGATTTCCTCTTTCAGTAAACTGCCCTTAAGTATCACTTTGCTCCCCACCTGGCTTTTTTTTTTTTTTTTTTTTTTCAATGACACCTTTTCACTGGTTCGTTTTGGGCCTTTGCTGCTTGAAGTCCAGCAGCCTCCTTGTCAGAGCATTACGGAGCTTTCTTTACAGCTTCATCACTATGCAAAAAGCCATAAATTACTGTGTTCCATCTCACATACCATCAAGTAGCACACTAATATTCCCTCTGCTGAATAGCTGGTTGGCTTACATAGACCAGCCAAAAACCAGGAAATCCAGATGGCAGCAAGAATCTTGTAGACTACTCCCGCTGTTCATTTAAATTCTGGAGAAGTCACGTGAGGTATCACATTCTCTTGAAAGAAGTGTCTATCATCTCGGACATTCTAGAATGGGCTATTAATATTGTCATGAGTTTCTGGCTAGACTTTTTAGTATGCCAATTCAAATTCAAATGATCTGAAATGATAGAACTTCAAGAATTGTTTTTCCCAGAATCGAAGTATGATGGAGTTATATAGGGAGAATCTTAATCTTAGTTATTCTATTCCATCTCACATCATGGCTGGGGGCAGGGAGAAGGGAGTATCTTTGGGGGACAATGGGTTCCGGTGTAGTCAGTAAGCTGGGCAGAGGCGCCATCAGGTATTGTCTGTTGTTGGGGGGGGGATTCATGTGAACTCTTCCTTTCTTGTACCCTGCCACCAGTATTGTTGCTAAAATTGTTTGTTTTCTCATCCAAGTGACAAAATCAGCACACTTAATGAGGGATGAAGAGGGAGCAGCGACCTCGGAACAGGAGGAAGAAGAAGCAGAGCCTGCTGTCCTCCAGAAGAAAAAAAACGCTACCAGCCAACTTTGCATCATCTGTGAACTTCCTGGGCGTGTACTCTATCCCCTTGTCCAGATCACTGAGCAAGATATTAAACAGGACTGGGCCCAAGACTGAGCCTTGGGGACCAGCTGGATGAACTCTATTTCCCACCACTCTGTGGGCCTGGCCATCACCCAGTTTGTCACCCAGCAAACAGCCCACCCATGCAAACCATAAGCAGACAGTTTCTTCAGGAGAATGATGTGAGACTCATTGCAAAAAAGATCAGGGAGATGCCTAGGAAGAGTCTCAGGTGAATCCAGGAGACTATAGTGGAGGACTATTCAGTTTTCCAATCAATTTGCTTAAAAAAACTCTACAAAACCGTAATAAAAAAACAAACAAAAAAAGCAGACCAAACAAACACACAAAACCCCCCATCCAATAATCCCCAAAGAGACAAAAAAAGCCCCCAAAAAAGCCCACCAAAAAACCCACCCAAAACTGAAAAAAAAGCCCCAAACCCAACACAAAAAATCAGGGTGAAGGTTTTTAGTAACTTTAAAAATAACAAAACAAAACGAAACAAAAAAACCCCAGAAAGTCACATTTCTAAAGGTGCTGTCCCAGCCTCTTCTCTCAGCAGGGAGGACATCCTGAAGTGGAGCCAGTTGGAAGAAAGCGGGACGGGGCAGCACCTGGGCCATTGTCACAGGACGGCCCTGTGGCTGCCCCACTGCCAAAACCTGGACACATAAATCAAACACAGGTATGCACATGTGCTTAGACACAGCAAAAATATATTTGTCTGAAAAGAATACAGGTCCATTTCTATCACTGGAAAGAGCATAATGCCTCGTCTCAGCTTTCTTTTCAGTCATTACAAATGTTTCGAAAATAAAGGAGTGCAGAAAATGGAAATATCCAAGATCAACATGAGGACCAGTAACAAAGATTCCATTTTTGAAACTGCATTGGGAATCCTCTGCAGAAATTGACTCAGAGCTCTAAGATTTACAAAAAAGACCAAGAGGATTGGAGTCAATACAACACAGTGTCTGGAGACTTCAGCTGGTTGCCTTGATTTCTCAAATATGATGGAGGAAGCACCTTAGCAACTACAGCTGCCAGTTCTCTCAGGGCCCTGACATGCCTCTGGGTGGGTGCCATGGTCTTGCATGCTCAGGTTCCTCAAGTGGTCTGAAAGCTGACCTGCTACTATGGGTTAGAATCAAGTCCACCAGTCCAATAACCTGAGAGATGTGGAAATAGTGACTGGCAGTAAAAATTGAGACCAACACTTGTTGAGTACCTCAGCCTTCTCCTTGTCTGTTGTCACTAGTCCTGTCTGGCTTATGGGGGTGGGGGGGGGGGGGGGAATAGGGGAGGTGTGATAGGTTTCTTTTCATCTTCCTTTTCCCACTGAAATACCCGTAGGTGCCTTTATTATTCTTAGTTTTGGCATGCTTTTCCAAATTCAGCTTCAACTGAGCCTTAGCTATACTGATCCCATCCTCACACACTCATGTGTTACCACTGTATTTTTCCCATGATTTGTCTCGCTGTGTATCGTCTGCATATTACCTACTTGCATCACATCTATTAATTTTCAATAACCTTCTGGCTTTAACTTGCTTTCAAAAAAAAACCTTTTTGAACCTTTTCACCTCAGAAATTCACCTGGGAAACCCCAAATCCCCAGAATTCGACCCAAAATTCACCTGGCACCCCAAATTCACCCTCCAAATTCGCTCCAAAATGATTGGCAACTTTACACACTCCATTTTCCCACAAAAGGATCTAGAGCCCTGTGCGCTTCGTATACAAACTAAATGCAAAAAACCTTTCTATTCATTCTCAGCAAAAAGACGTCCTATTCCTCCTTCTTTTGGACAAAACTGCCTTCACTTTCAAACTTATTCTCTTGCTCGCTTACCTGCATAATGCTTAGTCCCTGTTCTGCATGCTCATTTTCTTCACTTTTACAAGGAATCCTCTCCTCATCTTCTTCTTCCTCTGCTTCAACATGCAAAAACAAACCAAAAATTGTCTCTTCTACAGAAAATGAGGGGAGAAAAGAACACAAATGATAACCAATACCCTGCCAAGTAGAAATTTCTTCTATATTTCAGTGACTGATAGGCAGAAAAAAATGAATTTCATCTGGGGAAAGAAAGACATTCTAGGAATATTCAGACTGCTATCTTGCCCCAGGTAAAACATTTACCATGGCCTTAGCGTTAATGAGCTTGTGAACATCAGCTGCCAAGAGGAAGGACATTTCCTCCAGTTTCACACAATACTTGGTCAGTACATCTGCTATCTGTGCAATCAAAGAATACAGAAAAGCAACAACAATGAAAAGTAGAACTCAAATATCAATTTCCCAAGTTAAAATCTACATGAACAAGACAATTTTTCCATTCAAGTGAATTCGATTTAATTAATTCATTAACTACATAAGTAGCATTCTCACGTTCAAGAACGGAATTCAAAGAATCAACGTTGCTTCTTCTGAGACATTGAAGCCTGAGTAGATCCCAACTTCAAATCTAGTAGGACGCCATGAAAGCAATACCTGCTACATTTAGTACATGTAAACTACAAAGACATCTAGAACAGCTCTAAAAGATGAGCAAACCCATGAACTTTGAAGGAGACGCTAGCAAGAAATGTGGAAATAGGCTTTATCTGCCCAGTGCTTTTCCCAAAAGCACGGGCACTCCTTGGCGTCAGTGAGAGTCTCTGTCTCATTATTCAGCAGCTGGCTTAGGGTAAAAAAGGATGCATGCAATCACTTCATTCCTGTTCATGACATAAACTTACTGCATCATCGTGGAAGCCATTTACTTGGAAATATAGCCTAAAAAATAGGTGTCAGACTGGGTACATATCTAGATTGCTATGAGCAAAACCAATTTCTTTTTAACAGGAAAGCCATACAATATGCCTGCCATGGCAAATATTAGTCTACTAGCCCTGCACTTCAACGGGCAGTGAGCAGTTCATGACACCAAATTTACGTTTGGCAAGGAGACAGTCTATTTATTACAAGCCCCTAGTTCTAGAACCAAGAATTCAGGAGTTGCTCATTCCCAATGAAAATCTGTCCATTTCATACCTTTGGGGTTTTATGCTTCTGTTCTTTACCTGTCTTGAGTGTGGCTTTCTTGTGAAGTCACTGATGGGTGTTTTTCCAACACATTTCTGCTGATTACACGGTAATTGCATGGCATCAGCAGACATCTCTGAATGTCTCTTGAAAGTATGCTTTTTACTCTTCCTAGAGGACCTTGTCTTCTTCTTTCCTTCACCCAAAAGGTGGGCTAAGTGAGCCTTCAAAGAACCATCATCTCAACAATTAGAATTCTTTCAAACCTACTGAATGGAGAACAGCGACAAAAAAATTTTAAAAAGACTAGTACGCGAAAGACAGCAGAAGAGAAAGGTAAAGTAATGAATCCTACATGCCACATGCATAACTCTCTTCATTCAAGGCTATTTTCAAAATGAGAAGAAAAAAAAAAAAAAAAAAAAAGATCATCTTTTCCTCAGAGAGGAAAAGAAAGTGGAAAGTGGAGTAACTGGATTGTGTTGCCTTGCCTACAGTTACCAGAAAAGTCAACAGCAGAGTTGAAAACTCCTGAAGCTGGCTAACTACGCCTCTAAATGTTTTACTACTGTGTTATGATTCTGTCTTCAGTTAATAGAACCCGATATACAACAAAGAGATGGGAGCACATGGAGATGCATTGGAGAGCCTACGCTGGAGGTAACACATTCATTTTTTACTCAAACAAATCCAAATTAGAAATGTTGAAAATGACCTGGGGCCATTTCAACAGCCAGCAAACTAACACAACCAACCTTTGGCTTTTATTCAATCCTTTGCTTATTTTACCTGGACCTTGAAGATCTGTCTGCAGCCTTCCTCTCTGCAAATATATCACACTCGTCCTATTGAGAACCCATGGCTCATCACAGCTGCTTCGCCACGCCTGCTTCCAGAAGAACTGGCAACTACAAGCTGGGAGCCAAGAGATACAACACTTCACTTGGAAAAGGGCCTTCCATGAATCCTAGAATCCCAGAATGGTTTGGACTGGAAGCGACCTTAGAGACAGAGTCTCTTCTTCCCACATCCTGACATGGGCAGGGACACTTTTCCACTAGTCCAGGTTGCTCCATGTCTGCTCCAGCCTGGCCCTGGACACTTCCTGCCATGGGGCTCCTACACAGCCTCTTTGAGCAACATGTGCCAGGCCTCAGCACCCACACAAGGAAGAATTCCTTTCCAATATCCCATCTACCCCAGCCCTCTGGCAGTTTGAAGCTATTCCCCCTTGTCCTGCGAGTCCAGAACCTTTTCCAAAGTCCCTCCCCAGCTATCTTGGAGCCCCAGCAGGCACTGCAAGGGGCTCGAAGGTCTCCCTGGAGCCTTCTGTTCTCCAGATTGGACACCCTCAGCTCTCCCAGACTGTCCTAGAGCAAAGAAGCTCCACCTTTCAAAGCACCTTAGAAGCCTCCTACCGGCCAAACTCGATGGCAACGCTGGCCTTCCGGGCCCTACGGATATCGCTTCCGGTGTCGTTCGGGGTCAATCCCGGCTCTCTCCCCGCCCCCCATGGGGCCCTCAGGCAATGCCGCTCCGACGCAGCTCCTGCCGCTGTCAGACCAGCGGGGGGGCGGGGGGCCAGCCCAGCCTCATCCACAATCCACACTGTCCTCGGCGGCTGCTGCGGGCTCATGGCGGCCCACACACCCGGAAGCAGAGCTCCGAACACAGAGGATCATAGCCCCACATTTGTGTTCGTCTCTGCACAAGGCAGGGCAGACTTGCCATGCCCGGACTTTTCAGTTCAGCACGAAAATGAGAATAAACCTGCGCCATGGGAGAGGAAACCTCTAAAGACTCCCTCATACGTGGTCGCTCAACTTAATGCCTAGGCACTTGCCATTCCTAAGGCTACACTAAAGCCCTTTTTACCTTGCGGGAAAGAAATGCCATTGTTCTGGTGTGCAGCTAAAGGCGGAGCACAGGCAGGCCAGGGCAAAAGCTGGGGCAGTGCCCGTCTTCACTCCTTCGCTGTGCTGTACTCCTTGCAGCTAGAGCGAAGCCAGATGGACGCGAGGAAGGACAAGGCGCTCTTAAAGTAGCCCCCTGTCAGCAGCCCTGAAAGGGCGCATAACACACGGCGTCTCGCTGCCCTCCGTTCTACATACTCGCGGCTCCCTTTGCCGACTTGCAAAAGTTGCTACCAGAGCAGAGGCGGCCAGATTGAAGAGGCAGAGCCTAGGGTCACCTTCTCCTTACTGCACGTAAGCCACGTCCAGCTCCTCGCTGCACTCTGGATTTCCCTTCTCCGCGGCACTTAGCGTGGTGCTGTGTGTGTGCAACTCGGCGCCTAGAAGTGACCGCCAATGCTTTCAGAGCGGGCTGCAAGGGAACCAAGGAGCAGCACAAGCAGCAGTGCTTCAGCTTGCTCCTTCCGACTGCTAAGGGCACTTGGGAAGGCAAGCGAGAGTCAACCACCTTCCTCTCCTAGTAGCCTCTAACGTGGTGCACACAAGCACGGCACATAGCCGCTTCGTTCACCGCCCTCGCCCTCGCCCACGCCTTGCTCCGCTTTCACTTGTCGGCGGCCAGAAGCCGCCGCAGGGGCGCCACATACCCAGCAGTGTGCGGGCAGCCAAGAGCTCGAGAACGCTGCTTCTGCCCAAGCCCGCCTAGGGCGTGCACCTTTGTTCTCAGAGCTCCGTGTAACAGTCTGCCTTTCTCGCAGTTCGAATGGAAATCGAAAGCTTTTCGCCTACGCCCTTCACAGAGATCCGTTGCTAGGACGAGAATGTCTTGTGGCCGGAGCTCGCCCCCGCCGCGAGGAAGCTGCTCTTAGCACCGCGTTGCAGGGACACGTCTCGCTTCTTGACTTCGTGCTTAGCGCTCTCCGAATTCGCCGCTAGCTCCGCGGTCCGTCTCAGCTTCGCTCGCAGCTGCGTAGCTGCGCTCGCAGTACTTAGAGCTTCGCAAGGACCGAAGACCCGGAGGGACATATCGCACACGACAATGTGCCAGGACAAGGACGTTCTGCACTGAGTGGAGACAGAGACAGACCCAGAATTCTACACTGCCCCTTCTCTTCGGCCATCTTGTGCTCTGCTGCCTCTGCTGTGACGAATCGGTCCTTGAAAAACCAGCGAGAGCGTCTCTCCAGGCACTGAGTGTGAGCTCCCTAGGGACTTTTTCCACCTCCAAAAATACATGGGTAAGTCCTAAAAGTTTTGGTTTGATCAAGAATAGTTACGTCCAAGTATTGCTGTTCTAAACACCCTTGGTTTCAGTCTGAACTTAACTGCTTGTTTCTGTCTTTTTGCCTAGTGGCAATCTAATTCTAAGGTAACTAGATGTGTTAGATATCCATAAGTTACATCTCAGGTTAGGTGGGATAATTGGCTGGGAAGAAAATGGAATTGAGAATTTGGAAAGAATCCAAAGTGAGCTGATGTCACAATCCGAGATTCCCTTGGGTTCCAAATCCTTTCATTTGTGTTTTTGTGGGCTTTTTTGAAGGCGGTGTACAGTTGAAGCCATGATTTAGCTGCGGTGAGACCTGCTCTGCTGTAAAAGCATTATTTTCTCAGTGAGCATGGACAACAGTTAGAGTGTCGTCTTTTAAGATTCCCTGCACTCCACTTATGGTGGCAAAAGCAGTGCCTTGACTGTAATCATAAAAGTGATTACAGCTTCCTTGCTTTGACATCATGTAGGATGCTTCCTCCATCTGCTGTGGTCAGCATTAAGTAACAGATTTCTCAGTTTCTAGGAAGAGTCTAGCAAACAATCACCTTGCTCCTTCTCTTGCATTTATTCATCACTGCTATGCTGCTATACAGACAGATAGTCTGTTTATGATTCAACAATTCAATGGGACATCAAGTAAATAGCAAAGCAAAACTAACTACCGAAAGCACTATAAGGGCCAGAGATTAGCTTGGATCAAAACAGGTATTCTCCTAGCATTGTTTACAAACGACTCAGCATGTGAAACAGAAGGCACAATGTAGTTTGTGCCTTGTTTTGGGCATGCCCGGAAGAAGGAAATTCTGATTTCACATATGGGAAAAGAAATGTTGACATTTGAATGAGATTGTTCATACCCCAGAAAAGGTTGCTTTGAAAGGTTGTGGAAGTCCTGTGTGGAAACACGGCTTTACAAGTCCTTTCCACCAGGAGACAACAGCTGCAGAACATCTGGGTGTGCCAGTGTTGAGAGCACCAGCAAAGATCAAAGTGGAGAAGTTGGTGAACAATGGCAGTGGCCTGGGGGAGAGCAAGTGGGGTGCTGGCTGTGGGACCAGGGGAGTCCTGACTGATTTAGGAGGCGTGTGATGGTCTGTGCCAGCAAGCGGAGTAGTGCTGTGGCCTTGGCACACTGCGAATACTGGAATTCAGTGGGGTCACTGGGCAGGCTGAGTGTGTGAGCTGCTGGAGGGACCCAGGTTGCCCACATGTAAACATCCAGTCTCACTCTTGCCAGCCACAGAAAGGAGCAGGATGTGGCTGCTGGCGATGCCTGTCATGTATATGTAGTGTATATGCGTGCTATCCCAGCCTGCTGGGAACACTTCTTCTTTGGGACTGCTTGGGCTGAGGGAGAGAAAGCAGTGGTAGTTTCTGAGGTTTCGAGTTTGCTCGAGTTTCTCAGGCTGTTTCTGGAGCCACCCAGAGTTCTCTTCCTTGAAGCATTTCAAGTCCTGCTAATTTTCAAAATTCAAACAGACACAGCCCTAAGCTAGTTGATCTGACTTCAGAGCTATTCTTACGCTGAGCTGTTGGATGATCTGATCTCCTGAGATGTCTTCCATTTCAGTTTATGACCTGGTTCTTGTGAAAAATAGGATCTTTTAGCCTGGAGAAGAGAGGTTTCTGGAGAGACAGTATTGTGGCCTTTGAATATGTAAAGAGGGTATAAGACCAATGGAGAAAGACTTTTTAGGAAGGTTTGCAGAGAAAGGACAAGGGGACATGCTTTCAAACTGAGACTAGGTTTAGATTGGCTAAAAGGAAAAGCTTTTCTACAATGAAGCTGGTGAGACACTCAAACGGCTGTTCCAGAGAAGTTGTGGATGCCCCATCATTGAGAGTGCTCCTTATCAGTTTGGCTAGTCTTGAGCAATTTGATCTACTGTAAGATCTACCTGGCAAGGAAGTAGGACTAGGTGATCTTTAATCACAGACTGTTGTATGATTCCGTGAAAGACAGAATGCAATAAAGTTCATAATTCAGATTTTGGCGCAGACATATTTATAATTTCTCACTTTATGCATCATTGCAATGACAACTTGTTAGCTTCTGAAATGATTAGCTGAGATTGATTTCCTTCCTTAGTTTCATTTTCCCTGTTATTCCTTCACTCTTGGACCTTTTTTTCACTAGATTTCCTCTTTCAGTAAACTGCCCTTAAGTATCACTTTGCTCCCCACCTGGCTTTTTTTTTTTTTTTTTTTTTTCAATGACACCTTTTCACTGGTTCGTTTTGGGCCTTTGCTGCTTGAAGTCCAGCAGCCTCCTTGTCAGAGCATTACGGAGCTTTCTTTACAGCTTCATCACTATGCAAAAAGCCATAAATTACTGTGTTCCATCTCACATACCATCAAGTAGCACACTAATATTCCCTCTGCTGAATAGCTGGTTGGCTTACATAGACCAGCCAAAAACCAGGAAATCCAGATGGCAGCAAGAATCTTGTAGACTACTCCCGCTGTTCATTTAAATTCTGGAGAAGTCACGTGAGGTATCACATTCTCTTGAAAGAAGTGTCTATCATCTCGGACATTCTAGAATGGGCTATTAATATTGTCATGAGTTTCTGGCTAGACTTTTTAGTATGCCAATTCAAATTCAAATGATCTGAAATGATAGAACTTCAAGAATTGTTTTTCCCAGAATCGAAGTATGATGGAGTTATATAGGGAGAATCTTAATCTTAGTTATTCTATTCCATCTCACATCATGGCTGGGGGCAGGGAGAAGGGAGTATCTTTGGGGGACAATGGGTTCCGGTGTAGTCAGTAAGCTGGGCAGAGGCGCCATCAGGTATTGTCTGTTGTTGGGGGGGGGATTCATGTGAACTCTTCCTTTCTTGTACCCTGCCACCAGTATTGTTGCTAAAATTGTTTGTTTTCTCATCCAAGTGACAAAATCAGCACACTTAATGAGGGATGAAGAGGGAGCAGCGACCTCGGAACAGGAGGAAGAAGAAGCAGAGCCTGCTGTCCTCCAGAAGAAAAAAAACGCTACCAGCCAACTTTGCATCATCTGTGAACTTCCTGGGCGTGTACTCTATCCCCTTGTCCAGATCACTGAGCAAGATATTAAACAGGACTGGGCCCAAGACTGAGCCTTGGGGACCAGCTGGATGAACTCTATTTCCCACCACTCTGTGGGCCTGGCCATCACCCAGTTTGTCACCCAGCAAACAGCCCACCCATGCAAACCATAAGCAGACAGTTTCTTCAGGAGAATGATGTGAGACTCATTGCAAAAAAGATCAGGGAGATGCCTAGGAAGAGTCTCAGGTGAATCCAGGAGACTATAGTGGAGGACTATTCAGTTTTCCAATCAATTTGCTTAAAAAAACTCTACAAAACCGTAATAAAAAAACAAACAAAAAAAGCAGACCAAACAAACACACAAAACCCCCCATCCAATAATCCCCAAAGAGACAAAAAAAGCCCCCAAAAAAGCCCACCAAAAAACCCACCCAAAACTGAAAAAAAAGCCCCAAACCCAACACAAAAAATCAGGGTGAAGGTTTTTAGTAACTTTAAAAATAACAAAACAAAACGAAACAAAAAAACCCCAGAAAGTCACATTTCTAAAGGTGCTGTCCCAGCCTCTTCTCTCAGCAGGGAGGACATCCTGAAGTGGAGCCAGTTGGAAGAAAGCGGGACGGGGCAGCACCTGGGCCATTGTCACAGGACGGCCCTGTGGCTGCCCCACTGCCAAAACCTGGACACATAAATCAAACACAGGTATGCACATGTGCTTAGACACAGCAAAAATATATTTGTCTGAAAAGAATACAGGTCCATTTCTATCACTGGAAAGAGCATAATGCCTCGTCTCAGCTTTCTTTTCAGTCATTACAAATGTTTCGAAAATAAAGGAGTGCAGAAAATGGAAATATCCAAGATCAACATGAGGACCAGTAACAAAGATTCCATTTTTGAAACTGCATTGGGAATCCTCTGCAGAAATTGACTCAGAGCTCTAAGATTTACAAAAAAGACCAAGAGGATTGGAGTCAATACAACACAGTGTCTGGAGACTTCAGCTGGTTGCCTTGATTTCTCAAATATGATGGAGGAAGCACCTTAGCAACTACAGCTGCCAGTTCTCTCAGGGCCCTGACATGCCTCTGGGTGGGTGCCATGGTCTTGCATGCTCAGGTTCCTCAAGTGGTCTGAAAGCTGACCTGCTACTATGGGTTAGAATCAAGTCCACCAGTCCAATAACCTGAGAGATGTGGAAATAGTGACTGGCAGTAAAAATTGAGACCAACACTTGTTGAGTACCTCAGCCTTCTCCTTGTCTGTTGTCACTAGTCCTGTCTGGCTTATGGGGGTGGGGGGGGGGGGGGGAATAGGGGAGGTGTGATAGGTTTCTTTTCATCTTCCTTTTCCCACTGAAATACCCGTAGGTGCCTTTATTATTCTTAGTTTTGGCATGCTTTTCCAAATTCAGCTTCAACTGAGCCTTAGCTATACTGATCCCATCCTCACACACTCATGTGTTACCACTGTATTTTTCCCATGATTTGTCTCGCTGTGTATCGTCTGCATATTACCTACTTGCATCACATCTATTAATTTTCAATAACCTTCTGGCTTTAACTTGCTTTCAAAAAAAAACCTTTTTGAACCTTTTCACCTCAGAAATTCACCTGGGAAACCCCAAATCCCCAGAATTCGACCCAAAATTCACCTGGCACCCCAAATTCACCCTCCAAATTCGCTCCAAAATGATTGGCAACTTTACACACTCCATTTTCCCACAAAAGGATCTAGAGCCCTGTGCGCTTCGTATACAAACTAAATGCAAAAAACCTTTCTATTCATTCTCAGCAAAAAGACGTCCTATTCCTCCTTCTTTTGGACAAAACTGCCTTCACTTTCAAACTTATTCTCTTGCTCGCTTACCTGCATAATGCTTAGTCCCTGTTCTGCATGCTCATTTTCTTCACTTTTACAAGGAATCCTCTCCTCATCTTCTTCTTCCTCTGCTTCAACATGCAAAAACAAACCAAAAATTGTCTCTTCTACAGAAAATGAGGGGAGAAAAGAACACAAATGATAACCAATACCCTGCCAAGTAGAAATTTCTTCTATATTTCAGTGACTGATAGGCAGAAAAAAATGAATTTCATCTGGGGAAAGAAAGACATTCTAGGAATATTCAGACTGCTATCTTGCCCCAGGTAAAACATTTACCATGGCCTTAGCGTTAATGAGCTTGTGAACATCAGCTGCCAAGAGGAAGGACATTTCCTCCAGTTTCACACAATACTTGGTCAGTACATCTGCTATCTGTGCAATCAAAGAATACAGAAAAGCAACAACAATGAAAAGTAGAACTCAAATATCAATTTCCCAAGTTAAAATCTACATGAACAAGACAATTTTTCCATTCAAGTGAATTCGATTTAATTAATTCATTAACTACATAAGTAGCATTCTCACGTTCAAGAACGGAATTCAAAGAATCAACGTTGCTTCTTCTGAGACATTGAAGCCTGAGTAGATCCCAACTTCAAATCTAGTAGGACGCCATGAAAGCAATACCTGCTACATTTAGTACATGTAAACTACAAAGACATCTAGAACAGCTCTAAAAGATGAGCAAACCCATGAACTTTGAAGGAGACGCTAGCAAGAAATGTGGAAATAGGCTTTATCTGCCCAGTGCTTTTCCCAAAAGCACGGGCACTCCTTGGCGTCAGTGAGAGTCTCTGTCTCATTATTCAGCAGCTGGCTTAGGGTAAAAAAGGATGCATGCAATCACTTCATTCCTGTTCATGACATAAACTTACTGCATCATCGTGGAAGCCATTTACTTGGAAATATAGCCTAAAAAATAGGTGTCAGACTGGGTACATATCTAGATTGCTATGAGCAAAACCAATTTCTTTTTAACAGGAAAGCCATACAATATGCCTGCCATGGCAAATATTAGTCTACTAGCCCTGCACTTCAACGGGCAGTGAGCAGTTCATGACACCAAATTTACGTTTGGCAAGGAGACAGTCTATTTATTACAAGCCCCTAGTTCTAGAACCAAGAATTCAGGAGTTGCTCATTCCCAATGAAAATCTGTCCATTTCATACCTTTGGGGTTTTATGCTTCTGTTCTTTACCTGTCTTGAGTGTGGCTTTCTTGTGAAGTCACTGATGGGTGTTTTTCCAACACATTTCTGCTGATTACACGGTAATTGCATGGCATCAGCAGACATCTCTGAATGTCTCTTGAAAGTATGCTTTTTACTCTTCCTAGAGGACCTTGTCTTCTTCTTTCCTTCACCCAAAAGGTGGGCTAAGTGAGCCTTCAAAGAACCATCATCTCAACAATTAGAATTCTTTCAAACCTACTGAATGGAGAACAGCGACAAAAAAATTTTAAAAAGACTAGTACGCGAAAGACAGCAGAAGAGAAAGGTAAAGTAATGAATCCTACATGCCACATGCATAACTCTCTTCATTCAAGGCTATTTTCAAAATGAGAAGAAAAAAAAAAAAAAAAAAAAAGATCATCTTTTCCTCAGAGAGGAAAAGAAAGTGGAAAGTGGAGTAACTGGATTGTGTTGCCTTGCCTACAGTTACCAGAAAAGTCAACAGCAGAGTTGAAAACTCCTGAAGCTGGCTAACTACGCCTCTAAATGTTTTACTACTGTGTTATGATTCTGTCTTCAGTTAATAGAACCCGATATACAACAAAGAGATGGGAGCACATGGAGATGCATTGGAGAGCCTACGCTGGAGGTAACACATTCATTTTTTACTCAAACAAATCCAAATTAGAAATGTTGAAAATGACCTGGGGCCATTTCAACAGCCAGCAAACTAACACAACCAACCTTTGGCTTTTATTCAATCCTTTGCTTATTTTACCTGGACCTTGAAGATCTGTCTGCAGCCTTCCTCTCTGCAAATATATCACACTCGTCCTATTGAGAACCCATGGCTCATCACAGCTGCTTCGCCACGCCTGCTTCCAGAAGAACTGGCAACTACAAGCTGGGAGCCAAGAGATACAACACTTCACTTGGAAAAGGGCCTTCCATGAATCCTAGAATCCCAGAATGGTTTGGACTGGAAGCGACCTTAGAGACAGAGTCTCTTCTTCCCACATCCTGACATGGGCAGGGACACTTTTCCACTAGTCCAGGTTGCTCCATGTCTGCTCCAGCCTGGCCCTGGACACTTCCTGCCATGGGGCTCCTACACAGCCTCTTTGAGCAACATGTGCCAGGCCTCAGCACCCACACAAGGAAGAATTCCTTTCCAATATCCCATCTACCCCAGCCCTCTGGCAGTTTGAAGCTATTCCCCCTTGTCCTGCGAGTCCAGAACCTTTTCCAAAGTCCCTCCCCAGCTATCTTGGAGCCCCAGCAGGCACTGCAAGGGGCTCGAAGGTCTCCCTGGAGCCTTCTGTTCTCCAGATTGGACACCCTCAGCTCTCCCAGACTGTCCTAGAGCAAAGAAGCTCCACCTTTCAAAGCACCTTAGAAGCCTCCTACCGGCCAAACTCGATGGCAACGCTGGCCTTCCGGGCCCTACGGATATCGCTTCCGGTGTCGTTCGGGGTCAATCCCGGCTCTCTCCCCGCCCCCCATGGGGCCCTCAGGCAATGCCGCTCCGACGCAGCTCCTGCCGCTGTCAGACCAGCGGGGGGGCGGGGGGCCAGCCCAGCCTCATCCACAATCCACACTGTCCTCGGCGGCTGCTGCGGGCTCATGGCGGCCCACACACCCGGAAGCAGAGCTCCGAACACAGAGGATCATAGCCCCACATTTGTGTTCGTCTCTGCACAAGGCAGGGCAGACTTGCCATGCCCGGACTTTTCAGTTCAGCACGAAAATGAGAATAAACCTGCGCCATGGGAGAGGAAACCTCTAAAGACTCCCTCATACGTGGTCGCTCAACTTAATGCCTAGGCACTTGCCATTCCTAAGGCTACACTAAAGCCCTTTTTACCTTGCGGGAAAGAAATGCCATTGTTCTGGTGTGCAGCTAAAGGCGGAGCACAGGCAGGCCAGGGCAAAAGCTGGGGCAGTGCCCGTCTTCACTCCTTCGCTGTGCTGTACTCCTTGCAGCTAGAGCGAAGCCAGATGGACGCGAGGAAGGACAAGGCGCTCTTAAAGTAGCCCCCTGTCAGCAGCCCTGAAAGGGCGCATAACACACGGCGTCTCGCTGCCCTCCGTTCTACATACTCGCGGCTCCCTTTGCCGACTTGCAAAAGTTGCTACCAGAGCAGAGGCGGCCAGATTGAAGAGGCAGAGCCTAGGGTCACCTTCTCCTTACTGCACGTAAGCCACGTCCAGCTCCTCGCTGCACTCTGGATTTCCCTTCTCCGCGGCACTTAGCGTGGTGCTGTGTGTGTGCAACTCGGCGCCTAGAAGTGACCGCCAATGCTTTCAGAGCGGGCTGCAAGGGAACCAAGGAGCAGCACAAGCAGCAGTGCTTCAGCTTGCTCCTTCCGACTGCTAAGGGCACTTGGGAAGGCAAGCGAGAGTCAACCACCTTCCTCTCCTAGTAGCCTCTAACGTGGTGCACACAAGCACGGCACATAGCCGCTTCGTTCACCGCCCTCGCCCTCGCCCACGCCTTGCTCCGCTTTCACTTGTCGGCGGCCAGAAGCCGCCGCAGGGGCGCCACATACCCAGCAGTGTGCGGGCAGCCAAGAGCTCGAGAACGCTGCTTCTGCCCAAGCCCGCCTAGGGCGTGCACCTTTGTTCTCAGAGCTCCGTGTAACAGTCTGCCTTTCTCGCAGTTCGAATGGAAATCGAAAGCTTTTCGCCTACGCCCTTCACAGAGATCCGTTGCTAGGACGAGAATGTCTTGTGGCCGGAGCTCGCCCCCGCCGCGAGGAAGCTGCTCTTAGCACCGCGTTGCAGGGACACGTCTCGCTTCTTGACTTCGTGCTTAGCGCTCTCCGAATTCGCCGCTAGCTCCGCGGTCCGTCTCAGCTTCGCTCGCAGCTGCGTAGCTGCGCTCGCAGTACTTAGAGCTTCGCAAGGACCGAAGACCCGGAGGGACATATCGCACACGACAATGTGCCAGGACAAGGACGTTCTGCACTGAGTGGAGACAGAGACAGACCCAGAATTCTACACTGCCCCTTCTCTTCGGCCATCTTGTGCTCTGCTGCCTCTGCTGTGACGAATCGGTCCTTGAAAAACCAGCGAGAGCGTCTCTCCAGGCACTGAGTGTGAGCTCCCTAGGGACTTTTTCCACCTCCAAAAATACATGGGTAAGTCCTAAAAGTTTTGGTTTGATCAAGAATAGTTACGTCCAAGTATTGCTGTTCTAAACACCCTTGGTTTCAGTCTGAACTTAACTGCTTGTTTCTGTCTTTTTGCCTAGTGGCAATCTAATTCTAAGGTAACTAGATGTGTTAGATATCCATAAGTTACATCTCAGGTTAGGTGGGATAATTGGCTGGGAAGAAAATGGAATTGAGAATTTGGAAAGAATCCAAAGTGAGCTGATGTCACAATCCGAGATTCCCTTGGGTTCCAAATCCTTTCATTTGTGTTTTTGTGGGCTTTTTTGAAGGCGGTGTACAGTTGAAGCCATGATTTAGCTGCGGTGAGACCTGCTCTGCTGTAAAAGCATTATTTTCTCAGTGAGCATGGACAACAGTTAGAGTGTCGTCTTTTAAGATTCCCTGCACTCCACTTATGGTGGCAAAAGCAGTGCCTTGACTGTAATCATAAAAGTGATTACAGCTTCCTTGCTTTGACATCATGTAGGATGCTTCCTCCATCTGCTGTGGTCAGCATTAAGTAACAGATTTCTCAGTTTCTAGGAAGAGTCTAGCAAACAATCACCTTGCTCCTTCTCTTGCATTTATTCATCACTGCTATGCTGCTATACAGACAGATAGTCTGTTTATGATTCAACAATTCAATGGGACATCAAGTAAATAGCAAAGCAAAACTAACTACCGAAAGCACTATAAGGGCCAGAGATTAGCTTGGATCAAAACAGGTATTCTCCTAGCATTGTTTACAAACGACTCAGCATGTGAAACAGAAGGCACAATGTAGTTTGTGCCTTGTTTTGGGCATGCCCGGAAGAAGGAAATTCTGATTTCACATATGGGAAAAGAAATGTTGACATTTGAATGAGATTGTTCATACCCCAGAAAAGGTTGCTTTGAAAGGTTGTGGAAGTCCTGTGTGGAAACACGGCTTTACAAGTCCTTTCCACCAGGAGACAACAGCTGCAGAACATCTGGGTGTGCCAGTGTTGAGAGCACCAGCAAAGATCAAAGTGGAGAAGTTGGTGAACAATGGCAGTGGCCTGGGGGAGAGCAAGTGGGGTGCTGGCTGTGGGACCAGGGGAGTCCTGACTGATTTAGGAGGCGTGTGATGGTCTGTGCCAGCAAGCGGAGTAGTGCTGTGGCCTTGGCACACTGCGAATACTGGAATTCAGTGGGGTCACTGGGCAGGCTGAGTGTGTGAGCTGCTGGAGGGACCCAGGTTGCCCACATGTAAACATCCAGTCTCACTCTTGCCAGCCACAGAAAGGAGCAGGATGTGGCTGCTGGCGATGCCTGTCATGTATATGTAGTGTATATGCGTGCTATCCCAGCCTGCTGGGAACACTTCTTCTTTGGGACTGCTTGGGCTGAGGGAGAGAAAGCAGTGGTAGTTTCTGAGGTTTCGAGTTTGCTCGAGTTTCTCAGGCTGTTTCTGGAGCCACCCAGAGTTCTCTTCCTTGAAGCATTTCAAGTCCTGCTAATTTTCAAAATTCAAACAGACACAGCCCTAAGCTAGTTGATCTGACTTCAGAGCTATTCTTACGCTGAGCTGTTGGATGATCTGATCTCCTGAGATGTCTTCCATTTCAGTTTATGACCTGGTTCTTGTGAAAAATAGGATCTTTTAGCCTGGAGAAGAGAGGTTTCTGGAGAGACAGTATTGTGGCCTTTGAATATGTAAAGAGGGTATAAGACCAATGGAGAAAGACTTTTTAGGAAGGTTTGCAGAGAAAGGACAAGGGGACATGCTTTCAAACTGAGACTAGGTTTAGATTGGCTAAAAGGAAAAGCTTTTCTACAATGAAGCTGGTGAGACACTCAAACGGCTGTTCCAGAGAAGTTGTGGATGCCCCATCATTGAGAGTGCTCCTTATCAGTTTGGCTAGTCTTGAGCAATTTGATCTACTGTAAGATCTACCTGGCAAGGAAGTAGGACTAGGTGATCTTTAATCACAGACTGTTGTATGATTCCGTGAAAGACAGAATGCAATAAAGTTCATAATTCAGATTTTGGCGCAGACATATTTATAATTTCTCACTTTATGCATCATTGCAATGACAACTTGTTAGCTTCTGAAATGATTAGCTGAGATTGATTTCCTTCCTTAGTTTCATTTTCCCTGTTATTCCTTCACTCTTGGACCTTTTTTTCACTAGATTTCCTCTTTCAGTAAACTGCCCTTAAGTATCACTTTGCTCCCCACCTGGCTTTTTTTTTTTTTTTTTTTTTTCAATGACACCTTTTCACTGGTTCGTTTTGGGCCTTTGCTGCTTGAAGTCCAGCAGCCTCCTTGTCAGAGCATTACGGAGCTTTCTTTACAGCTTCATCACTATGCAAAAAGCCATAAATTACTGTGTTCCATCTCACATACCATCAAGTAGCACACTAATATTCCCTCTGCTGAATAGCTGGTTGGCTTACATAGACCAGCCAAAAACCAGGAAATCCAGATGGCAGCAAGAATCTTGTAGACTACTCCCGCTGTTCATTTAAATTCTGGAGAAGTCACGTGAGGTATCACATTCTCTTGAAAGAAGTGTCTATCATCTCGGACATTCTAGAATGGGCTATTAATATTGTCATGAGTTTCTGGCTAGACTTTTTAGTATGCCAATTCAAATTCAAATGATCTGAAATGATAGAACTTCAAGAATTGTTTTTCCCAGAATCGAAGTATGATGGAGTTATATAGGGAGAATCTTAATCTTAGTTATTCTATTCCATCTCACATCATGGCTGGGGGCAGGGAGAAGGGAGTATCTTTGGGGGACAATGGGTTCCGGTGTAGTCAGTAAGCTGGGCAGAGGCGCCATCAGGTATTGTCTGTTGTTGGGGGGGGGATTCATGTGAACTCTTCCTTTCTTGTACCCTGCCACCAGTATTGTTGCTAAAATTGTTTGTTTTCTCATCCAAGTGACAAAATCAGCACACTTAATGAGGGATGAAGAGGGAGCAGCGACCTCGGAACAGGAGGAAGAAGAAGCAGAGCCTGCTGTCCTCCAGAAGAAAAAAAACGCTACCAGCCAACTTTGCATCATCTGTGAACTTCCTGGGCGTGTACTCTATCCCCTTGTCCAGATCACTGAGCAAGATATTAAACAGGACTGGGCCCAAGACTGAGCCTTGGGGACCAGCTGGATGAACTCTATTTCCCACCACTCTGTGGGCCTGGCCATCACCCAGTTTGTCACCCAGCAAACAGCCCACCCATGCAAACCATAAGCAGACAGTTTCTTCAGGAGAATGATGTGAGACTCATTGCAAAAAAGATCAGGGAGATGCCTAGGAAGAGTCTCAGGTGAATCCAGGAGACTATAGTGGAGGACTATTCAGTTTTCCAATCAATTTGCTTAAAAAAACTCTACAAAACCGTAATAAAAAAACAAACAAAAAAAGCAGACCAAACAAACACACAAAACCCCCCATCCAATAATCCCCAAAGAGACAAAAAAAGCCCCCAAAAAAGCCCACCAAAAAACCCACCCAAAACTGAAAAAAAAGCCCCAAACCCAACACAAAAAATCAGGGTGAAGGTTTTTAGTAACTTTAAAAATAACAAAACAAAACGAAACAAAAAAACCCCAGAAAGTCACATTTCTAAAGGTGCTGTCCCAGCCTCTTCTCTCAGCAGGGAGGACATCCTGAAGTGGAGCCAGTTGGAAGAAAGCGGGACGGGGCAGCACCTGGGCCATTGTCACAGGACGGCCCTGTGGCTGCCCCACTGCCAAAACCTGGACACATAAATCAAACACAGGTATGCACATGTGCTTAGACACAGCAAAAATATATTTGTCTGAAAAGAATACAGGTCCATTTCTATCACTGGAAAGAGCATAATGCCTCGTCTCAGCTTTCTTTTCAGTCATTACAAATGTTTCGAAAATAAAGGAGTGCAGAAAATGGAAATATCCAAGATCAACATGAGGACCAGTAACAAAGATTCCATTTTTGAAACTGCATTGGGAATCCTCTGCAGAAATTGACTCAGAGCTCTAAGATTTACAAAAAAGACCAAGAGGATTGGAGTCAATACAACACAGTGTCTGGAGACTTCAGCTGGTTGCCTTGATTTCTCAAATATGATGGAGGAAGCACCTTAGCAACTACAGCTGCCAGTTCTCTCAGGGCCCTGACATGCCTCTGGGTGGGTGCCATGGTCTTGCATGCTCAGGTTCCTCAAGTGGTCTGAAAGCTGACCTGCTACTATGGGTTAGAATCAAGTCCACCAGTCCAATAACCTGAGAGATGTGGAAATAGTGACTGGCAGTAAAAATTGAGACCAACACTTGTTGAGTACCTCAGCCTTCTCCTTGTCTGTTGTCACTAGTCCTGTCTGGCTTATGGGGGTGGGGGGGGGGGGGGGAATAGGGGAGGTGTGATAGGTTTCTTTTCATCTTCCTTTTCCCACTGAAATACCCGTAGGTGCCTTTATTATTCTTAGTTTTGGCATGCTTTTCCAAATTCAGCTTCAACTGAGCCTTAGCTATACTGATCCCATCCTCACACACTCATGTGTTACCACTGTATTTTTCCCATGATTTGTCTCGCTGTGTATCGTCTGCATATTACCTACTTGCATCACATCTATTAATTTTCAATAACCTTCTGGCTTTAACTTGCTTTCAAAAAAAAACCTTTTTGAACCTTTTCACCTCAGAAATTCACCTGGGAAACCCCAAATCCCCAGAATTCGACCCAAAATTCACCTGGCACCCCAAATTCACCCTCCAAATTCGCTCCAAAATGATTGGCAACTTTACACACTCCATTTTCCCACAAAAGGATCTAGAGCCCTGTGCGCTTCGTATACAAACTAAATGCAAAAAACCTTTCTATTCATTCTCAGCAAAAAGACGTCCTATTCCTCCTTCTTTTGGACAAAACTGCCTTCACTTTCAAACTTATTCTCTTGCTCGCTTACCTGCATAATGCTTAGTCCCTGTTCTGCATGCTCATTTTCTTCACTTTTACAAGGAATCCTCTCCTCATCTTCTTCTTCCTCTGCTTCAACATGCAAAAACAAACCAAAAATTGTCTCTTCTACAGAAAATGAGGGGAGAAAAGAACACAAATGATAACCAATACCCTGCCAAGTAGAAATTTCTTCTATATTTCAGTGACTGATAGGCAGAAAAAAATGAATTTCATCTGGGGAAAGAAAGACATTCTAGGAATATTCAGACTGCTATCTTGCCCCAGGTAAAACATTTACCATGGCCTTAGCGTTAATGAGCTTGTGAACATCAGCTGCCAAGAGGAAGGACATTTCCTCCAGTTTCACACAATACTTGGTCAGTACATCTGCTATCTGTGCAATCAAAGAATACAGAAAAGCAACAACAATGAAAAGTAGAACTCAAATATCAATTTCCCAAGTTAAAATCTACATGAACAAGACAATTTTTCCATTCAAGTGAATTCGATTTAATTAATTCATTAACTACATAAGTAGCATTCTCACGTTCAAGAACGGAATTCAAAGAATCAACGTTGCTTCTTCTGAGACATTGAAGCCTGAGTAGATCCCAACTTCAAATCTAGTAGGACGCCATGAAAGCAATACCTGCTACATTTAGTACATGTAAACTACAAAGACATCTAGAACAGCTCTAAAAGATGAGCAAACCCATGAACTTTGAAGGAGACGCTAGCAAGAAATGTGGAAATAGGCTTTATCTGCCCAGTGCTTTTCCCAAAAGCACGGGCACTCCTTGGCGTCAGTGAGAGTCTCTGTCTCATTATTCAGCAGCTGGCTTAGGGTAAAAAAGGATGCATGCAATCACTTCATTCCTGTTCATGACATAAACTTACTGCATCATCGTGGAAGCCATTTACTTGGAAATATAGCCTAAAAAATAGGTGTCAGACTGGGTACATATCTAGATTGCTATGAGCAAAACCAATTTCTTTTTAACAGGAAAGCCATACAATATGCCTGCCATGGCAAATATTAGTCTACTAGCCCTGCACTTCAACGGGCAGTGAGCAGTTCATGACACCAAATTTACGTTTGGCAAGGAGACAGTCTATTTATTACAAGCCCCTAGTTCTAGAACCAAGAATTCAGGAGTTGCTCATTCCCAATGAAAATCTGTCCATTTCATACCTTTGGGGTTTTATGCTTCTGTTCTTTACCTGTCTTGAGTGTGGCTTTCTTGTGAAGTCACTGATGGGTGTTTTTCCAACACATTTCTGCTGATTACACGGTAATTGCATGGCATCAGCAGACATCTCTGAATGTCTCTTGAAAGTATGCTTTTTACTCTTCCTAGAAGACCTTGTCTTCTTCTTTCCTTCACCCAAAAGGTGGGCTAAGTGAGCCTTCAAAGAACCATCATCTCAACAATTAGAATTCTTTCAAACCTACTGAATGGAGAACAGCGACAAAAAAATTTTAAAAAGACTAGTACGCGAAAGACAGCAGAAGAGAAAGGTAAAGTAATGAATCCTACATGCCACATGCATAACTCTCTTCATTCAAGGCTATTTTCAAAATGAGAAGAAAAAAAAAAAAAAAAAAAAAGATCATCTTTTCCTCAGAGAGGAAAAGAAAGTGGAAAGTGGAGTAACTGGATTGTGTTGCCTTGCCTACAGTTACCAGAAAAGTCAACAGCAGAGTTGAAAACTCCTGAAGCTGGCTAACTACGCCTCTAAATGTTTTACTACTGTGTTATGATTCTGTCTTCAGTTAATAGAACCCGATATACAACAAAGAGATGGGAGCACATGGAGATGCATTGGAGAGCCTACGCTGGAGGTAACACATTCATTTTTTACTCAAACAAATCCAAATTAGAAATGTTGAAAATGACCTGGGGCCATTTCAACAGCCAGCAAACTAACACAACCAACCTTTGGCTTTTATTCAATCCTTTGCTTATTTTACCTGGACCTTGAAGATCTGTCTGCAGCCTTCCTCTCTGCAAATATATCACACTCGTCCTATTGAGAACCCATGGCTCATCACAGCTGCTTCGCCACGCCTGCTTCCAGAAGAACTGGCAACTACAAGCTGGGAGCCAAGAGATACAACACTTCACTTGGAAAAGGGCCTTCCATGAATCCTAGAATCCCAGAATGGTTTGGACTGGAAGCGACCTTAGAGACAGAGTCTCTTCTTCCCACATCCTGACATGGGCAGGGACACTTTTCCACTAGTCCAGGTTGCTCCATGTCTGCTCCAGCCTGGCCCTGGACACTTCCTGCCATGGGGCTCCTACACAGCCTCTTTGAGCAACATGTGCCAGGCCTCAGCACCCACACAAGGAAGAATTCCTTTCCAATATCCCATCTACCCCAGCCCTCTGGCAGTTTGAAGCTATTCCCCCTTGTCCTGCGAGTCCAGAACCTTTTCCAAAGTCCCTCCCCAGCTATCTTGGAGCCCCAGCAGGCACTGCAAGGGGCTCGAAGGTCTCCCTGGAGCCTTCTGTTCTCCAGATTGGACACCCTCAGCTCTCCCAGACTGTCCTAGAGCAAAGAAGCTCCACCTTTCAAAGCACCTTAGAAGCCTCCTACCGGCCAAACTCGATGGCAACGCTGGCCTTCCGGGCCCTACGAATATCGCTTCCGGTGTCGTTCGGGGTCAATCCCGGCTCTCTCCCCGCCCCCCATGGGGCCCTCAGGCAATGCCGCTCCGACGCAGCTCCTGCCGCTGTCAGACCAGCGGGGGGGCGGGGGGCCAGCCCAGCCTCATCCACAATCCACACTGTCCTCGGCGGCTGCTGCGGGCTCATGGCGGCCCACACACCCGGAAGCAGAGCTCCGAACACAGAGGATCATAGCCCCACATTTGTGTTCGTCTCTGCACAAGGCAGGGCAGACTTGCCATGCCCGGACTTTTCAGTTCAGCACGAAAATGAGAATAAACCTGCGCCATGGGAGAGGAAACCTCTAAAGACTCCCTCATACGTGGTCGCTCAACTTAATGCCTAGGCACTTGCCATTCCTAAGGCTACACTAAAGCCCTTTTTACCTTGCGGGAAAGAAATGCCATTGTTCTGGTGTGCAGCTAAAGGCGGAGCACAGGCAGGCCAGGGCAAAAGCTGGGGCAGTGCCCGTCTTCACTCCTTCGCTGTGCTGTACTCCTTGCAGCTAGAGCGAAGCCAGATGGACGCGAGGAAGGACAAGGCGCTCTTAAAGTAGCCCCCTGTCAGCAGCCCTGAAAGGGCGCATAACACACGGCGTCTCGCTGCCCTCCGTTCTACATACTCGCGGCTCCCTTTGCCGACTTGCAAAAGTTGCTACCAGAGCAGAGGCGGCCAGATTGAAGAGGCAGAGCCTAGGGTCACCTTCTCCTTACTGCACGTAAGCCACGTCCAGCTCCTCGCTGCACTCTGGATTTCCCTTCTCCGCGGCACTTAGCGTGGTGCTGTGTGTGTGCAACTCGGCGCCTAGAAGTGACCGCCAATGCTTTCAGAGCGGGCTGCAAGGGAACCAAGGAGCAGCACAAGCAGCAGTGCTTCAGCTTGCTCCTTCCGACTGCTAAGGGCACTTGGGAAGGCAAGCGAGAGTCAACCACCTTCCTCTCCTAGTAGCCTCTAACGTGGTGCACACAAGCACGGCACATAGCCGCTTCGTTCACCGCCCTCGCCCTCGCCCACGCCTTGCTCCGCTTTCACTTGCCGGCGGCCAGAAGCCGCCGCAGGGGCGCCACATACCCAGCAGTGTGCGGGCAGCCAAGAGCTCGAGAACGCTGCTTCTGCCCAAGCCCGCCTAGGGCGTGCACCTTTGTTCTCAGAGCTCCGTGTAACAGTCTGCCTTTCTCGCAGTTCGAATGGAAATCGAAAGCTTTTCGCCTACGCCCTTCACAGAGATCCGTTGCTAGGACGAGAATGTCTCGTGGCCGGAGCTCGCCCCCGCCGCGAGGAAGCTGCTCTTAGCACCGCGTTGCAGGGACACGTCTCGCTTCTTGACTTCGTGCTTAGCGCTCTCCGAATTCGCCGCTAGCTCCGCGGTCCTTCTCAGCTTCAAGTAGCTGCGCTCGCAGTACATAGAGCTTCGCAAGGACCGAAGACCCGGAGGGACGTATCGCACACGACAATGTGCCAGGACAGAGACGTGTTCTACATTGTCCCTTCTCGTCATCCAGTTTGTGCCTCTGCTGCTTCTGCTGTTAGGAATCGCTCCTTGAAAGACGAGCGAGAGCGTCTTTCTGGGTGCATTGCACTGAGTGAGTGCTCGCTAAGGACTTTGCACTCGGAGCCAAGGCAACAGGGCGTGCTTGTCCGCAGAACTGAGAGCACGCTGTTGGGCAGAGCTGAAACTGACCGCTGGAGTTCAGCTCTCTCCGGACGGCAGACGCCGAAGAACGAAGCCGCTTGCGAGCGGCGCAGTGCAGCGAAGAGCACACGAGCAGCCAAAGAGCTCCTTCACAATCGCTTTCACTTCTCAGTGCTCTTGCTGCTTGGAAAAGCAGCACACAGCCGTTGCACGCCAGGGCAAAAGCTGGGGCAGTGCCCGTCCTCACTCCTTCGCTGTGCTGTACTCCTTGCAGCTAGAGCGAAGCGAGAAGGACGCGAGGACGAAGAAGGCGTTCTTAAAGTAGCCCCTTGTCAGCAGCCCTGAAAGGGCGCATAACACACGGCGTCTCGCTGCCCTCCGTTCTACATACTCGCGTCTCCCTTTGCCGTCTTGCAAAAGTTGCTACCAGAGCAGAGGCGGCCAGATTGAAGAGGCTGTGCTTAGGTTCACCTTCTCCTTACTGCACGTAAGCCACGTCCAGCTCCTCGCTGCACTCTGGATTTCCCTTCTCCGCGGCACTTAGCGTGGTGCTGTGTGTGTGCAACTCGGCGCCTAGAAGTGACCGCCAATGCTTTCAGAGCGGGCTGCAAGGGAACCAAGGAGCAGCACAAGCAGCAGTGCTTCAGCTTGCTCCTTCCGACTGCTAAGGGCACTTGGGAAGGCAAGCGAGAGTCAACCACCTTCCTCTCCTAGTAGCCTCTAACGTGGTGCACACAAGCACGGCACATAGCCGCTTCGTTCACCGCCCTCGCCCTCGCCCACGCCTTGCTCCGCTTTCACTTGTCGGCGGCCAGAAGCCGCCGCAGGGGCGCCACATACCCAGCAGTGTGCGGGCAGCCAAGAGCTCGAGAACGCTGCTTCTGCCCAAGCCCGCCTAGGGCGTGCACCTTTGTTCTCAGAGCTCCGTGTAACAGTCTGCCTTTCTCGCAGTTCGAATGGAAATCGAAAGCTTTTCGCCTACGCCCTTCACAGAGATCCGTTGCTAGGACGAGAATGTCTTGTGGCCGGAGCTCGCCCCCGCCGCGAGGAAGCTGCTCTTAGCACCGCGTTGCAGGGACACGTCTCGCTTCTTGACTTCGTGCTTAGCGCTCTCCGAATTCGCTGCTAGCTCCGCGGTCCGTCTCAGCTTCAAGTAGCTGCGCTCGCAGTACATAGAGCTTCGCAAGGACCGAAGACCCGGAGGGACGTATCGCACACGACAATGTGCCAGGACAGAGACGTGTTCTACATTGTCCCTTCTCGTCATCCAGTTTGTGCCTCTGCTGCTTGTGCTGTTAGGAATCGCTCCTTGAAAGACGAGCGAGAGCGTCTTTCTGGGTGCATTGCACTGAGTGAGTGCTCGCTAGGGACTTTGCACTCGGAGCCAAGGCAACAGGGCGTGCTTGTCCGCAGAACTGAGAGCGCGCTGTTGGGCAGAGCTGAAACTGACCGCTGCAGTTCAGCTCTCTCCGGACGGCAGACGCCGAAGAACGAAGCCGCTTGCGAGCGGCGCAGTGCAGCGAAGAGCACACGAGCAGCCAAAGAGCTCCTTCACAATCGCTTTCACTTCTCAGTGCTCTTGCTGCTTGGAAAAGCAGCACACAGCCGTTGCACGCCAGGGCAAAAGCTGGGGCAGTGCCCGTCCTCACTCCTTCGCTGTGCTGTACTCCTTGCAGCTAGAGCGAAGCGAGAAGGACGCGAGGACGAAGAAGGCGTTCTTAAAGTAGCCCCTTGTCAGCAGCCCTGAAAGGGCGCATAACACACGGCGTCTCGCTGCCCTCCGTTCTACATACTCGCGTCTCCCTTTGCCGTCTTGCAAAAGTTGCTACCAGAGCAGAGGCGGCCAGATTGAAGAGGCTGTGCTTAGGTTCACCTTCTCCTTACTGCACGTAAGCCACGTCAAGCTCCTCGCTGCACTCTGGATTTCCCTTCTCCGCGGCACTTAGCGTGGTGCTGTGTGTGTGCAACTCGGCGCCTAGAAGTGACCGCCAATGCTTTCAGAGCGGGCTGCAAGGGAACCAAGGAGCAGCACAAGCAGCAGTGCTTCAGCTTGCTCCTTCCGACTGCTAAGGGCACTTGGGAAGGCAAGCGAGAGTCAACCACCTTCCTCTCCTAGTAGCCTCTAACGTGGTGCACACAAGCACGGCACATAGCCGCTTCGTTCACCGCCCTCGCCCTCGCCCACGCCTTGCTCCGCTTTCACTTGTCGGCGGCCAGAAGCCGCCGCAGGGGCGCCACATACCCAGCAGTGTGCGGGCAGCCAAGAGCTCGAGAACGCTGCTTCTGCCCAAGCCCGCCTAGGGCGTGCACCTTTGTTCTCAGAGTTCCGTGTAACAGTCTGCCTTTCTCGCAGTTCGAATGGAAATCGAAAGCTTTTCGCCTACGCCCTTCACAGAGATCCGTTGCTAGGACGAGAATGTCTTGTGGCCGGAGCTCGCCCCCGCCGCGAGGAAGCTGCTCTTAGCACCGCGTTGCAGGGACACGTCTCGCTTCTTGACTTCGTGCTTAGCGCTCTCCGAATTCGCTGCTAGCTCCGCGGTCCGTCTCAGCTTCAAGTAGCTGCGCTCGCAGTACATAGAGCTTCGCAAGGACCGAAGACCCGGAGGGACGTATCGCACACGACAATGTGCCAGGACAGAGACGTGTTCTACATTGTCCCTTCTCGTCATCCAGTTTGTGCCTCTGCTGCTTCTGCTGTTAGGAATCGCTCCTTGAAAGACGAGCGAGAGCGTCTTTCTGGGTGCATTGCACTGAGTGAGTGCTCGCTAGGGACTTTGCACTCGGAGCCAAGGCAACAGGGCGTGCTTGTCCGCAGAACTGAGAGCGCGCTGTTGGGCAGAGCTGAAACTGACCGCTGCAGTTCAGCTCTCTCCGGACGGCAGACGCCGAAGAACGAAGCCGCTTGCGAGCGGCGCAGTGCAGCGAAGAGCACACGAGCAGCCAAAGAGCTCCTTCACAATCGCTTTCACTTCTCAGTGCTCTTGCTGCTTGGAAAAGCAGCACACAGCCGTTGCACGCCAGGGCAAAAGCTGGGGCAGTGCCCGTCCTCACTCCTTCGCTGTGCTGTACTCCTTGCAGCTAGAGCGAAGCGAGAAGGACGCGAGGACGAAGAAGGCGTTCTTAAAGTAGCCCCTTGTCAGCAGCCCTGAAAGGGCGCATAACACACGGCGTCTCGCTGCCCTCCGTTCTACATACTCGCGTCTCCCTTTGCCGTCTTGCAAAAGTTGCTACCAGAGCAGAGGCGGCCAGATTGAAGAGGCACTGCTTAGGTTCACCTTCTCCTTACTGCACGTAAGCCACGTCAAGCTCCTCGCTGCACTCTGGATTTCCCTTCTCCGCGGCACTTAGCGTGGTGCTGTGTGTGTGCAACTCGGCGCCTAGAAGTGACCGCCAATGCTTTCAGAGCGGGCTGCAAGGGAACCAAGGAGCAGCACAAGCAGCAGTGCTTCAGCTTGCTCCTTCCGACTGCTAAGGGCACTTGGGAAGGCAAGCGAGAGTCAACCACCTTCCTCTCCTAGTAGCCTCTAACGTGGTGCACACAAGCACGGCACATAGCCGCTTCGTTCACCGCCCTCGCCCTCGCCCACGCCTTGCTCCGCTTTCACTTGTCGGCGGCCAGAAGCCGCCGCAGGGGCGCCACATACCCAGCAGTGTGCGGGCAGCCAAGAGCTCGAGAACGCTGCTTCTGCCCAAGCCCGCCTAGGGCGTGCACCTTTGTTCTCAGAGCTCCGTGTAACAGTCTGCCTTTCTCGCAGTTCGAATGGAAATCGAAAGCTTTTCGCCTACGCCCTTCACAGAGATCCGTTGCTAGGACGAGAATGTCTTGTGGCCGGAGCTCGCCCCCGCCGCGAGGAAGCTGCTCTTAGCACCGCGTTGCAGGGACACGTCTCGCTTCTTGACTTCGTGCTTAGCGCTCTCCGAATTCGCCGCTAGCTCCGCGGTCCGTCTCAGCTTCAAGTAGCTGCGCTCGCAGTACTTAGAGCTTCGCAAGGACCGAAGACCCGGAGGGACATATCGCACACGACAATGTGCCAGGACAAGGACGTTCTGCACTGAGTGGAGACAGAGACAGACCCAGAATTCTACACTGCCCCTTCTCTTCGGCCATCTTGTGCTCTGCTGCCTCTGCTGTGACGAATCGGTCCTTGAAAAACCAGCGAGAGCGTCTCTCCAGGCACTGAGTGTGAGCTCCCTAGGGACTTTTTCCACCTCCAAAAATACATGGGTAAGTCCTAAAAGTTTTGGTTTGATCAAGAATAGTTACGTCCAAGTATCGCTGTTCTAAACACCCTTGGTTTCAGTCTGAACTTAACTGCTTGTTTCTGTCTTTTTGCCTAGTGGCAATCTAATTCTAAGGTAACTAGATGTGTTAGATATCCATAAGTTACATCTCAGGTTAGGTGGGATAATTGGCTGGGAAGAAAATGGAATTGAGAATTTGGAAAGAATCCAAAGTGAGCTGATGTCACAATCCGAGATTCCCTTGGGTTCCAAATCCTTTCATTTGTGTTTTTGTGGGCTTTTTTGAAGGCGGTGTACAGTTGAAGCCATGATTTAGCTGCAGTGAGACCTGCTCTGCTGTAAAAGCATTATTTTCTCAGTGAGCATGGACAACAGTTAGAGTGTCGTCTTTTAAGATTCCCTGCACTCCACTTATGGTGGCAAAAGCAGTGCCTTGACTGTAATCATAAAAGTGATTACAGCTTCCTTGCTTTGACATCATGTAGGATGCTTCCTCCATCTGCTGTGGTCAGCATTAAGTAACAGATTTCTCAGTTTCTAGGAAGAGTCTAGCAAACAATCACCTTGCTCCTTCTCTTGCATTTATTCATCACTGCTATGCTGCTATACAGACAGATAGTCTGTTTATGATTCAACAATTCAATGGGACATCAAGTAAATAGCAAAGCAAAACTAACTACCGAAAGCACTATAAGGGCCAGAGATTAGCTTGGATCAAAACAGGTATTCTCCTAGCATTGTTTACAAACGACTCAGCATGTGAAACAGAAGGCACAATGTAGTTTGTGCCTTGTTTTGGGCATGCCCGGAAGAAGGAAATTCTGATTTCACATATGGGAAAAGAAATGTTGACATTTGAATGAGATTGTTCATACCCCAGAAAAGGTTGCTTTGAAAGGTTGTGGAAGTCCTGTGTGGAAACACGGCTTTACAAGTCCTTTCCACCAGGAGACAACAGCTGCAGAACATCTGGGTGTGCCAGTGTTGAGAGCACCAGCAAAGATCAAAGTGGAGAAGTTGGTGAACAATGGCAGTGGCCTGGGGGAGAGCAAGTGGGGTGCTGGCTGTGGGACCAGGGGAGTCCTGACTGATTTAGGAGGCGTGTGATGGTCTGTGCCAGCAAGCGGAGTAGTGCTGTGGCCTTGGCACACTGCGAATACTGGAATTCAGTGGGGTCACTGGGCAGGCTGAGTGTGTGAGCTGCTGGAGGGACCCAGGTTGCCCACATGTAAACATCCAGTCTCACTCTTGCCAGCCACAGAAAGGAGCAGGATGTGGCTGCTGGCGATGCCTGTCATGTATATGTAGTGTATATGCGTGCTATCCCAGCCTGCTGGGAACACTTCTTCTTTGGGACTGCTTGGGCTGAGGGAGAGAAAGCAGTGGTAGTTTCTGAGGTTTCGAGTTTGCTCGAGTTTCTCAGGCTGTTTCTGGAGCCACCCAGAGTTCTCTTCCTTGAAGCATTTCAAGTCCTGCTAATTTTCAAAATTCAAACAGACACAGCCCTAAGCTAGTTGATCTGACTTCAGAGCTATTCTTACGCTGAGCTGTTGGATGATCTGATCTCCTGAGATGTCTTCCATTTCAGTTTATGACCTGGTTCTTGTGAAAAATAGGATCTTTTAGCCTGGAGAAGAGAGGTTTCTGGAGAGACAGTATTGTGGCCTTTGAATATGTAAAGAGGGTATAAGACCAATGGAGAAAGACTTTTTAGGAAGGTTTGCAGAGAAAGGACAAGGGGACATGCTTTCAAACTGAGACTAGGTTTAGACTGGCTAAAAGGAAAAGCTTTTCTACAATGAAGCTGGTGAGACACTCAAACGGCTGTTCCAGAGAAGTTGTGGATGCCCCATCATTGAGAGTGCTCCTTATCAGTTTGGCTAGTCTTGAGCAATTTGATCTACTGTAAGATCTACCTGGCAAGGAAGTAGGACTAGGTGATCTTTAATCACAGACTGTTGTATGATTCCGTGAAAGACAGAATGCAATAAAGTTCATAATTCAGATTTTGGCGCAGACATATTTATAATTTCTCACTTTATGCATCATTGCAATGACAACTTGTTAGCTTCTGAAATGATTAGCTGAGATTGATTTCCTTCCTTAGTTTCATTTTCCCTGTTATTCCTTCACTCTTGGACCTTTTTTTCACTAGATTTCCTCTTTCAGTAAACTGCCCTTAAGTATCACTTTGCTCCCCACCTGGCTTTTTTTTTTTTTTTTTTTTTCAATGACACCTTTTCACTGGTTCGTTTTGGGCCTTTGCTGCTTGAAGTCCAGCAGCCTCCTTGTCAGAGCATTACGGAGCTTTCTTTACAGCTTCATCACTATGCAAAAAGCCATAAATTACTGTGTTCCATCTCACATACCATCAAGTAGCACACTAATATTCCCTCTGCTGAATAGCTGGTTGGCTTACATAGACCAGCCAAAAACCAGGAAATCCAGATGGCAGCAAGAATCTTGTAGACTACTCCCGCTGTTCATTTAAATTCTGGAGAAGTCACGTGAGGTATCACATTCTCTTGAAAGAAGTGTCTATCATCTCGGACATTCTAGAATGGGCTATTAATATTGTCATGAGTTTCTGGCTAGACTTTTTAGTATGCCAATTCAAATTCAAATGATCTGAAATGATAGAACTTCAAGAATTGTTTTTCCCAGAATCGAAGTATGATGGAGTTATATAGGGAGAATCTTAATCTTAGTTATTCTATTCCATCTCACATCATGGCTGGGGGCAGGGAGAAGGGAGTATCTTTGGGGGACAATGGGTTCCGGTGTAGTCAGTAAGCTGGGCAGAGGCGCCATCAGGTATTGTCTGTTGTTGGGGGGGGATTCATGTGAACTCTTCCTTTCTTGTACCCTGCCACCAGTATTGTTGCTAAAATTGTTTGTTTTCTCATCCAAGTGACAAAATCAGCACACTTAATGAGGGATGAAGAGGGAGCAGCGACCTCGGAACAGGAGGAAGAAGAAGCAGAGCCTGCTGTCCTCCAGAAGAAAAAAAACGCTACCAGCCAACTTTGCATCATCTGTGAACTTCCTGGGCGTGTACTCTATCCCCTTGTCCAGATCACTGAGCAAGATATTAAACAGGACTGGGCCCAAGACTGAGCCTTGGGGACCAGCTGGATGAACTCTATTTCCCACCACTCTGTGGGCCTGGCCATCACCCAGTTTGTCACCCAGCAAACAGCCCACCCATGCAAACCATAAGCAGACAGTTTCTTCAGGAGAATGATGTGAGACTCATTGCAAAAAAGATCAGGGAGATGCCTAGGAAGAGTCTCAGGTGAATCCAGGAGACTATAGTGGAGGACTATTCAGTTTTCCAATCAATTTGCTTAAAAAAACTCTACAAAACCGTAATAAAAAAACAAACAAAAAAAGCAGACCAAACAAACACACAAAACCCCCCATCCAATAATCCCCAAAGAGACAAAAAAAGCCCCCAAAAAAGCCCACCAAAAAACCCACCCAAAACTGAAAAAAAAGCCCCAAACCCAACACAAAAAATCAGGGTGAAGGTTTTTAGTAACTTTAAAAATAACAAAACAAAACGAAACAAAAAAACCCCAGAAAGTCACATTTCTAAAGGTGCTGTCCCAGCCTCTTCTCTCAGCAGGGAGGACATCCTGAAGTGGAGCCAGTTGGAAGAAAGCGGGACGGGGCAGCACCTGGGCCATTGTCACAGGACGGCCCTGTGGCTGCCCCACTGCCAAAACCTGGACACATAAATCAAACACAGGTATGCACATGTGCTTAGACACAGCAAAAATATATTTGTCTGAAAAGAATACAGGTCCATTTCTATCACTGGAAAGAGCATAATGCCTCGTCTCAGCTTTCTTTTCAGTCATTACAAATGTTTCGAAAATAAAGGAGTGCAGAAAATGGAAATATCCAAGATCAACATGAGGACCAGTAACAAAGATTCCATTTTTGAAACTGCATTGGGAATCCTCTGCAGAAATTGACTCAGAGCTCTAAGATTTACAAAAAAGACCAAGAGGATTGGAGTCAATACAACACAGTGTCTGGAGACTTCAGCTGGTTGCCTTGATTTCTCAAATATGATGGAGGAAGCACCTTAGCAACTACAGCTGCCAGTTCTCTCAGGGCCCTGACATGCCTCTGGGTGGGTGCCATGGTCTTGCATGCTCAGGTTCCTCAAGTGGTCTGAAAGCTGACCTGCTACTATGGGTTAGAATCAAGTCCACCAGTCCAATAACCTGAGAGATGTGGAAATAGTGACTGGCAGTAAAAATTGAGACCAACACTTGTTGAGTACCTCAGCCTTCTCCTTGTCTGTTGTCACTAGTCCTGTCTGGCTTATGGGGGTGGGGGGGGGGGGGGAATAGGGGAGGTGTGATAGGTTTCTTTTCATCTTCCTTTTCCCACTGAAATACCCGTAGGTGCCTTTATTATTCTTAGTTTTGGCATGCTTTTCCAAATTCAGCTTCAACTGAGCCTTAGCTATACTGATCCCATCCTCACACACTCATGTGTTACCACTGTATTTTTCCCATGATTTGTCTCGCTGTGTATCGTCTGCATATTACCTACTTGCATCACATCTATTAATTTTCAATAACCTTCTGGCTTTAACTTGCTTTCAAAAAAAAACCTTTTTGAACCTTTTCACCTCAGAAATTCACCTGGGAAACCCCAAATCCCCAGAATTCGACCCAAAATTCACCTGGCACCCCAAATTCACCCTCCAAATTCGCTCCAAAATGATTGGCAACTTTACACACTCCATTTTCCCACAAAAGGATCTAGAGCCCTGTGCGCTTCGTATACAAACTAAATGCAAAAAACCTTTCTATTCATTCTCAGCAAAAAGACGTCCTATTCCTCCTTCTTTTGGACAAAACTGCCTTCACTTTCAAACTTATTCTCTTGCTCGCTTACCTGCATAATGCTTAGTCCCTGTTCTGCATGCTCATTTTCTTCACTTTTACAAGGAATCCTCTCCTCATCTTCTTCTTCCTCTGCTTCAACATGCAAAAACAAACCAAAAATTGTCTCTTCTACAGAAAATGAGGGGAGAAAAGAACACAAATGATAACCAATACCCTGCCAAGTAGAAATTTCTTCTATATTTCAGTGACTGATAGGCAGAAAAAAATGAATTTCATCTGGGGAAAGAAAGACATTCTAGGAATATTCAGACTGCTATCTTGCCCCAGGTAAAACATTTACCATGGCCTTAGCGTTAATGAGCTTGTGAACATCAGCTGCCAAGAGGAAGGACATTTCCTCCAGTTTCACACAATACTTGGTCAGTACATCTGCTATCTGTGCAATCAAAGAATACAGAAAAGCAACAACAATGAAAAGTAGAACTCAAATATCAATTTCCCAAGTTAAAATCTACATGAACAAGACAATTTTTCCATTCAAGTGAATTCGATTTAATTAATTCATTAACTACATAAGTAGCATTCTCACGTTCAAGAACGGAATTCAAAGAATCAACGTTGCTTCTTCTGAGACATTGAAGCCTGAGTAGATCCCAACTTCAAATCTAGTAGGACGCCATGAAAGCAATACCTGCTACATTTAGTACATGTAAACTACAAAGACATCTAGAACAGCTCTAAAAGATGAGCAAACCCATGAACTTTGAAGGAGACGCTAGCAAGAAATGTGGAAATAGGCTTTATCTGCCCAGTGCTTTTCCCAAAAGCACGGGCACTCCTTGGCGTCAGTGAGAGTCTCTGTCTCATTATTCAGCAGCTGGCTTAGGGTAAAAAAGGATGCATGCAATCACTTCATTCCTGTTCATGACATAAACTTACTGCATCATCGTGGAAGCCATTTACTTGGAAATATAGCCTAAAAAATAGGTGTCAGACTGGGTACATATCTAGATTGCTATGAGCAAAACCAATTTCTTTTTAACAGGAAAGCCATACAATATGCCTGCCATGGCAAATATTAGTCTACTAGCCCTGCACTTCAACGGGCAGTGAGCAGTTCATGACACCAAATTTACGTTTGGCAAGGAGACAGTCTATTTATTACAAGCCCCTAGTTCTAGAACCAAGAATTCAGGAGTTGCTCATTCCCAATGAAAATCTGTCCATTTCATACCTTTGGGGTTTTATGCTTCTGTTCTTTACCTGTCTTGAGTGTGGCTTTCTTGTGAAGTCACTGATGGGTGTTTTTCCAACACATTTCTGCTGATTACACGGTAATTGCATGGCATCAGCAGACATCTCTGAATGTCTCTTGAAAGTATGCTTTTTACTCTTCCTAGAGGACCTTGTCTTCTTCTTTCCTTCACCCAAAAGGTGGGCTAAGTGAGCCTTCAAAGAACCATCATCTCAACAATTAGAATTCTTTCAAACCTACTGAATGGAGAACAGCGACAAAAAAATTTTAAAAAGACTAGTACGCGAAAGACAGCAGAAGAGAAAGGTAAAGTAATGAATCCTACATGCCACATGCATAACTCTCTTCATTCAAGGCTATTTTCAAAATGAGAAGAAAAAAAAAAAAAAAAAAAAAGATCATCTTTTCCTCAGAGAGGAAAAGAAAGTGGAAAGTGGAGTAACTGGATTGTGTTGCCTTGCCTACAGTTACCAGAAAAGTCAACAGCAGAGTTGAAAACTCCTGAAGCTGGCTAACTACGCCTCTAAATGTTTTACTACTGTGTTATGATTCTGTCTTCAGTTAATAGAACCCGATATACAACAAAGAGATGGGAGCACATGGAGATGCATTGGAGAGCCTACGCTGGAGGTAACACATTCATTTTTTACTCAAACAAATCCAAATTAGAAATGTTGAAAATGACCTGGGGCCATTTCAACAGCCAGCAAACTAACACAACCAACCTTTGGCTTTTATTCAATCCTTTGCTTATTTTACCTGGACCTTGAAGATCTGTCTGCAGCCTTCCTCTCTGCAAATATATCACACTCGTCCTATTGAGAACCCATGGCTCATCACAGCTGCTTCGCCACGCCTGCTTCCAGAAGAACTGGCAACTACAAGCTGGGAGCCAAGAGATACAACACTTCACTTGGAAAAGGGCCTTCCATGAATCCTAGAATCCCAGAATGGTTTGGACTGGAAGCGACCTTAGAGACAGAGTCTCTTCTTCCCACATCCTGACATGGGCAGGGACACTTTTCCACTAGTCCAGGTTGCTCCATGTCTGCTCCAGCCTGGCCCTGGACACTTCCTGCCATGGGGCTCCTACACAGCCTCTTTGAGCAACATGTGCCAGGCCTCAGCACCCACACAAGGAAGAATTCCTTTCCAATATCCCATCTACCCCAGCCCTCTGGCAGTTTGAAGCTATTCCCCCTTGTCCTGCGAGTCCAGAACCTTTTCCAAAGTCCCTCCCCAGCTATCTTGGAGCCCCAGCAGGCACTGCAAGGGGCTCGAAGGTCTCCCTGGAGCCTTCTGTTCTCCAGATTGGACACCCTCAGCTCTCCCAGACTGTCCTAGAGCAAAGAAGCTCCACCTTTCAAAGCACCTTAGAAGCCTCCTACCGGCCAAACTCGATGGCAACGCTGGCCTTCCGGGCCCTACGGATATCGCTTCCGGTGTCGTTCGGGGTCAATCCCGGCTCTCTCCCCGCCCCCCATGGGGCCCTCAGGCAATGCCGCTCCGACGCAGCTCCTGCCGCTGTCAGACCAGCGGGGGGGCGGGGGGCCAGCCCAGCCTCATCCACAATCCACACTGTCCTCGGCGGCTGCTGCGGGCTCATGGCGGCCCACACACCCGGAAGCAGAGCTCCGAACACAGAGGATCATAGCCCCACATTTGTGTTCGTCTCTGCACAAGGCAGGGCAGACTTGCCATGCCCGGACTTTTCAGTTCAGCACGAAAATGAGAATAAACCTGCGCCATGGGAGAGGAAACCTCTAAAGACTCCCTCATACGTGGTCGCTCAACTTAATGCCTAGGCACTTGCCATTCCTAAGGCTACACTAAAGCCCTTTTTACCTTGCGGGAAAGAAATGCCATTGTTCTGGTGTGCAGCTAAAGGCGGAGCACAGGCAGGCCAGGGCAAAAGCTGGGGCAGTGCCCGTCTTCACTCCTTCGCTGTGCTGTACTCCTTGCAGCTAGAGCGAAGCCAGATGGACGCGAGGAAGGACAAGGCGCTCTTAAAGTAGCCCCCTGTCAGCAGCCCTGAAAGGGCGCATAACACACGGCGTCTCGCTGCCCTCCGTTCTACATACTCGCGGCTCCCTTTGCCGACTTGCAAAAGTCGCTACCAGAGCAGAGGCGGCCAGATTGAAGAGGCTGTGCTTAGGTTCACCTTCTCCTTACTGCACGTAAGCCACGTCCAGCTCCTCGCTGCACTCTGGATTTCCCTTCTCCGCGGCACTTAGCGTGGTGCTGTGTGTGTGCAACTCGGCGCCTAGAAGTGACCGCCAATGCTTTCAGAGCGGGCTGCAAGGGAACCAAGGAGCAGCACAAGCAGCAGTGCTTCAGCTTGCTCCTTCCGACTGCTAAGGGCACTTGGGAAGGCAAGCGAGAGTCAACCACCTTCCTCTCCTAGTAGCCTCTAACGTGGTGCACACAAGCACGGCACATAGCCGCTTCGTTCACCGCCCTCGCCCTCGCCCACGCCTTGCTCCGCTTTCACTTGTCGGCGGCCAGAAGCCGCCGCAGGGGCGCCACATACCCAGCAGTGTGCGGGCAGCCAAGAGCTGGAGAACGCTGCTTCTGCCCAAGCCCGCCTAGGGCGTGCACCTTTGTTCTCAGAGCTCCGTGTAACAGTCTGCCTTTCTCGCAGTTCGAATGGAAATCGAAAGCTTTTCGCCTACGCCCTTCACAGAGATCCGTTGCTAGGACGAGAATGTCTTGTGGCCGGAGCTCGCCCCCGCCGCGAGGAAGCTGCTCTTAGCACCGCGTTGCAGGGACACGTCTCGCTTCTTGACTTCGTGCTTAGCGCTCTCCGAATTCGCTGCTAGCTCCGCGGTCCGTCTCAGCTTCAAGTAGCTGCGCTCGCAGTACATAGAGCTTCGCAAGGACCGAAGACCCGGAGGGACGTATCGCACACGACAATGTGCCAGGACAGAGACGTGTTCTACATTGTCCCTTCTCGTCATCCAGTTTGTGCCTCTGCTGCTTCTGCTGTTAGGAATCGCTCCTTGAAAGACGAGCGAGAGCGTCTTTCTGGGTGCATTGCACTGAGTGAGTGCTCGCTAAGGACTTTGCACTCGGAGCCAAGGCAACAGGGCGTGCTTGTCCGCAGAACTGAGAGCACGCTGTTGGGCAGAGCTGAAACTGACCGCTGCAGTTCAGCTCTCTCCGGACGGCAGACGCCGAAGAACGAAGCCGCTTGCGAGCGGCGCAGTGCAGCGAAGAGCACACGAGCAGCCAAAGAGCTCCTTCACAATCGCTTTCACTTCTCAGTGCTCTTGCTGCTTGGAAAAGCAGCACACAGCCGTTGCACGCCAGGGCAAAAGCTGGGGCAGTGCCCGTCCTCACTCCTTCGCTGTGCTGTACTCCTTGCAGCTAGAGCGAAGCGAGAAGGACGCGAGGACGAAGAAGGCGTTCTTAAAGTAGCCCCTTGTCAGCAGCCCTGAAAGGGCGCATAACACACGGCGTCTCGCTGCCCTCCGTTCTACATACTCGCGGCTCCCTTTGCCGTCTTGCAAAAGTTGCTACCAGAGCAGAGGCGGCCAGATTGAAGAGGCTGTGCTTAGGTTCACCTTCTCCTTACTGCACGTAAGCCACGTCAAGCTCCTCGCTGCACTCTGGATTTCCCTTCTCCGCGGCACTTAGCGTGGTGCTGTGTGTGTGCAACTCGGCGCCTAGAAGTGACCGCCAATGCTTTCAGAGCGGGCTGCAAGGGAACCAAGGAGCAGCACAAGCAGCAGTGCTTCAGCTTGCTCCTTCCGACTGCTAAGGGCACTTGGGAAGGCAAGCGAGAGTCAACCACCTTCCTCTCCTAGTAGCCTCTAACGTGGTGCACACAAGCACGGCACATAGCCGCTTCGTTCACCGCCCTCGCCCTCGCCCACGCCTTGCTCCGCTTTCACTTGTCGGCGGCCAGAAGCCGCCGCAGGGGCGCCACATACCCAGCAGTGTGCGGGCAGCCAAGAGCTCGAGAACGCTGCTTCTGCCCAAGCCAGCCTAGGGCGTGCACCTTTGTTCTCAGAGCTCCGTGTAACAGTCTGCCTCTCTCGCAGTTCGAATGGAAAACGAAAGCTTTTCGCCTACGCCCTTCACAGAGATCCGTTGCTACGACGAGAATGTCTTGTGGCCGGAGCTCGCCCCCGCCGCGAGGAAGCTGCTCTTAGCACCGCGTTGCAGGGACACGTCTCGCTTCTTGACTTCGTGCTTAGCGCTCTCCGAATTCGCCGCTAGCTCCGCGGTCCGTCTCAGCTTCAAGTAGCTGCGCTCGCAGTACATAGAGCTTCGCAAGGACCGAAGACCCGGAGGGACGTATCGCACACGACAATGTGCCAGGACAGAGACGTGTTCTACATTGTCCCTTCTCGTCATCCAGTTTGTGCCTCTGCTGCTTGTGCTGTTAGGAATCGCTCCTTGAAAGACGAGCGAGAGCGTCTTTCTGGGTGCATTGCACTGAGTGAGTGCTCGCTAGGGACTTTGCACTCGGAGCCAAGGCAACAGGGCGTGCTTGTCCGCAGAACTGAGAGCGCGCTGTTGGGCAGAGCTGAAACTGACCGCTGCAGTTCAGCTCTCTCCGGACGGCAGACGCCGAAGAACGAAGCCGCTTGCGAGCGGCGCAGTGCAGCGAAGAGCACACGAGCAGCCAAAGAGCTCCTTCACAATCGCTTTCACTTCTCAGTGCTCTTGCTGCTTGGAAAAGCAGCACACAGCCGTTGCACGCCAGGGCAAAAGCTGGGGCAGTGCCCGTCCTCACTCCTTCGCTGTGCTGTACTCCTTGCAGCTAGAGCGAAGCGAGAAGGACGCGAGGACGAAGAAGGCCTTCTTAAAGTAGCCCCTTGTCAGCAGCCCTGAAAGGGCGCATAACACACGGCGTCTCGCTGCCCTCCGTTCTACATACTCGCGTCTCCCTTTGCCGTCTTGCAAAAGTTGCTACCAGAGCAGAGGCGGCCAGATTGAAGAGGCTGTGCTTAGGTTCACCTTCTCCTTACTGCACGTAAGCCACGTCAAGCTCCTCGCTGCACTCTGGATTTCCCTTCTCCGCGGCACTTAGCGTGGTGCTGTGTGTGTGCAACTCGGCGCCTAGAAGTGACCGCCAATGCTTTCAGAGCGGGCTGCAAGGGAACCAAGGAGCAGCACAAGCAGCAGTGCTTCAGCTTGCTCCTTCCGACTGCTAAGGGCACTTGGGAAGGCAAGCGAGAGTCAACCACCTTCCTCTCCTAGTAGCCTCTAACGTGGTGCACACAAGCACGGCACATAGCCGCTTCGTTCACCGCCCTCGCCCTCGCCCACGCCTTGCTCCGCTTTCACTTGTCGGCGGCCAGAAGCCGCCGCAGGGGCGCCACATACCCAGCAGTGTGCGGGCAGCCAAGAGCTCGAGAACGCTGCTTCTGCCCAAGCCCGCCTAGGGCGTGCACCTTTGTTCTCAGAGCTCCGTGTAACAGTCTGCCTCTCTCGCAGTTCGAATGGAAAACGAAAGCTTTTCGCCTACGCCCTTCACAGAGATCCGTTGCTAGGACGAGAATGTCTTGTGGCCGGAGTTCGCCCCCGCCGCGAGGAAGCTGCTCTTAGCACCGCATTGCAGGGACACGTCTCGCTTCTTGACTTCGTGCTTAGCGCTCTCCGAATTCGCTGCTAGCTCCGCGGTCCTTCTCAGCTGCAAGTAGCAGCGCTCGCAGTACATAGAGCTTCGCAAGGACCGAAGACCCGGAGGGACATATCGCACACGACAATCTGCCGGGACAGAGACGTGTTCTACATTGTCCCTTCTCGTCATCCAGTTTGTGCCTCTGCTGCTTCTGCTGTTAGGAATCGCTCCTTGAAAGACGAGCGAGAGCGTCTTTCTGGGTGCATTGCACTGAGTGAGTGCTCGCTAGGGACTTTGCACTCGGAGCCAAGGCAACAGGGCGTGCTTGTCCGCAGAACTGAGAGCACGCTGTTGGGCAGAGCTGAAACTGACCGCTGGAGTTCAGCTCTCTCCGGACGGCAGACGTCGAAGAACGCAGCCGCTTGCGAGCGGCGCAGTGCAGCGAAGAGCACACGAGCAGCCAAAGAGCTCCTTCACAATCGCTTTCACTTCTCAGTGCTCTTGCTGCTTGGAAAAGCAGCACACAGCCGTTGCACGCCAGGGCAAAAGCTGGGGCAGTGCCCGTCCTCACTCCTTCGCTGTGCTGTACTCCTTGCAGCTAGAGCGAAGCGAGAAGGACGCGAGGACGAAGAAGGCCTTCTTAAAGTAGCCCCTTGTCAGCAGCCCTGAAAGGGCGCATAACACACGGCGTCTCGCTGCCCTCCGTTCTACATACTCGCGTCTCCCTTTGCCGTCTTGCAAAAGTTGCTACCAGAGCAGAGGCGGCCAGATTGAAGAGGCACTGCTTAGGTTCACCTTCTCCTTACTGCACGTAAGCCACGTCAAGCTCCTCGCTGCACTCTGGATTTCCCTTCTCCGCGGCACTTAGCGTGGTGCTGTGTGTGTGCAACTCGGCGCCTAGAAGTGACCGCCAATGCTTTCAGAGCGGGCTGCAAGGGAACCAAGGAGCAGCACAAGCAGCAGTGCTTCAGCTTGCTCCTTCCGACTGCTAAGGGCACTTGGGAAGGCAAGCGAGAGTCAACCACCTTCCTCTCCTAGTAGCCTCTAACGTGGTGCACACAAGCACGGCACATAGCCGCTTCGTTCACCGCCCTCGCCCTCGCCCACGCCTTGCTCCGCTTTCACTTGTCGGCGGCCAGAAGCCGCCGCAGGGGCGCCACATACCCAGCAGTGTGCGGGCAGCCAAGAGCTCGAGAACGCTGCTTCTGCCCAAGCCCGCCTAGGGCGTGCACCTTTGTTCTCAGAGCTCCGTGTAACAGTCTGCCTTTCTCGCAGTTCGAATGGAAATCGAAAGCTTTTCGCCTACGCCCTTCACAGAGATCCGTTGCTAGGACGAGAATGTCTTGTGGCCGGAGCTCGCCCCCGCCGCGAGGAAGCTGCTCTTAGCACCGCGTTGCAGGGACACGTCTCGCTTCTTGACTTCGTGCTTAGCGCTCTCCGAATTCGCTGCTAGCTCCGCGGTCCGTCTCAGCTTCAAGTAGCTGCGCTCGCAGTACATAGAGCTTCGCAAGGACCGAAGACCCGGAGGGACGTATCGCACACGACAATGTGCCAGGACAGAGACGTGTTCTACATTGTCCCTTCTCGTCATCCAGTTTGTGCCTCTGCTGCTTCTGCTGTTAGGAATCGCTCCTTGAAAGACGAGCGAGAGCGTCTTTCTGGGTGCATTGCACTGAGTGAGTGCTCGCTAGGGACTTTGCACTCGGAGCCAAGGCAACAGGGCGTGCTTGTCCGCAGAACTGAGAGCGCGCTGTTGGGCAGAGCTGAAACTGACCGCTGCAGTTCAGCTCTCTCCGGACGGCAGACGCCGAAGAACGAAGCCGCTTGCGAGCGGCGCAGTGCAGCGAAGAGCACACGAGCAGCCAAAGAGCTCCTTCACAATCGCTTTCACTTCTCAGTGCTCTTGCTGCTTGGAAAAGCAGCACACAGCCGTTGCACGCCAGGGCAAAAGCTGGGGCAGTGCCCGTCCTCACTCCTTCGCTGTGCTGTACTCCTTGCAGCTAGAGCGAAGCGAGAAGGACGCGAGGACGAAGAAGGCGTTCTTAAAGTAGCCCCTTGTCAGCAGCCCTGAAAGGGCGCATAACACACGGCGTCTCGCTGCCCTCCGTTCTACATACTCGCGGCTCCCTTTGCCGTCTTGCAAAAGTTGCTACCAGAGCAGAGGCGGCCAGATTGAAGAGGCTGTGCTTAGGTTCACCTTCTCCTTACTGCACGTAAGCCACGTCAAGCTCCTCGCTGCACTCTGGATTTCCCTTCTCCGCGGCACTTAGCGTGGTGCTGTGTGTGTGCAACTCGGCGCCTAGAAGTGACCGCCAATGCTTTCAGAGCGGGCTGCAAGGGAACCAAGGAGCAGCACAAGCAGCAGTGCTTCAGCTTGCTCCTTCCGACTGCTAAGGGCACTTGGGAAGGCAAGCGAGAGTCAACCACCTTCCTCTCCTAGTAGCCTCTAACGTGGTGCACACAAGCACGGCACATAGCCGCTTCGTTCACCGCCCTCGCCCTCGCCCACGCCTTGCTCCGCTTTCACTTGTCGGCGGCCAGAAGCCGCCGCAGGGGCGCCACATACCCAGCAGTGTGCGGGCAGCCAAGAGCTGGAGAACGCTGCTTCTGCCCAAGCCCGCCTAGGGCGTGCACCTTTGTTCTCAGAGCTCCGTGTAACAGTCTGCCTTTCTCGCAGTTCGAATGGAAATCGAAAGCTTTTCGCCTACGCCCTTCACAGAGATCCGTTGCTAGGACGAGAATGTCTTGTGGCCGGAGCTCGCCCCCGCCGCGAGGAAGCTGCTCTTAGCACCGCGTTGCAGGGACACGTCTCGCTTCTTGACTTCGTGCTTAGCGCTCTCCGAATTCGCCGCTAGCTCCGCGGTCCGTCTCAGCTGCAAGTAGCTGCGCTCGCAGTACATAGAGCTTCGCAAGGACCGAAGACCCGGAGGGACGTATCGCACACGACAATGTGCCAGGACAGAGACGTGTTCTACATTGTCCCTTCTCGTCATCCAGTTTGTGCCTCTGCTGCTTCTGCTGTTAGGAATCGCTCCTTGAAAGACGAGCGAGAGCGTCTTTCTGGGTGCATTGCACTGAGTGAGTGCTCGCTAAGGACTTTGCACTCGGAGCCAAGGCAACAGGGCGTGCTTGTCCGCAGAACTGAGAGCACGCTGTTGGGCAGAGCTGAAACTGACCGCTGCAGTTCAGCTCTCTCCGGACGGCAGACGCCGAAGAACGAAGCCGCTTGCGAGCGGCGCAGTGCAGCGAAGAGCACACGAGCAGCCAAAGAGCTCCTTCACAATCGCTTTCACTTCTCAGTGCTCTTGCTGCTTGGAAAAGCAGCACACAGCCGTTGCACGCCAGGGCAAAAGCTGGGGCAGTGCCCGTCTTCACTCCTTCGCTGTGCTGTACTCCTTGCAGCTAGAGCGAAGCGAGAAGGACGCGAGGACGAAGAAGGCGTTCTTAAAGTAGCCCCTTGTCAGCAGCCCTGAAAGGGCGCATAACACACGGCGTCTCGCTGCCCTCCGTTCTACATACTCGCGTCTCCCTTTGCCGTCTTGCAAAAGTTGCTACCAGAGCAGAGGCGGCCAGATTGAAGAGGCTGTGCTTAGGTTCACCTTTTCCTTACTGCACGTAAGCCACGTCCAGCTCCTCGCTGCACTCTGGATTTCCCTTCTCCGCAGCACTTAACGTGGTGCTGTGTGTGTGCAACTCGGCGCCTAGAAGTGACCGCCAATGCTTTCAGAGCGGGCTGCAAGGGAACCAAGGAGCAGCACAAGCAGCAGTGCTTCAGCTTGCTCCTTCCGACTGCTAAGGGCACTTGGGAAGGCAAGCGAGAGTCAACCACCTTCCTCTCCTAGTAGCCTCTAACGTGGTGCACACAAGCACGGCGCTTTTGTCGCTTCGTTCACCGCCCTCGCCCTCGCCCACGCCTTGCTCCGCTTTCACTTGCCGGCGGCCAGAAGCCGCTGCAGGGGCGCCACATACCCAGCAGTGTGCGGGCAGCCAAGAGCTCGAGAACGCTTCTTCTGCCCAAGCCAGCCTAGGGCGTGTACCTTTGTTCTCAGAGCTCCGTGTAACAGTCTGCCTTTCTCGCAGTTCGAATGGAAATCGAAAGCTTTTCGCCTACGCCCTTCACAGAGATCCGTTGCTAGGACGAGAATGTCTTGTGGCCGGAGCTCGCCCCCGCCGCGAGGAAGCTGCTCTTAGCACCGCGTTGCAGGGACACGTCTCGCTTCTTGACTTCGTGCTTAGCGCTCTCCGAATTCGCCGCTAGCTCCGCGGTCCGACTCAGCTGCAAGTAGCTGCGCTCGCAGTACATAGAGCTTCGCAAGGACCGAAGACCCGGAGGGACGTATCGCACACGACAATGTGCCAGGACAGAGACGTGTTCTACATTGTCCCTTCTCGTCATCCAGTTTGTGCCTCTGCTGCTTCTGCTGTTAGGAATCGCTCCTTGAAAGACGAGCGAGAGCGTCTTTCTGGGTGCATTGCACTGAGTGAGTGCTCGCTAAGGACTTTGCACTCGGAGCCAAGGCAACAGGGCGTGCTTGTCCGCAGAACTGAGAGCACGCTGTTGGGCAGAGCTGAAACTGACCGCTGCAGTTCAGCTCTCTCCGGACGGCAGACGCCGAAGAACGAAGCCGCTTGCGAGCGGCGCAGTGCAGCGAAGAGCACACGAGCAGCCAAAGAGCTCCTTCACAATCGCTTTCACTTCTCAGTGCTCTTGCTGCTTGGAAAAGCAGCACACAGCCGTTGCACGCCAGGGCAAAAGCTGGGGCAGTGCCCGTCCTCACTCCTTCGCTGTGCTGTACTCCTTGCAGCTAGAGCGAAGCGAGAAGGACGCGAGGACGAAGAAGGCGTTCTTAAAGTAGCCCCTTGTCAGCAGCCCTGAAAGGGCGCATAACACACGGCGTCTCGCTGCCCTCCGTTCTACATACTCGCGGCTCCCTTTGCCGACTCGCAAAAGTTGCTACCAGAGCAGAGGCGGCCAGATTGAAGAGGCAGTGCCTAGGTTCACCTTCTACTTCATGCACGTAAGCCGCGTCCAGCTCCTCGCTGCACTCTGGATTTCCCTTCTCCGCAGCACTTAACGTGGTGCTGTGTGTGTGCAACTCGGCGCCTAGAAGTGACCGCCAATGCTTTCAGAGCGGGCTGCAAGGGAACCAAGGAGCAGCACAAGCAGCAGTGCTTCAGCTTGCTCCTTCCGACTGCTAAGGGCACTTGGGAAGGCAAGCGAGAGTCAACCACCTTCCTCTCCTAGTAGCCTCTAACGTGGTGCACACAAGCACGGCACATAGCCGCTTCGTTCACCGCCCTCGCCCAAGCCTTGCTCCGCTTTCACTTGCCGGCGGCCAGAAGCCGCTGCAGGGGCGCCACATACCCAGCAGTGTGCGGGCAGCCAAGAGCTCGAGAACGCTTCTTCTGCCCAAGCCAGCCTAGGGCGTGCACCTTTGTTCTCAGAGCTCCGTGTAACAGTCTGCCTCTCTCGCAGTTCGAATGGAAATCGAAAGCTTTTCGCATACGACCTTCATAGAGATCCGTTGCCAGGACGAGAATGTCTTGTGGCCAGAGCTCGCCCCCGCCGCGAGGAAGCTGCTCTTAGCACCGCGTTGCAGGGACACGTCTCGCTTCTTGACTTCGTGCTTAGCGCTCTCCGAATTCGCTGCTAGCTCCGCGGTCCTTCTCAGCTGCAAGTAGCAGCGCTCGCAGTACATAGAGCTTCGCAAGGACCGAAGACCCGGAGGGACGTATCGCACACGACAATGTGCCAGGACAGAGACGTGTTCTACATTGTCCCTTCTCGTCATCCAGTTTGTGCCTCTGCTGCTTCTGCTGTTAGGAATCGCTCCTTGAAAGACGAGCGAGAGCGTCTTTCTGGGTGCATTGCACTGAGTGAGTGCTCGCTAAGGACTTTGCACTCGGAGCCAAGGCAACAGGGCGTGCTTGTCCGCAGAACTGAGAGCACGCTGTTGGGCAGAGCTGAAACTGACCGCTGCAGTTCAGCTCTCTCCGGACGGCAGACGCCGAAGAACGAAGCCGCTTGCGAGCGGCGCAGTGCAGCGAAGAGCACACGAGCAGCCAAAGAGCTCCTTCACAATCGCTTTCACTTCTCAGTGCTCTTGCTGCTTGGAAAAGCAGCACACAGCCGTTGCACGCCAGGGCAAAAGCTGGGGCAGTGCCCGTCCTCACTCCTTCGCTGTGCTGTACTCCTTGCAGCTAGAGCGAAGCGAGAAGGACGCGAGGACGAAGAAGGCGTTCTTAAAGTAGCCCCTTGTCAGCAGCCCTGAAAGGGCGCATAACACACGGCGTCTCGCTGCCCTCCGTTCTACATACTCGCGGCTCCCTTTGCCGTCTTGCAAAAGTTGCTACCAGAGCAGAGGCGGCCAGATTGAAGAGGCTGTGCTTAGGTTCACCTTCTCCTTACTGCACGTAAGCCACGTCAAGCTCCTCGCTGCACTCTGGATTTCCCTTCTCCGCGGCACTTAGCGTGGTGCTGTGTGTGTGCAACTCGGCGCCTAGAAGTGACCGCCAATGCTTTCAGAGCGGGCTGCAAGGGAACCAAGGAGCAGCACAAGCAGCAGTGCTTCAGCTTGCTCCTTCCGACTGCTAAGGGCACTTGGGAAGGCAAGCGAGAGTCAACCACCTTCCTCTCCTAGTAGCCTCTAACGTGGTGCACACAAGCACGGCACATAGCCGCTTCGTTCACCGCCCTCGCCCTCGCCCACGCCTTGCTCCGCTTTCACTTGTCGGCGGCCAGAAGCCGCCGCAGGGGCGCCACATACCCAGCAGTGTGCGGGCAGCCAAGAGCTCGAGAACGCTGCTTCTGCCCAAGCCAGCCTAGGGCGTGCACCTTTGTTCTCAGAGCTCCGTGTAACAGTCTGCCTCTCTCGCAGTTCGAATGGAAAACGAAAGCTTTTCGCCTACGCCCTTCACAGAGATCCGTTGCTACGACGAGAATGTCTTGTGGCCGGAGCTCGCCCCCGCCGCGAGGAAGCTGCTCTTAGCACCGCGTTGCAGGGACACGTCTCGCTTCTTGACTTCGTGCTTAGCGCTCTCCGAATTCGCCGCTAGCTCCGCGGTCCGTCTCAGCTTCAAGTAGCTGCGCTCGCAGTACATAGAGCTTCGCAAGGACCGAAGACCCGGAGGGACGTATCGCACACGACAATGTGCCAGGACAGAGACGTGTTCTACATTGTCCCTTCTCGTCATCCAGTTTGTGCCTCTGCTGCTTCTGCTGTTAGGAATCGCTCCTTGAAAGACGAGCGAGAGCGTCTTTCTGGGTGCATTGCACTGAGTGAGTGCTCGCTAGGGACTTTGCACTCGGAGCCAAGGCAACAGGGCGTGCTTGTCCGCAGAACTGAGAGCGCGCTGTTGGGCAGAGCTGAAACTGACCGCTGCAGTTCAGCTCTCTCCGGACGGCAGACGCCGAAGAACGAAGCCGCTTGCGAGCGGCGCAGTGCAGCGAAGAGCACACGAGCAGCCAAAGAGCTCCTTCACAATCGCTTTCACTTCTCAGTGCTCTTGCTGCTTGGAAAAGCAGCACACAGCCGTTGCACGCCAGGGCAAAAGCTGGGGCAGTGCCCGTCCTCACTCCTTCGCTGTGCTGTACTCCTTGCAGCTAGAGCGAAGCGAGAAGGACGCGAGGACGAAGAAGGCCTTCTTAAAGTAGCCCCTTGTCAGCAGCCCTGAAAGGGCGCATAACACACGGCGTCTCGCTGCCCTCCGTTCTACATACTCGCGTCTCCCTTTGCCGTCTTGCAAAAGTTGCTACCAGAGCAGAGGCGGCCAGATTGAAGAGGCTGTGCTTAGGTTCACCTTCTCCTTACTGCACGTAAGCCACGTCAAGCTCCTCGCTGCACTCTGGATTTCCCTTCTCCGCGGCACTTAGCGTGGTGCTGTGTGTGTGCAACTCGGCGCCTAGAAGTGACCGCCAATGCTTTCAGAGCGGGCTGCAAGGGAACCAAGGAGCAGCACAAGCAGCAGTGCTTCAGCTTGCTCCTTCCGACTGCTAAGGGCACTTGGGAAGGCAAGCGAGAGTCAACCACCTTCCTCTCCTAGTAGCCTCTAACGTGGTGCACACAAGCACGGCACATAGCCGCTTCGTTCACCGCCCTCGCCCTCGCCCACGCCTTGCTCCGCTTTCACTTGTCGGCGGCCAGAAGCCGCCGCAGGGGCGCCACATACCCAGCAGTGTGCGGGCAGCCAAGAGCTCGAGAACGCTGCTTCTGCCCAAGCCAGCCTAGGGCGTGCACCTTTGTTCTCAGAGCTCCGTGTAACAGTCTGCCTCTCTCGCAGTTCGAATGGAAAACGAAAGCTTTTCGCCTACGCCCTTCACAGAGATCCGTTGCTACGACGAGAATGTCTTGTGGCCGGAGTTCGCCCCCGCCGCGAGGAAGCTGCTCTTAGCACCGCATTGCAGGGACACGTCTCGCTTCTTGACTTCGTGCTTAGCGCTCTCCGAATTCGCTGCTAGCTCCGCGGTCCTTCTCAGCTGCAAGTAGCAGCGCTCGCAGTACATAGAGCTTCGCAAGGACCGAAGACCCGGAGGGACATATCGCACACGACAATGTGCCAGGACAGAGACGTGTTCTACATTGTCCCTTCTCGTCATCCAGTTTGTGCCTCTGCTGCTTCTGCTGTTAGGAATCGCTCCTTGAAAGACGAGCGAGAGCGTCTTTCTGGGTGCATTGCACTGAGTGAGTGCTCGCTAGGGACTTTGCACTCGGAGCCAAGGCAACAGGGCGTGCTTGTCCGCAGAACTGAGAGCACGCTGTTGGGCAGAGCTGAAACTGACCGCTGGAGTTCAGCTCTCTCCGGACGGCAGACGTCGAAGAACGCAGCCGCTTGCGAGCGGCGCAGTGCAGCGAAGAGCACACGAGCAGCCAAAGAGCTCCTTCACAATCGCTTTCACTTCTCAGTGCTCTTGCTGCTTGGAAAAGCAGCACACAGCCGTTGCACGCCAGGGCAAAAGCTGGGGCAGTGCCCGTCCTCACTCCTTCGCTGTGCTGTACTCCTTGCAGCTAGAGCGAAGCGAGAAGGACGCGAGGACGAAGAAGGCCTTCTTAAAGTAGCCCCTTGTCAGCAGCCCTGAAAGGGCGCATAACACACGGCGTCTCGCTGCCCTCCGTTCTACATACTCGCGTCTCCCTTTGCCGTCTTGCAAAAGTTGCTACCAGAGCAGAGGCGGCCAGATTGAAGAGGCACTGCTTAGGTTCACCTTCTCCTTACTGCACGTAAGCCACGTCAAGCTCCTCGCTGCACTCTGGATTTCCCTTCTCCGCGGCACTTAGCGTGGTGCTGTGTGTGTGCAACTCGGCGCCTAGAAGTGACCGCCAATGCTTTCAGAGCGGGCTGCAAGGGAACCAAGGAGCAGCACAAGCAGCAGTGCTTCAGCTTGCTCCTTCCGACTGCTAAGGGCACTTGGGAAGGCAAGCGAGAGTCAACCACCTTCCTCTCCTAGTAGCCTCTAACGTGGTGCACACAAGCACGGCACATAGCCGCTTCGTTCACCGCCCTCGCCCTCGCCCACGCCTTGCTCCGCTTTCACTTGTCGGCGGCCAGAAGCCGCCGCAGGGGCGCCACATACCCAGCAGTGTGCGGGCAGCCAAGAGCTCGAGAACGCTGCTTCTGCCCAAGCCCGCCTAGGGCGTGCACCTTTGTTCTCAGAGCTCCGTGTAACAGTCTGCCTTTCTCGCAGTTCGAATGGAAATCGAAAGCTTTTCGCCTACGCCCTTCACAGAGATCCGTTGCTAGGACGAGAATGTCTTGTGGCCGGAGCTCGCCCCCGCCGCGAGGAAGCTGCTCTTAGCACCGCGTTGCAGGGACACGTCTCGCTTCTTGACTTCGTGCTTAGCGCTCTCCGAATTCGCTGCTAGCTCCGCGGTCCGTCTCAGCTTCAAGTAGCTGCGCTCGCAGTACATAGAGCTTCGCAAGGACCGAAGACCCGGAGGGACGTATCGCACACGACAATGTGCCAGGACAGAGACGTGTTCTACATTGTCCCTTCTCGTCATCCAGTTTGTGCCTCTGCTGCTTCTGCTGTTAGGAATCGCTCCTTGAAAGACGAGCGAGAGCGTCTTTCTGGGTGCATTGCACTGAGTGAGTGCTCGCTAGGGACTTTGCACTCGGAGCCAAGGCAACAGGGCGTGCTTGTCCGCAGAACTGAGAGCACGCTGTTGGGCAGAGCTGAAACTGACCGCTGGAGTTCAGCTCTCTCCGGACGGCAGACGCCGAAGAACGAAGCCGCTTGCGAGCGGCGCAGTGCAGCGAAGAGCACACGAGCAGCCAAAGAGCTCCTTCACAATCGCTTTCACTTCTCAGTGCTCTTGCTGCTTGGAAAAGCAGCACACAGCCGTTGCACGCCAGGGCAAAAGCTGGGGCAGTGCCCGTCCTCACTCCTTCGCTGTGCTGTACTCCTTGCAGCTAGAGCGAAGCGAGAAGGACGCGAGGACGAAGAAGGCCTTCTTAAAGTAGCCCCTTGTCAGCAGCCCTGAAAGGGCGCATAACACACGGCGTCTCGCTGCCCTCCGTTCTACATACTCGCGTCTCCCTTTGCCGTCTTGCAAAAGTTGCTACCAGAGCAGAGGCGGCCAGATTGAAGAGGCTGTGCTTAGGTTCACCTTCTCCTTACTGCACGTAAGCCACGTCAAGCTCCTCGCTGCACTCTGGATTTCCCTTCTCCGCGGCACTTAGCGTGGTGCTGTGTGTGTGCAACTCGGCGCCTAGAAGTGACCGCCAATGCTTTCAGAGCGGGCTGCAAGGGAACCAAGGAGCAGCACAAGCAGCAGTGCTTCAGCTTGCTCCTTCCGACTGCTAAGGGCACTTGGGAAGGCAAGCGAGAGTCAACCACCTTCCTCTCCTAGTAGCCTCTAACGTGGTGCACACAAGCACGGCACATAGCCGCTTCGTTCACCGCCCTCGCCCTCGCCCACGCCTTGCTCCGCTTTCACTTGTCGGCGGCCAGAAGCCGCCGCAGGGGCGCCACATACCCAGCAGTGTGCGGGCAGCCAAGAGCTCGAGAACGCTGCTTCTGCCCAAGCCCGCCTAGGGCGTGCACCTTTGTTCTCAGAGCTCCGTGTAACAGTCTGCCTCTCTCGCAGTTCGAATGGAAAACGAAAGCTTTTCGCCTACGCCCTTCACAGAGATCCGTTGCTAGGACGAGAATGTCTTGTGGCCGTAGCTCGCCCCCGCCGCGAGGAAGCTGCTCTTAGCACCGCGTTGCAGGGACACGTCTCGCTTCTTGACTTCGTGCTTAGCGCTCTCCGAATTCGCTGCTAGCTCCGCGGTCCGTCTCAGCTTCAAGTAGCTGCGCTCGCAGTACATAGAGCTTCGCAAGGACCGAAGACCCGGAGGGACGTATCGCACACGACAATGTGCCAGGACAGAGACGTGTTCTACATTGTCCCTTCTCGTCATCCAGTTTGTGCCTCTGCTGCTTCTGCTGTTAGGAATCGCTCCTTGAAAGACGAGCGAGAGCGTCTTTCTGGGTGCATTGCACTGAGTGAGTGCTCGCTAGGGACTTTGCACTCGGAGCCAAGGCAACAGGGCGTGCTTGTCCGCAGAACTGAGAGCGCGCTGTTGGGCAGAGCTGAAACTGACCGCTGCAGTTCAGCTCTCTCCGGACGGCAGACGCCGAAGAACGAAGCCGCTTGCGAGCGGCGCAGTGCAGCGAAGAGCACACGAGCAGCCAAAGAGCTCCTTCACAATCGCTTTCACTTCTCAGTGCTCTTGCTGCTTGGAAAAGCAGCACACAGCCGTTGCACGCCAGGGCAAAAGCTGGGGCAGTGCCCGTCCTCACTCCTTCGCTGTGCTGTACTCCTTGCAGCTAGAGCGAAGCGAGAAGGACGCGAGGACGAAGAAGGCGTTCTTAAAGTAGCCCCTTGTCAGCAGCCCTGAAAGGGCGCATAACACACGGCGTCTCGCTGCCCTCCGTTCTACATACTCGCGTCTCCCTTTGCCGTCTTGCAAAAGTTGCTACCAGAGCAGAGGCGGCCAGATTGAAGAGGCTGTGCTTAGGTTCACCTTCTCCTTACTGCACGTAAGCCACGTCAAGCTCCTCGCTGCACTCTGGATTTCCCTTCTCCGCGGCACTTAGCGTGGTGCTGTGTGTGTGCAACTCGGCGCCTAGAAGTGACCGCCAATGCTTTCAGAGCGGGCTGCAAGGGAACCAAGGAGCAGCACAAGCAGCAGTGCTTCAGCTTGCTCCTTCCGACTGCTAAGGGCACTTGGGAAGGCAAGCGAGAGTCAACCACCTTCCTCTCCTAGTAGCCTCTAACGTGGTGCACACAAGCACGGCACATAGCCGCTTCGTTCACCGCCCTCGCCCTCGCCCACGCCTTGCTCCGCTTTCACTTGTCGGCGGCCAGAAGCCGCCGCAGGGGCGCCACATACCCAGCAGTGTGCGGGCAGCCAAGAGCTGGAGAACGCTGCTTCTGCCCAAGCCCGCCTAGGGCGTGCACCTTTGTTCTCAGAGCTCCGTGTAACAGTCTGCCTTTCTCGCAGTTCGAATGGAAATCGAAAGCTTTTCGCCTACGCCCTTCACAGAGATCCGTTGCTAGGACGAGAATGTCTTGTGGCCGGAGCTCGCCCCCGCCGCGAGGAAGCTGCTCTTAGCACCGCGTTGCAGGGACACGTCTCGCTTCTTGACTTCGTGCTTAGCGCTCTCCGAATTCGCCGCTAGCTCCGCGGTCCGTCTCAGCTGCAAGTAGCTGCGCTCGCAGTACATAGAGCTTCGCAAGGACCGAAGACCCGGAGGGACGTATCGCACACGACAATGTGCCAGGACAGAGACGTGTTCTACATTGTCCCTTCTCGTCATCCAGTTTGTGCCTCTGCTGCTTCTGCTGTTAGGAATCGCTCCTTGAAAGACGAGCGAGAGCGTCTTTCTGGGTGCATTGCACTGAGTGAGTGCTCGCTAAGGACTTTGCACTCGGAGCCAAGGCAACAGGGCGTGCTTGTCCGCAGAACTGAGAGCACGCTGTTGGGCAGAGCTGAAACTGACCGCTGCAGTTCAGCTCTCTCCGGACGGCAGACGCCGAAGAACGAAGCCGCTTGCGAGCGGCGCAGTGCAGCGAAGAGCACACGAGCAGCCAAAGAGCTCCTTCACAATCGCTTTCACTTCTCAGTGCTCTTGCTGCTTGGAAAAGCAGCACACAGCCGTTGCACGCCAGGGCAAAAGCTGGGGCAGTGCCCGTCTTCACTCCTTCGCTGTGCTGTACTCCTTGCAGCTAGAGCGAAGCGAGAAGGACGCGAGGACGAAGAAGGCGTTCTTAAAGTAGCCCCTTGTCAGCAGCCCTGAAAGGGCGCATAACACACGGCGTCTCGCTGCCCTCCGTTCTACATACTCGCGTCTCCCTTTGCCGTCTTGCAAAAGTTGCTACCAGAGCAGAGGCGGCCAGATTGAAGAGGCTGTGCTTAGGTTCACCTTTTCCTTACTGCACGTAAGCCACGTCCAGCTCCTCGCTGCACTCTGGATTTCCCTTCTCCGCAGCACTTAACGTGGTGCTGTGTGTGTGCAACTCGGCGCCTAGAAGTGACCGCCAATGCTTTCAGAGCGGGCTGCAAGGGAACCAAGGAGCAGCACAAGCAGCAGTGCTTCAGCTTGCTCCTTCCGACTGCTAAGGGCACTTGGGAAGGCAAGCGAGAGTCAACCACCTTCCTCTCCTAGTAGCCTCTAACGTGGTGCACACAAGCACGGCGCTTTTGTCGCTTCGTTCACCGCCCTCGCCCTCGCCCACGCCTTGCTCCGCTTTCACTTGCCGGCGGCCAGAAGCCGCTGCAGGGGCGCCACATACCCAGCAGTGTGCGGGCAGCCAAGAGCTCGAGAACGCTTCTTCTGCCCAAGCCAGCCTAGGGCGTGTACCTTTGTTCTCAGAGCTCCGTGTAACAGTCTGCCTTTCTCGCAGTTCGAATGGAAATCGAAAGCTTTTCGCCTACGCCCTTCACAGAGATCCGTTGCTAGGACGATAATGTCTTGTGGCCGGAGCTCGCCCCCGCCGCGAGGAAGCTGCTCTTAGCACCGCGTTGCAGGGACACGTCTCGCTTCTTGACTTCGTGCTTAGCGCTCTCCGAATTCGCCGCTAGCTCCGCGGTCCGACTCAGCTGCAAGTAGCTGCGCTCGCAGTACATAGAGCTTCGCAAGGACCGAAGACCCGGAGGGACGTATCGCACACGACAATGTGCCAGGACAGAGACGTGTTCTACATTGTCCCTTCTCGTCATCCAGTTTGTGCCTCTGCTGCTTCTGCTGTTAGGAATCGCTCCTTGAAAGACGAGCGAGAGCGTCTTTCTGGGTGCATTGCACTGAGTGAGTGCTCGCTAAGGACTTTGCACTCGGAGCCAAGGCAACAGGGCGTGCTTGTCCGCAGAACTGAGAGCACGCTGTTGGGCAGAGCTGAAACTGACCGCTGCAGTTCAGCTCTCTCCGGACGGCAGACGCCGAAGAACGAAGCCGCTTGCGAGCGGCGCAGTGCAGCGAAGAGCACACGAGCAGCCAAAGAGCTCCTTCACAATCGCTTTCACTTCTCAGTGCTCTTGCTGCTTGGAAAAGCAGCACACAGCCGTTGCACGCCAGGGCAAAAGCTGGGGCAGTGCCCGTCCTCACTCCTTCGCTGTGCTGTACTCCTTGCAGCTAGAGCGAAGCGAGAAGGACGCGAGGACGAAGAAGGCGTTCTTAAAGTAGCCCCTTGTCAGCAGCCCTGAAAGGGCGCATAACACACGGCGTCTCGCTGCCCTCCGTTCTACATACTCGCGGCTCCCTTTGCCGACTCGCAAAAGTTGCTACCAGAGCAGAGGCGGCCAGATTGAAGAGGCAGTGCCTAGGTTCACCTTCTACTTCATGCACGTAAGCCGCGTCCAGCTCCTCGCTGCACTCTGGATTTCCCTTCTCCGCAGCACTTAACGTGGTGCTGTGTGTGTGCAACTCGGCGCCTAGAAGTGACCGCCAATGCTTTCAGAGCGGGCTGCAAGGGAACCAAGGAGCAGCACAAGCAGCAGTGCTTCAGCTTGCTCCTTCCGACTGCTAAGGGCACTTGGGAAGGCAAGCGAGAGTCAACCACCTTCCTCTCCTAGTAGCCTCTAACGTGGTGCACACAAGCACGGCACATAGCCGCTTCGTTCACCGCCCTCGCCCAAGCCTTGCTCCGCTTTCACTTGCCGGCGGCCAGAAGCCGCTGCAGGGGCGCCACATACCCAGCAGTGTGCGGGCAGCCAAGAGCTCGAGAACGCTTCTTCTGCCCAAGCCAGCCTAGGGCGTGCACCTTTGTTCTCAGAGCTCCGTGTAACAGTCTGCCTCTCTCGCAGTTCGAATGGAAATCGAAAGCTTTTCGCATACGACCTTCATAGAGATCCGTTGCTAGGACGAGAATGTCTTGTGGCCAGAGCTCGCCCCCGCCGCGAGGAAGCTGCTCTTAGCACCGCGTTGCAGGGACACGTCTCGCTTCTTGACTTCGTGCTTAGCGCTCTCCGAATTCGCTGCTAGCTCCGCGGTCCTTCTCAGCTGCAAGTAGCAGCGCTCGCAGTACATAGAGCTTCGCAAGGACCGAAGACCCGGAGGGACGTATCGCACACGACAATGTGCCAGGACAGAGACGTGTTCTACATTGTCCCTTCTCGTCATCCAGTTTGTGCCTCTGCTGCTTCTGCTGTTAGGAATCGCTCCTTGAAAGACGAGCGAGAGCGTCTTTCTGGGTGCATTGCACTGAGTGAGTGCTCGCTAAGGACTTTGCACTCGGAGCCAAGGCAACAGGGCGTGCTTGTCCGCAGAACTGAGAGCACGCTGTTGGGCAGAGCTGAAACTGACCGCTGCAGTTCAGCTCTCTCCGGACGGCAGACGCCGAAGAACGAAGCCGCTTGCGAGCGGCGCAGTGCAGCGAAGAGCACACGAGCAGCCAAAGAGCTCCTTCACAATCGCTTTCACTTCTCAGTGCTCTTGCTGCTTGGAAAAGCAGCACACAGCCGTTGCACGCCAGGGCAAAAGCTGGGGCAGTGCCCGTCCTCACTCCTTCGCTGTGCTGTACTCCTTGCAGCTAGAGCGAAGCGAGAAGGACGCGAGGACGAAGAAGGCGTTCTTAAAGTAGCCCCTTGTCAGCAGCCCTGAAAGGGCGCATAACACACGGCGTCTCGCTGCCCTCCGTTCTACATACTCGCGGCTCCCTTTGCCGTCTTGCAAAAGTTGCTACCAGAGCAGAGGCGGCCAGATTGAAGAGGCTGTGCTTAGGTTCACCTTCTCCTTACTGCACGTAAGCCACGTCAAGCTCCTCGCTGCACTCTGGATTTCCCTTCTCCGCGGCACTTAGCGTGGTGCTGTGTGTGTGCAACTCGGCGCCTAGAAGTGACCGCCAATGCTTTCAGAGCGGGCTGCAAGGGAACCAAGGAGCAGCACAAGCAGCAGTGCTTCAGCTTGCTCCTTCCGACTGCTAAGGGCACTTGGGAAGGCAAGCGAGAGTCAACCACCTTCCTCTCCTAGTAGCCTCTAACGTGGTGCACACAAGCACGGCACATAGCCGCTTCGTTCACCGCCCTCGCCCTCGCCCACGCCTTGCTCCGCTTTCACTTGTCGGCGGCCAGAAGCCGCCGCAGGGGCGCCACATACCCAGCAGTGTGCGGGCAGCCAAGAGCTCGAGAACGCTGCTTCTGCCCAAGCCAGCCTAGGGCGTGCACCTTTGTTCTCAGAGCTCCGTGTAACAGTCTGCCTCTCTCGCAGTTCGAATGGAAAACGAAAGCTTTTCGCCTACGCCCTTCACAGAGATCCGTTGCTACGACGAGAATGTCTTGTGGCCGGAGCTCGCCCCCGCCGCGAGGAAGCTGCTCTTAGCACCGCGTTGCAGGGACACGTCTCGCTTCTTGACTTCGTGCTTAGCGCTCTCCGAATTCGCCGCTAGCTCCGCGGTCCGTCTCAGCTTCAAGTAGCTGCGCTCGCAGTACATAGAGCTTCGCAAGGACCGAAGACCCGGAGGGACGTATCGCACACGACAATGTGCCAGGACAGAGACGTGTTCTACATTGTCCCTTCTCGTCATCCAGTTTGTGCCTCTGCTGCTTCTGCTGTTAGGAATCGCTCCTTGAAAGACGAGCGAGAGCGTCTTTCTGGGTGCATTGCACTGAGTGAGTGCTCGCTAGGGACTTTGCACTCGGAGCCAAGGCAACAGGGCGTGCTTGTCCGCAGAACTGAGAGCGCGCTGTTGGGCAGAGCTGAAACTGACCGCTGCAGTTCAGCTCTCTCCGGACGGCAGACGCCGAAGAACGAAGCCGCTTGCGAGCGGCGCAGTGCAGCGAAGAGCACACGAGCAGCCAAAGAGCTCCTTCACAATCGCTTTCACTTCTCAGTGCTCTTGCTGCTTGGAAAAGCAGCACACAGCCGTTGCACGCCAGGGCAAAAGCTGGGGCAGTGCCCGTCCTCACTCCTTCGCTGTGCTGTACTCCTTGCAGCTAGAGCGAAGCGAGAAGGACGCGAGGACGAAGAAGGCCTTCTTAAAGTAGCCCCTTGTCAGCAGCCCTGAAAGGGCGCATAACACACGGCGTCTCGCTGCCCTCCGTTCTACATACTCGCGTCTCCCTTTGCCGTCTTGCAAAAGTTGCTACCAGAGCAGAGGCGGCCAGATTGAAGAGGCTGTGCTTAGGTTCACCTTCTCCTTACTGCACGTAAGCCACGTCAAGCTCCTCGCTGCACTCTGGATTTCCCTTCTCCGCGGCACTTAGCGTGGTGCTGTGTGTGTGCAACTCGGCGCCTAGAAGTGACCGCCAATGCTTTCAGAGCGGGCTGCAAGGGAACCAAGGAGCAGCACAAGCAGCAGTGCTTCAGCTTGCTCCTTCCGACTGCTAAGGGCACTTGGGAAGGCAAGCGAGAGTCAACCACCTTCCTCTCCTAGTAGCCTCTAACGTGGTGCACACAAGCACGGCACATAGCCGCTTCGTTCACCGCCCTCGCCCTCGCCCACGCCTTGCTCCGCTTTCACTTGTCGGCGGCCAGAAGCCGCCGCAGGGGCGCCACATACCCAGCAGTGTGCGGGCAGCCAAGAGCTCGAGAACGCTGCTTCTGCCCAAGCCAGCCTAGGGCGTGCACCTTTGTTCTCAGAGCTCCGTGTAACAGTCTGCCTCTCTCGCAGTTCGAATGGAAAACGAAAGCTTTTCGCCTACGCCCTTCACAGAGATCCGTTGCTACGACGAGAATGTCTTGTGGCCGGAGTTCGCCCCCGCCGCGAGGAAGCTGCTCTTAGCACCGCATTGCAGGGACACGTCTCGCTTCTTGACTTCGTGCTTAGCGCTCTCCGAATTCGCTGCTAGCTCCGCGGTCCTTCTCAGCTGCAAGTAGCAGCGCTCGCAGTACATAGAGCTTCGCAAGGACCGAAGACCCGGAGGGACATATCGCACACGACAATGTGCCAGGACAGAGACGTGTTCTACATTGTCCCTTCTCGTCATCCAGTTTGTGCCTCTGCTGCTTCTGCTGTTAGGAATCGCTCCTTGAAAGACGAGCGAGAGCGTCTTTCTGGGTGCATTGCACTGAGTGAGTGCTCGCTAGGGACTTTGCACTCGGAGCCAAGGCAACAGGGCGTGCTTGTCCGCAGAACTGAGAGCACGCTGTTGGGCAGAGCTGAAACTGACCGCTGGAGTTCAGCTCTCTCCGGACGGCAGACGTCGAAGAACGCAGCCGCTTGCGAGCGGCGCAGTGCAGCGAAGAGCACACGAGCAGCCAAAGAGCTCCTTCACAATCGCTTTCACTTCTCAGTGCTCTTGCTGCTTGGAAAAGCAGCACACAGCCGTTGCACGCCAGGGCAAAAGCTGGGGCAGTGCCCGTCCTCACTCCTTCGCTGTGCTGTACTCCTTGCAGCTAGAGCGAAGCGAGAAGGACGCGAGGACGAAGAAGGCGTTCTTAAAGTAGCCCCTTGTCAGCAGCCCTGAAAGGGCGCATAACACACGGCGTCTCGCTGCCCTCCGTTCTACATACTCGCGTCTCCCTTTGCCGTCTTGCAAAAGTTGCTACCAGAGCAGAGGCGGCCAGATTGAAGAGGCACTGCTTAGGTTCACCTTCTCCTTACTGCACGTAAGCCACGTCAAGCTCCTCGCTGCACTCTGGATTTCCCTTCTCCGCGGCACTTAGCGTGGTGCTGTGTGTGTGCAACTCGGCGCCTAGAAGTGACCGCCAATGCTTTCAGAGCGGGCTGCAAGGGAACCAAGGAGCAGCACAAGCAGCAGTGCTTCAGCTTGCTCCTTCCGACTGCTAAGGGCACTTGGGAAGGCAAGCGAGAGTCAACCACCTTCCTCTCCTAGTAGCCTCTAACGTGGTGCACACAAGCACGGCACATAGCCGCTTCGTTCACCGCCCTCGCCCTCGCCCACGCCTTGCTCCGCTTTCACTTGTCGGCGGCCAGAAGCCGCCGCAGGGGCGCCACATACCCAGCAGTGTGCGGGCAGCCAAGAGCTCGAGAACGCTGCTTCTGCCCAAGCCCGCCTAGGGCGTGCACCTTTGTTCTCAGAGCTCCGTGTAACAGTCTGCCTTTCTCGCAGTTCGAATGGAAATCGAAAGCTTTTCGCCTACGCCCTTCACAGAGATCCGTTGCTAGGACGAGAATGTCTTGTGGCCGGAGCTCGCCCCCGCCGCGAGGAAGCTGCTCTTAGCACCGCGTTGCAGGGACACGTCTCGCTTCTTGACTTCGTGCTTAGCGCTCTCCGAATTCGCTGCTAGCTCCGCGGTCCGTCTCAGCTTCAAGTAGCTGCGCTCGCAGTACATAGAGCTTCGCAAGGACCGAAGACCCGGAGGGACGTATCGCACACGACAATGTGCCAGGACAGAGACGTGTTCTACATTGTCCCTTCTCGTCATCCAGTTTGTGCCTCTGCTGCTTCTGCTGTTAGGAATCGCTCCTTGAAAGACGAGCGAGAGCGTCTTTCTGGGTGCATTGCACTGAGTGAGTGCTCGCTAGGGACTTTGCACTCGGAGCCAAGGCAACAGGGCGTGCTTGTCCGCAGAACTGAGAGCACGCTGTTGGGCAGAGCTGAAACTGACCGCTGGAGTTCAGCTCTCTCCGGACGGCAGACGCCGAAGAACGAAGCCGCTTGCGAGCGGCGCAGTGCAGCGAAGAGCACACGAGCAGCCAAAGAGCTCCTTCACAATCGCTTTCACTTCTCAGTGCTCTTGCTGCTTGGAAAAGCAGCACACAGCCGTTGCACGCCAGGGCAAAAGCTGGGGCAGTGCCCGTCCTCACTCCTTCGCTGTGCTGTACTCCTTGCAGCTAGAGCGAAGCGAGAAGGACGCGAGGACGAAGAAGGCGTTCTTAAAGTAGCCCCTTGTCAGCAGCCCTGAAAGGGCGCATAACACACGGCGTCTCGCTGCCCTCCGTTCTACATACTCGCGTCTCCCTTTGCCGTCTTGCAAAAGTTGCTACCAGAGCAGAGGCGGCCAGATTGAAGAGGCTGTGCTTAGGTTCACCTTCTCCTTACTGCACGTAAGCCACGTCAAGCTCCTCGCTGCACTCTGGATTTCCCTTCTCCGCGGCACTTAGCGTGGTGCTGTGTGTGTGCAACTCGGCGCCTAGAAGTGACCGCCAATGCTTTCAGAGCGGGCTGCAAGGGAACCAAGGAGCAGCACAAGCAGCAGTGCTTCAGCTTGCTCCTTCCGACTGCTAAGGGCACTTGGGAAGGCAAGCGAGAGTCAACCACCTTCCTCTCCTAGTAGCCTCTAACGTGGTGCACACAAGCACGGCACATAGCCGCTTCGTTCACCGCCCTCGCCCTCGCCCACGCCTTGCTCCGCTTTCACTTGTCGGCGGCCAGAAGCCGCCGCAGGGGCGCCACATACCCAGCAGTGTGCGGGCAGCCAAGAGCTCGAGAACGCTGCTTCTGCCCAAGCCCGCCTAGGGCGTGCACCTTTGTTCTCAGAGCTCCGTGTAACAGTCTGCCTTTCTCGCAGTTCGAATGGAAATCGAAAGCTTTTCGCCTACGCCCTTCACAGAGATCCGTTGCTAGGACGAGAATGTATTGTGGCCGGAGCTCGCCCCCGCCGCGAGGAAGCTGCTCTTAGCACCGCGTTGCAGGGACACGTCTCGCTTCTTGACTTCGTGCTTAGCGCTCTCCGAATTCGCCGCTAGCTCCGCGGTCCGTCTCAGCTGCAAGTAGCTGCGCTCGCAGTACATAGAGCTTCGCAAGGACCGAAGACCCGGAGGGACGTATCGCACACGACAATGTGCCAGGACAGAGACGTGTTCTACATTGTCCCTTCTCGTCATCCAGTTTGTGCCTCTGCTGCTTCTGCTGTTAGGAATCGCTCCTTGAAAGACGAGCGAGAGCGTCTTTCTGGGTGCATTGCACTGAGTGAGTGCTCGCTAAGGACTTTGCACTCGGAGCCAAGGCAACAGGGCGTGCTTGTCCGCAGAACTGAGAGCACGCTGTTGGGCAGAGCTGAAACTGACCGCTGGAGTTCAGCTCTCTCCGGACGGCAGACGCCGAAGAACGAAGCCGCTTGCGAGCGGCGCAGTGCAGCGAAGAGCACACGAGCAGCCAAAGAGCTCCTTCACAATCGCTTTCACTTCTCAGTGCTCTTGCTGCTTGGAAAAGCAGCACACAGCCGTTGCACGCCAGGGCAAAAGCTGGGGCAGTGCCCGTCTTCACTCCTTCGCTGTGCTGTACTCCTTGCAGCTAGAGCGAAGCGAGAAGGACGCGAGGACGAAGAAGGCGTTCTTAAAGTAGCCCCTTGTCAGCAGCCCTGAAAGGGCGCATAACACACGGCGTCTCGCTGCCCTCCGTTCTACATACTCGCGTCTCCCTTTGCCGTCTTGCAAAAGTTGCTACCAGAGCAGAGGCGGCCAGATTGAAGAGGCTGTGCTTAGGTTCACCTTTTCCTTACTGCACGTAAGCCACGTCCAGCTCCTCGCTGCACTCTGGATTTCCCTTCTCCGCAGCACTTAACGTGGTGCTGTGTGTGTGCAACTCGGCGCCTAGAAGTGACCGCCAATGCTTTCAGAGCGGGCTGCAAGGGAACCAAGGAGCAGCACAAGCAGCAGTGCTTCAGCTTGCTCCTTCCGACTGCTAAGGGCACTTGGGAAGGCAAGCGAGAGTCAACCACCTTCCTCTCCTAGTAGCCTCTAACGTGGTGCACACAAGCACGGCGCTTTTGTCGCTTCGTTCACCGCCCTCGCCCTCGCCCACGCCTTGCTCCGCTTTCACTTGCCGGCGGCCAGAAGCCGCTGCAGGGGCGCCACATACCCAGCAGTGTGCGGGCAGCCAAGAGCTCGAGAACGCTTCTTCTGCCCAAGCCAGCCTAGGGCGTGTACCTTTGTTCTCAGAGCTCCGTGTAACAGTCTGCCTTTCTCGCAGTTCGAATGGAAATCGAAAGCTTTTCGCCTACGCCCTTCACAGAGATCCGTTGCTAGGACGAGAATGTCTTGTGGCCGGAGCTCGCCCCCGCCGCGAGGAAGCTGCTCTTAGCACCGCGTTGCAGGGACACGTCTCGCTTCTTGACTTCGTGCTTAGCGCTCTCCGAATTCGCCGCTAGCTCCGCGGTCCGACTCAGCTGCAAGTAGCTGCGCTCGCAGTACATAGAGCTTCGCAAGGACCGAAGACCCGGAGGGACGTATCGCACACGACAATGTGCCAGGACAGAGACGTGTTCTACATTGTCCCTTCTCGTCATCCAGTTTGTGCCTCTGCTGCTTCTGCTGTTAGGAATCGCTCCTTGAAAGACGAGCGAGAGCGTCTTTCTGGGTGCATTGCACTGAGTGAGTGCTCGCTAAGGACTTTGCACTCGGAGCCAAGGCAACAGGGCGTGCTTGTCCGCAGAACTGAGAGCACGCTGTTGGGCAGAGCTGAAACTGACCGCTGCAGTTCAGCTCTCTCCGGACGGCAGACGCCGAAGAACGAAGCCGCTTGCGAGCGGCGCAGTGCAGCGAAGAGCACACGAGCAGCCAAAGAGCTCCTTCACAATCGCTTTCACTTCTCAGTGCTCTTGCTGCTTGGAAAAGCAGCACACAGCCGTTGCACGCCAGGGCAAAAGCTGGGGCAGTGCCCGTCCTCACTCCTTCGCTGTGCTGTACTCCTTGCAGCTAGAGCGAAGCGAGAAGGACGCGAGGACGAAGAAGGCGTTCTTAAAGTAGCCCCTTGTCAGCAGCCCTGAAAGGGCGCATAACACACGGCGTCTCGCTGCCCTCCGTTCTACATACTCGCGGCTCCCTTTGCCGACTTGCAAAAGTTGCTACCAGAGCAGAGGCGGCCAGATTGAAGAGGCAGTGCCTAGGGTCACCTTCTCCTTACTGCACGTAAGCCACGTCCAGCTCCTCGCTGCACTCTGGATTTCCCTTCTCCGCGGCACTTAGCGTGGTGCTGTGTGTGTGCAACTCGGCGCCTAGAAGTGACCGCCAATGCTTTCAGAGCGGGCTGCAAGGGAACCAAGGAGCAGCACAAGCAGCAGTGCTTCAGCTTGCTCCTTCCGACTGCTAAGGGCACTTGGGAAGGCAAGCGAGATTCAACCACCTTCCTCTCCTAGTAGCCTCTAACGTGGTGCACACAAGCACGGCACATAGCCGCTTCGTTCACCGCCCTCGCCCTCGCCCACGCCTTGCTCCGCTTTCACTTGTCGGCGGCCAGAAGCCGCCGCAGGGGCGCCACATACCCAGCAGTGTGCGGGCAGCCAAGAGCTCGAGAACGCTGCTTCTGCCCAAGCCCGCCTAGGGCGTGCACCTTTGTTCTCAGAGCTCCGTGTAACAGTCTGCCTTTCTCGCAGTTCGAATGGAAATCGAAAGCTTTTCGCCTACGCCCTTCACAGAGATCCGTTGCTAGGACGAGAATGTATTGTGGCCGGAGCTCGCCCCCGCCGCGAGGAAGCTGCTCTTAGCACCGCGTTGCAGGGACACGTCTCGCTTCTTGACTTCGTGCTTAGCGCTCTCCGAATTCGCCGCTAGCTCCGCGGTCCGTCTCAGCTGCAAGTAGCTGCGCTCGCAGTACATAGAGCTTCGCAAGGACCGAAGACCCGGAGGGACGTATCGCACACGACAATGTGCCAGGACAGAGACGTGTTCTACATTGTCTCTTCTCGTCATCCTGTTTGTGCCTCTGCTGCTTCTGCTGTTAGGAATCGCTCCTTGAAAGACGAGCGAGAGCGTCTTTCTGGGTGCATTGCACTGAGTGAGTGCTCGCTAGGGACTTTGCACTCGGAGCCAAGGCAACAGGGCGTGCTTGTCCGCAGAACTGAGAGCACACTGTTGGGCAGAGCTGAAACTGACCGCTGCAGTTCAGCTCTCTCCGGACGGCAGACGCCGAAGAACGCAGCCGCTTGCGAGCGGCGCTGTGCAGCGAAGAGCACACGAGCAGCCAAAGAGCTCCTTCACAATCGCTTTCACTTCTCAGTGCTCTTGCTGCATGGAAAAGCAGCACACAGCCGTTGCACGCCAGGGCAAAAGCTGGGGCAGTGCCCGTCTTCACTCCTTCGCTGTGCTGTACTCCATGCAGCTAGAGCGAAGCGAGAAGGACGCGAGGACGAAGAAGTCCTTCTTAAAGTAGCCCCTTGTCAGCAGCCCTGAAAGGGCGCATAAAACACGGCGTCTCGCTGCCCTCCGTTCTACATACTCGCGGCTCCCTTTGGCGACTCGCAAAAGTTGCTACCAGAGCAGAGGCGGCCAGATTGAAGAGGCACTGCTTAGGTTCACCTTCTCCTTACTGCACGTAAGCCACGTCCAGCTCCTCGCTGCACTCTGGATTTCCCTTCTCCGCAGCACTTAACGTGGTGCTGTGTGTGTGCAACTCGGCGCTTAGAAGTGACCGCCAATGCTTTCAGAGCGGGCTGCAAGGGAACCAAGGAGCAGCACAAGCAGCAGTGCTTCAGCTTGCTCCTTCCGACTGCTAAGGGCACTTGGGAAGGCAAGCGAGAGTCAACCACCTTCCTCTCCTAGTAGCCTCTAACGTGGTGCACACAAGCAAGGCGCTTTTGTCGCTTCGTTCACCGCCCTCGCCCTCGCCCACGCCTTGCTCCGCTTTTACTTGCCGGCGGCCAGAAACCGCTGCAGGGGCGCCACATACCCAGCAGTGTGCGGGCAGCCAAGAGCTCGAGAACGCTTCTTCTGCCCAAGCCAGCCTAGGGCGTGCACCTTTGTTCTCAGAGCTCCGTGTAACAGTCTGCCTCTCTCGCAGTTCGAATGGAAAACGAAAGCTTTTCGCCTACGACCTTCATAGAGATCCGTTTCCAGGACGAGAATGTCTTGTGGCCAGAGCTCGCCCCCGCCGCGAGGAAGCTGCTCTTAGCACCGCGTTGCAGGGACACGTCTCGCTTCTTGACTTCGTGCTTAGCGCTCTCCGAATTCGCTGCTAGCTCCGCGGTCCTTCTCAGCTGCAAGTAGCAGCGCTCGCAGTACATAGAGCTTCGCAAGGACCGAAGACCCGGAGGGACGTATCGCACACGACAATGTGCCAGGACAGAGACGTGTTCTACATTGTCTCTTCTCGTCATCCAGTTTGTGCCTCTGCTGCTTCTGCTGTTAGGAATCGCTCCTTGAAAGACGAGCGAGAGCGTCTTTCTGGGTGCACTGCACTGAGTGAGTGCTCGCTAGGGACTTTGCACTCGGAGCCAAGGCAACAGGGCGTGCTTGTCCGCAGAACTGAGAGCACGCTGTTGGGCAGAGCTGAAACTGACCGCTGCAGTTCAGCTCTCTCCGGACGGCAGACGCCGAAGAACGAAGCCGCTTGCGAGCGGCGCAGTGCAGCGAAGAGCACACGAGCAGCCAAAGAGCTCCTTCACAATCGCTTTCACTTCTCAGTGCTCTTGCTGCTTGGAAAAGCAGCACACAGCCGTTGCACGCCAGGGCAAAAGCTGGGGCAGTGCCCGTCTTCACTCCTTCGCTGTGCTGTACTCCATGCAGCTAGAGCGAAGCGAGAAGGACGCGAGGACGAAGAAGGCCTTCTTAAAGTAGCCCCCTGTCAGCAGCCCTGAAAGGGCGCATAACACACGGCGTCTCGCTGCCCTCCGTTCTACATACTCGCGGCTCCCTTTGCCGACTCGCAAAAGTTGCTACCAGAGCAGAGGCGGCCAGATTGAAGAGGCAGTGCCTAGGTTCACCTTCTACTTCATGCACGTAAGCCGCGTCCAGCTCCTCGCTGCACTCTGGATTTCCCTTCTCCGCAGCACTTAACGTGGTGCTGTGTGTGTGCAACTCGGCGCCTAGAAGTGACCGCCAATGCTTTCAGAGCGGGCTGCAAGGGAACCAAGGAGCAGCACAAGCAGCAGTGCTTCAGCTTGCTCCTTCCGACTGCTAAGGGCACTTGGGAAGGCAAGCGAGAGTCAACCACCTTCCTCTCCTAGTAGCCTCTAACGTGGTGCACACAAGCACGGCACATAGCCGCTTCGTTCACCGCCCTCGCCCAAGCCTTGCTCCGCTTTCACTTGCCGGCGGCCAGAAGCCGCTGCAGGGGCGCCACATACCCAGCAGTGTGCGGGCAGCCAAGAGCTCGAGAACGCTTCTTCTGCCCAAGCCAGCCTAGGGCGTGCACCTTTGTTCTCAGAGCTCCGTGTAACAGTCTGCCTCTCTCGCAGTTCGAATGGAAATCGAAAGCTTTTCGCATACGACCTTCATAGAGATCCGTTGCCAGGACGAGAATGTCTTGTGGCCAGAGCTCGCCCCCGCCGCGAGGAAGCTGCTCTTAGCACCGCGTTGCAGGGACACGTCTCGCTTCTTGACTTCGTGCTTAGCGCTCTCCGAATTCGCTGCTAGCTCCGCGGTCCTTCTCAGCTGCAAGTAGCAGCGCTCGCAGTACATAGAGCTTCGCAAGGACCGAAGACCCGGAGGGACGTATCGCACACGACAATGTGCCAGGACAGAGACGTGTTCTACATTGTCTCTTCTCGTCATCCAGTTTGTGCCTCTGCTGCTTCTGCTGTTAGGAATCGCTCCTTGAAAGACGAGCGAGAGCGTCTTTCTGGGTGCACTGCACTGAGTGAGTGCTCGCTAGGGACTTTGCACTCGGAGCCAAGGCAACAGGGCGTGCTTGTCCGCAGAACTGAGAGCGCGCTGTTGGGCAGAGCTGAAACTGACCGCTGCAGTTCAGCTCTCTCCGGACGGCAGACGCCGAAGAACGAAGCCGCTTGCGAGCGGCGCAGTGCAGCGAAGAGCACACGAGCAGCCAAAGAGCTCCTTCACAATCGCTTTCACTTCTCAGTGCTCTTGCTGCTTGGAAAAGCAGCACACAGCCGTTGCACGCCAGGGCAAAAGCTGGGGCAGTGCCCGTCCTCACTCCTTCGCTGTGCTGTACTCCTTGCAGCTAGAGCGAAGCGAGAAGGACGCGAGGACGAAGAAGGCCTTCTTAAAGTAGCCCCTTGTCAGCAGCCCTGAAAGGGCGCATAACACACGGCGTCTCGCTGCCCTCCGTTCTACATACTCGCGTCTCCCTTTGCCGTCTTGCAAAAGTTGCTACCAGAGCAGAGGCGGCCAGATTGAAGAGGCTGTGCTTAGGTTCACCTTCTCCTTACTGCACGTAAGCCACGTCAAGCTCCTCGCTGCACTCTGGATTTCCCTTCTCCGCGGCACTTAGCGTGGTGCTGTGTGTGTGCAACTCGGCGCCTAGAAGTGACCGCCAATGCTTTCAGAGCGGGCTGCAAGGGAACCAAGGAGCAGCACAAGCAGCAGTGCTTCAGCTTGCTCCTTCCGACTGCTAAGGGCACTTGGGAAGGCAAGCGAGAGTCAACCACCTTCCTCTCCTAGTAGCCTCTAACGTGGTGCACACAAGCACGGCACATAGCCGCTTCGTTCACCGCCCTCGCCCTCGCCCACGCCTTGCTCCGCTTTCACTTGCCGGCGGCCAGAAGCCGCCGCAGGGGCGCCACATACCCAGCAGTGTGCGGGCAGCCAAGAGCTCGAGAACGCTGCTTCTGCCCAAGCCAGCCTAGGGCGTGCACCTTTGTTCTCAGAGCTCCGTGTAACAGTCTGCCTCTCTCGCAGTTCGAATGGAAAACGAAAGCTTTTCGCCTACGCCCTTCACAGAGATCCGTTGCTACGACGAGAATGTCTTGTGGCCGGAGTTCGCCCCCGCCGCGAGGAAGCTGCTCTTAGCACCGCATTGCAGGGACACGTCTCGCTTCTTGACTTCGTGCTTAGCGCTCTCCGAATTCGCTGCTAGCTCCGCTGTCCTTCTCAGCTGCAAGTAGCAGCGCTCGCAGTACATAGAGCTTCGCAAGGACCGAAGACCCGGAGGGACGTATCGCACACGACAATGTGCCAGGACAGAGACGTGTTCTACATTGTCCCTTCTCGTCATCCAGTTTGTGCCTCTGCTGCTTCTGCTGTTAGGAATCGCTCCTTGAAAGACGAGCGAGAGCGTCTTTCTGGGTGCATTGCACTGAGTGAGTGCTCGCTAAGGACTTTGCACTCGGAGCCAAGGCAACAGGGCGTGCTTGTCCGCAGAACTGAGAGCACGCTGTTGGGCAGAGCTGAAACTGACCGCTGCAGTTCAGCTCTCTCCGGACGGCAGACGCCGAAGAACGAAGCCGCTTGCGAGCGGCGCAGTGCAGCGAAGAGCACACGAGCAGCCAAAGAGCTCCTTCACAATCGCTTTCACTTCTCAGTGCTCTTGCTGCTTGGAAAAGCAGCACACAGCCGTTGCACGCCAGGGCAAAAGCTGGGGCAGTGCCCGTCCTCACTCCTTCGCTGTGCTGTACTCCTTGCAGACAGAGCGAAGCGAGAAGGACGCGAGGACGAAGAAGTCCTTCTTAAAGTAGCCCCTTGTCAGCAGCCCTGAAAGGGCGCATAAAACACGGCGTCTCGCTGCCCTCCGTTCTACATACTCGCGGCTCCCTTTGGCGACTCGCAAAAGTTGCTACCAGAGCAGAGGCGGCCAGATTGAAGAGGCACTGCTTAGGTTCACCTTCTCCTTACTGCACGTAAGCCACGTCCAGCTCCTCGCTGCACTCTGGATTTCCCTTCTCCGCAGCACTTAACGTGGTGCTGTGTGTGTGCAACTCGGCGCTTAGAAGTGACCGCCAATGCTTTCAGAGCGGGCTGCAAGGGAACCAAGGAGCAGCACAAGCAGCAGTGCTTCAGCTTGCTCCTTCCGACTGCTAAGGGCACTTGGGAAGGCAAGCGAGAGTCAACCACCTTCCTCTCCTAGTAGCCTCTAACGTGGTGCACACAAGCACGGCGCTTTTGTCGCTTCGTTCACCGCCCTCGCCCTCGCCCACGCCTTGCTCCGCTTTTACTTGCCGGCGGCCAGAAGCCGCTGCAGGGGCGCCACATACCCAGCAGTGTGCGGGCAGCCAAGAGCTCGAGAACGCTTCTTCTGCCCAAGCCAGCCTAGGGCGTGCACCTTTGTTCTCAGAGCTCCGTGTAACAGTCTGCCTCTCTCGCAGTTCGAATGGAAAACGAAAGCTTTTCGCCTACGACCTTCATAGAGATCCGTTGCCAGGACGAGAATGTCTTGTGGCCAGAGCTCGCCCCCGCCGCGAGGAAGCTGCTCTTAGCACCGCGTTGCAGGGACACGTCTCGCTTCTTGACTTCGTGCTTAGCGCTCTCCGAATTCGCTGCTAGCTCCGCGGTCCTTCTCAGCTGCAAGTAGCAGCGCTCGCATTACATATAGCTTCGCAAGGACCGAAGACCCGGAGGGACATATCGCACACGACAATGTGCCAGGACAGAGACGTGTTCTACATTGTCTCTTCTCGTCATCCAGTTTGTGCCTCTGCTGCTTCTGCTGTTAGGAATCGCTCCTTGAAAGACGAGCGAGAGCGTCTTTCTGGGTGCACTGCACTGAGTGAGTGCTCGCTAGGGACTTTGCACTCGGAGCCAAGGCAACAGGGCGTGCTTGTCCGCAGAACTGAGAGCACGCTGTTGGGCAGAGCTGAAACTGACCGCTGCAGTTCAGCTCTCTCCGGACGGCAGACGCCGAAGAACGAAGCCGCTTGCGAGCGGCGCAGTGCAGCGAAGAGCACACGAGCAGCCAAAGAGCTCCTTCACAATCGCTTTCACTTCTCAGTGCTCTTGCTGCTTGGAAAAGCAGCACACAGCCGTTGCACGCCAGGGCAAAAGCTGGGGCAGTGCCCGTCTTCACTCCTTCGCTGTGCTGTACTCCATGCAGCTAGAGCGAAGCGAGAAGGACGCGAGGACGAAGAAGGCCTTCTTAAAGTAGCCCCCTGTCAGCAGCCCTGAAAGGGCGCATAACACACGGCGTCTCGCTGCCCTCCGTTCTACATACTCGCGGCTCCCTTTGCCGACTCGCAAAAGTTGCTACCAGAGCAGAGGCGGCCAGATTGAAGAGGCAGTGCCTAGGTTCACCTTCTACTTCATGCACGTAAGCCGCGTCCAGCTCCTCGCTGCACTCTGGATTTCCCTTCTCCGCAGCACTTAACGTGGTGCTGTGTGTGTGCAACTCGGCGCCTAGAAGTGACCGCCAATGCTTTCAGAGCGGGCTGCAAGGGAACCAAGGAGCAGCACAAGCAGCAGTGCTTCAGCTTGCTCCTTCCGACTGCTAAGGGCACTTGGGAAGGCAAGCGAGAGTCAACCACCTTCCTCTCCTAGTAGCCTCTAACGTGGTGCACACAAGCACGGCACATAGCCGCTTCGTTCACCGCCCTCGCCCAAGCCTTGCTCCGCTTTCACTTGCCGGCGGCCAGAAGCCGCTGCAGGGGCGCCACATACCCAGCAGTGTGCGGGCAGCCAAGAGCTCGAGAACGCTTCTTCTGCCCAAGCCAGCCTAGGGCGTGCACCTTTGTTCTCAGAGCTCCGTGTAACAGTCTGCCTCTCTCGCAGTTCGAATGGAAAACGAAAGCTTTTCGCCTACGCCCTTCACAGAGATCCGTTGCTAGGACGAGAATGTCTTGTGGCCGGAGTTCGCCCCCGCCGCGAGGAAGCTGCTCTTAGCACCGCATTGCAGGGACACGTCTCGCTTCTTGACTTCGTGCTTAGCGCTCTCCGAATTCGCTGCTAGCTCCGCGGTCCTTCTCAGCTGCAAGTAGCAGCGCTCGCAGTACATAGAGCTTCGCAAGGACCGAAGACCCGGAGGGACATATCGCACACGACAATCTGCCGGGACAGAGACGTGTTCTACATTGTCCCTTCTCGTCATCCAGTTTGTGCCTCTGCTGCTTCTGCTGTTAGGAATCGCTCCTTGAAAGACGAGCGAGAGCGTCTTTCTGGGTGCATTGCACTGAGTGAGTGCTCGCTAGGGACTTTGCACTCGGAGCCAAGGCAACAGGGCGTGCTTGTCCGCAGAACTGAGAGCACGCTGTTGGGCAGAGCTGAAACTGACCGCTGCAGTTCAGCTCTCTCCGGACGGCAGACGTCGAAGAACGCAGCCGCTTGCGAGCGGCGCAGTGCAGCGAAGAGCACACGAGCAGCCAAAGAGCTCCTTCACAATCGCTTTCACTTCTCAGTGCTCTTGCTGCTTGGAAAAGCAGCACACAGCCGTTGCACGCCAGGGCAAAAGCTGGGGCAGTGCCCGTCCTCACTCCTTCGCTGTGCTGTACTCCTTGCAGCTAGAGCGAAGCGAGAAGGACGCGAGGACGAAGAAGGCCTTCTTAAAGTAGCCCCTTGTCAGCAGCCCTGAAAGGGCGCATAACACACGGCGTCTCGCTGCCCTCCGTTCTACATACTCGCGTCTCCCTTTGCCGTCTTGCAAAAGTTGCTACCAGAGCAGAGGCGGCCAGATTGAAGAGGCACTGCTTAGGTTCACCTTCTCCTTACTGCACGTAAGCCACGTCAAGCTCCTCGCTGCACTCTGGATTTCCCTTCTCCGCGGCACTTAGCGTGGTGCTGTGTGTGTGCAACTCGGCGCCTAGAAGTGACCGCCAATGCTTTCAGAGCGGGCTGCAAGGGAACCAAGGAGCAGCACAAGCAGCAGTGCTTCAGCTTGCTCCTTCCGACTGCTAAGGGCACTTGGGAAGGCAAGCGAGAGTCAACCACCTTCCTCTCCTAGTAGCCTCTAACGTGGTGCACACAAGCACGGCACATAGCCGCTTCGTTCACCGCCCTCGCCCTCGCCCACGCCTTGCTCCGCTTTCACTTGTCGGCGGCCAGAAGCCGCCGCAGGGGCGCCACATACCCAGCAGTGTGCGGGCAGCCAAGAGCTCGAGAACGCTGCTTCTGCCCAAGCCCGCCTAGGGCGTGCACCTTTGTTCTCAGAGCTCCGTGTAACAGTCTGCCTTTCTCGCAGTTCGAATGGAAATCGAAAGCTTTTCGCCTACGCCCTTCACAGAGATCCGTTGCTAGGACGAGAATGTCTTGTGGCCGGAGCTCGCCCCCGCCGCGAGGAAGCTGCTCTTAGCACCGCGTTGCAGGGACACGTCTCGCTTCTTGACTTCGTGCTTAGCGCTCTCCGAATTCGCTGCTAGCTCCGCGGTCCGTCTCAGCTTCAAGTAGCTGCGCTCGCAGTACATAGAGCTTCGCAAGGACCGAAGACCCGGAGGGACGTATCGCACACGACAATGTGCCAGGACAGAGACGTGTTCTACATTGTCCCTTCTCGTCATCCAGTTTGTGCCTCTGCTGCTTCTGCTGTTAGGAATCGCTCCTTGAAAGACGAGCGAGAGCGTCTTTCTGGGTGCATTGCACTGAGTGAGTGCTCGCTAGGGACTTTGCACTCGGAGCCAATGCAACAGGGCGTGCTTGTCCGCAGAACTGAGAGCACGCTGTTGGGCAGAGCTGAAACTGACCGCTGGAGTTCAGCTCTCTCCGGACGGCAGACGCCGAAGAACGAAGCCGCTTGCGAGCGGCGCAGTGCAGCGAAGAGCACACGAGCAGCCAAAGAGCTCCTTCACAATCGCTTTCACTTCTCAGTGCTCTTGCTGCTTGGAAAAGCAGCACACAGCCGTTGCACGCCAGGGCAAAAGCTGGGGCAGTGCCCGTCCTCACTCCTTCGCTGTGCTGTACTCCTTGCAGCTAGAGCGAAGCGAGAAGGACGCGAGGACGAAGAAGGCCTTCTTAAAGTAGCCCCTTGTCAGCAGCCCTGAAAGGGCGCATAACACACGGCGTCTCGCTGCCCTCCGTTCTACATACTCGCGTCTCCCTTTGCCGTCTTGCAAAAGTTGCTACCAGAGCAGAGGCGGCCAGATTGAAGAGGCACTGCTTAGGTTCACCTTCTCCTTACTGCACGTAAGCCACGTCAAGCTCCTCGCTGCACTCTGGATTTCCCTTCTCCGCGGCACTTAGCGTGGTGCTGTGTGTGTGCAACTCGGCGCCTAGAAGTGACCGCCAATGCTTTCAGAGCGGGCTGCAAGGGAACCAAGGAGCAGCACAAGCAGCAGTGCTTCAGCTTGCTCCTTCCGACTGCTAAGGGCACTTGGGAAGGCAAGCGAGAGTCAACCACCTTCCTCTCCTAGTAGCCTCTAACGTGGTGCACACAAGCACGGCACATAGCCGCTTCGTTCACCGCCCTCGCCCTCGCCCACGCCTTGCTCCGCTTTCACTTGTCGGCGGCCAGAAGCCGCCGCAGGGGCGCCACATACCCAGCAGTGTGCGGGCAGCCAAGAGCTCGAGAACGCTGCTTCTGCCCAAGCCCGCCTAGGGCGTGCACCTTTGTTCTCAGAGCTCCGTGTAACAGTCTGCCTTTCTCGCAGTTCGAATGGAAATCGAAAGCTTTTCGCCTACGCCCTTCACAGAGATCCGTTGCTAGGACGAGAATGTCTTGTGGCCGGAGCTCGCCCCCGCCGCGAGGAAGCTGCTCTTAGCACCGCGTTGCAGGGACACGTCTCGCTTCTTGACTTCGTGCTTAGCGCTCTCCGAATTCGCTGCTAGCTCCGCGGTCCGTCTCAGCTTCAAGTAGCTGCGCTCGCAGTACATAGAGCTTCGCAAGGACCGAAGACCCGGAGGGACGTATCGCACACGACAATGTGCCAGGACAGAGACGTGTTCTACATTGTCCCTTCTCGTCATCCAGTTTGTGCCTCTGCTGCTTCTGCTGTTAGGAATCGCTCCTTGAAAGACGAGCGAGAGCGTCTTTCTGGGTGCATTGCACTGAGTGAGTGCTCGCTAGGGACTTTGCACTCGGAGCCAAGGCAACAGGGCGTGCTTGTCCGCAGAACTGAGAGCACGCTGTTGGGCAGAGCTGAAACTGACCGCTGGAGTTCAGCTCTCTCCGGACGGCAGACGCCGAAGAACGAAGCCGCTTGCGAGCGGCGCAGTGCAGCGAAGAGCACACGAGCAGCCAAAGAGCTCCTTCACAATCGCTTTCACTTCTCAGTGCTCTTGCTGCTTGGAAAAGCAGCACACAGCCGTTGCACGCCAGGGCAAAAGCTGGGGCAGTGCCCGTCCTCACTCCTTCGCTGTGCTGTACTCCTTGCAGCTAGAGCGAAGCGAGAAGGACGCGAGGACGAAGAAGGCGTTCTTAAAGTAGCCCCTTGTCAGCAGCCCTGAAAGGGCGCATAACACACGGCGTCTCGCTGCCCTCCGTTCTACATACTCGCGGCTCCCTTTGCCGTCTTGCAAAAGTTGCTACCAGAGCAGAGGCGGCCAGATTGAAGAGGCTGTGCTTAGGTTCACCTTCTCCTTACTGCACGTAAGCCACGTCAAGCTCCTCGCTGCACTCTGGATTTCCCTTCTCCGCGGCACTTAGCGTGGTGCTGTGTGTGTGCAACTCGGCGCCTAGAAGTGACCGCCAATGCTTTCAGAGCGGGCTGCAAGGGAACCAAGGAGCAGCACAAGCAGCAGTGCTTCAGCTTGCTCCTTCCGACTGCTAAGGGCACTTGGGAAGGCAAGCGAGAGTCAACCACCTTCCTCTCCTAGTAGCCTCTAACGTGGTGCACACAAGCACGGCACATAGCCGCTTCGTTCACCGCCCTCGCCCTCGCCCACGCCTTGCTCCGCTTTCACTTGTCGGCGGCCAGAAGCCGCCGCAGGGGCGCCACATACCCAGCAGTGTGCGGGCAGCCAAGAGCTCGAGAACGCTGCTTCTGCCCAAGCCCGCCTAGGGCGTGCACCTTTGTTCTCAGAGCTCCGTGTAACAGTCTGCCTTTCTCGCAGTTCGAATGGAAATCGAAAGCTTTTCGCCTACGCCCTTCACAGAGATCCGTTGCTAGGACGAGAATGTCTCGTGGCCGGAGCTCGCCCCCGCCGCGAGGAAGCTGCTCTTAGCACCGCGTTGCAGGGACACGTCTCGCTTCTTGACTTCGTGCTTAGCGCTCTCCGAATTCGCCGCTAGCTCCGCGGTCCTTCTCAGCTTCAAGTAGCAGCGCTCGCAGTACATAGAGCTTCGCAAGGACCGAAGACCCGGAGGGACGTATCGCACACGACAATGTGCCAGGACAGAGACGTGTTCTACATTGTCCCTTCTCGTCATCCAGTTTGTGCCTCTGCTGCTTCTGCTGTTAGGAATCGCTCCTTGAAAGACGAGCGAGAGCGTCTTTCTGGGTGCATTGCACTGAGTGAGTGCTCGCTAAGGACTTTGCACTCGGAGCCAAGGCAACAGGGCGTGCTTGTCCGCAGAACTGAGAGCACGCTGTTGGGCAGAGCTGAAACTGACCGCTGCAGTTCAGCTCTCTCCGGACGGCAGACGCCGAAGAACGAAGCCGCTTGCGAGCGGCGCAGTGCAGCGAAGAGCACACGAGCAGCCAAAGAGCTCCTTCACAATCGCTTTCACTTCTCAGTGCTCTTGCTGCTTGGAAAAGCAGCACACAGCCGTTGCACGCCAGGGCAAAAGCTGGGGCAGTGCCCGTCCTCACTCCTTCGCTGTGCTGTACTCCTTGCAGCTAGAGCGAAGCGAGAAGGACGCGAGGACGAAGAAGGCGTTCTTAAAGTAGCCCCTTGTCAGCAGCCCTGAAAGGGCGCATAACACACGGCGTCTCGCTGCCCTCCGTTCTACATACTCGCGTCTCCCTTTGCCGTCTTGCAAAAGTTGCTACCAGAGCAGAGGCGGCCAGATTGAAGAGGCTGTGCTTAGGTTCACCTTCTCCTTACTGCACGTAAGCCACGTCAAGCTCCTCGCTGCACTCTGGATTTCCCTTCTCCGCGGCACTTAGCGTGGTGCTGTGTGTGTGCAACTCGGCGCCTAGAAGTGACCGCCAATGCTTTCAGAGCGGGCTGCAAGGGAACCAAGGAGCAGCACAAGCAGCAGTGCTTCAGCTTGCTCCTTCCGACTGCTAAGGGCACTTGGGAAGGCAAGCGAGAGTCAACCACCTTCCTCTCCTAGTAGCCTCTAACGTGGTGCACACAAGCACGGCACATAGCCGCTTCGTTCACCGCCCTCGCCCTCGCCCACGCCTTGCTCCGCTTTCACTTGTCGGCGGCCAGAAGCCGCCGCAGGGGCGCCACATACCCAGCAGTGTGCGGGCAGCCAAGAGCTCGAGAACGCTGCTTCTGCCCAAGCCCGCCTAGGGCGTGCACCTTTGTTCTCAGAGCTCCGTGTAACAGTCTGCCTTTCTCGCAGTTCGAATGGAAATCGAAAGCTTTTCGCCTACGCCCTTCACAGAGATCCGTTGCTAGGACGAGAATGTCTCGTGGCCGGAGCTCGCCCCCGCCGCGAGGAAGCTGCTCTTAGCACCGCGTTGCAGGGACACGTCTCGCTTCTTGACTTCGTGCTTAGCGCTCTCCGAATTCGCCGCTAGCTCCGCGGTCCTTCTCAGCTTCAAGTAGCAGCGCTCGCAGTACATAGAGCTTCGCAAGGACCGAAGACCCGGAGGGACGTATCGCACACGACAATGTGCCAGGACAGAGACGTGTTCTACATTGTCCCTTCTCGTCATCCAGTTTGTGCCTCTGCTGCTTCTGCTGTTAGGAATCGCTCCTTGAAAGACGAGCGAGAGCGTCTTTCTGGGTGCATTGCACTGAGTGAGTGCTCGCTAAGGACTTTGCACTCGGAGCCAAGGCAACAGGGCGTGCTTGTCCGCAGAACTGAGAGCACGCTGTTGGGCAGAGCTGAAACTGACCGCTGCAGTTCAGCTCTCTCCGGACGGCAGACGCCGAAGAACGAAGCCGCTTGCGAGCGGCGCAGTGCAGCGAAGAGCACACGAGCAGCCAAAGAGCTCCTTCACAATCGCTTTCACTTCTCAGTGCTCTTGCTGCTTGGAAAAGCAGCACACAGCCGTTGCACGCCAGGGCAAAAGCTGGGGCAGTGCCCGTCCTCACTCCTTCGCTGTGCTGTACTCCTTGCAGCTAGAGCGAAGCGAGAAGGACGCGAGGACGAAGAAGGCGTTCTTAAAGTAGCCCCTTGTCAGCAGCCCTGAAAGGGCGCATAACACACGGCGTCTCGCTGCCCTCCGTTCTACATACTCGCGTCTCCCTTTGCCGTCTTGCAAAAGTTGCTACCAGAGCAGAGGCGGCCAGATTGAAGAGGCTGTGCTTAGGTTCACCTTCTCCTTACTGCACGTAAGCCACGTCAAGCTCCTCGCTGCACTCTGGATTTCCCTTCTCCGCGGCACTTAGCGTGGTGCTGTGTGTGTGCAACTCGGCGCCTAGAAGTGACCGCCAATGCTTTCAGAGCGGGCTGCAAGGGAACCAAGGAGCAGCACAAGCAGCAGTGCTTCAGCTTGCTCCTTCCGACTGCTAAGGGCACTTGGGAAGGCAAGCGAGAGTCAACCACCTTCCTCTCCTAGTAGCCTCTAACGTGGTGCACACAAGCACGGCACATAGCCGCTTCGTTCACCGCCCTCGCCCTCGCCCACGCCTTGCTCCGCTTTCACTTGTCGGCGGCCAGAAGCCGCCGCAGGGGCGCCACATACCCAGCAGTGTGCGGGCAGCCAAGAGCTCGAGAACGCTGCTTCTGCCCAAGCCCGCCTAGGGCGTGCACCTTTGTTCTCAGAGTTCCGTGTAACAGTCTGCCTTTCTCGCAGTTCGAATGGAAATCGAAAGCTTTTCGCCTACGCCCTTCACAGAGATCCGTTGCTAGGACGAGAATGTCTTGTGGCCGGAGCTCGCCCCCGCCGCGAGGAAGCTGCTCTTAGCACCGCGTTGCAGGGACACGTCTCGCTTCTTGACTTCGTGCTTAGCGCTCTCCGAATTCGCTGCTAGCTCCGCGGTCCGTCTCAGCTTCAAGTAGCTGCGCTCGCAGTACATAGAGCTTCGCAAGGACCGAAGACCCGGAGGGACGTATCGCACACGACAATGTGCCAGGACAGAGACGTGTTCTACATTGTCCCTTCTCGTCATCCAGTTTGTGCCTCTGCTGCTTCTGCTGTTAGGAATCGCTCATTGAAAGACGAGCGAGAGCGTCTTTCTGGGTGCATTGCACTGAGTGAGTGCTCGCTAGGGACTTTGCACTCGGAGCCAAGGCAACAGGGCGTGCTTGTCCGCAGAACTGAGAGCGCGCTGTTGGGCAGAGCTGAAACTGACCGCTGCAGTTCAGCTCTCTCCGGACGGCAGACGCCGAAGAACGAAGCCGCTTGCGAGCGGCGCAGTGCAGCGAAGAGCACACGAGCAGCCAAAGAGCTCCTTCACAATCGCTTTCACTTCTCAGTGCTCTTGCTGCTTGGAAAAGCAGCACACAGCCGTTGCACGCCAGGGCAAAAGCTGGGGCAGTGCCCGTCCTCACTCCTTCGCTGTGCTGTACTCCTTGCAGCTAGAGCGAAGCGAGAAGGACGCGAGGACGAAGAAGGCGTTCTTAAAGTAGCCCCTTGTCAGCAGCCCTGAAAGGGCGCATAACACACGGCGTCTCGCTGCCCTCCGTTCTACATACTCGCGTCTCCCTTTGCCGTCTTGCAAAAGTTGCTACCAGAGCAGAGGCGGCCAGATTGAAGAGGCACTGCTTAGGTTCACCTTCTCCTTACTGCACGTAAGCCACGTCAAGCTCCTCGCTGCACTCTGGATTTCCCTTCTCCGCGGCACTTAGCGTGGTGCTGTGTGTGTGCAACTCGGCGCCTAGAAGTGACCGCCAATGCTTTCAGAGCGGGCTGCAAGGGAACCAAGGAGCAGCACAAGCAGCAGTGCTTCAGCTTGCTCCTTCCGACTGCTAAGGGCACTTGGGAAGGCAAGCGAGAGTCAACCACCTTCCTCTCCTAGTAGCCTCTAACGTGGTGCACACAAGCACGGCACATAGCCGCTTCGTTCACCGCCCTCGCCCTCGCCCACGCCTTGCTCCGCTTTCACTTGTCGGCGGCCAGAAGCCGCCGCAGGGGCGCCACATACCCAGCAGTGTGCGGGCAGCCAAGAGCTCGAGAACGCTGCTTCTGCCCAAGCCCGCCTAGGGCGTGCACCTTTGTTCTCAGAGCTCCGTGTAACAGTCTGCCTTTCTCGCAGTTCGAATGGAAATCGAAAGCTTTTCGCCTACGCCCTTCACAGAGATCCGTTGCTAGGACGAGAATGTCTTGTGGCCGGAGCTCGCCCCCGCCGCGAGGAAGCTGCTCTTAGCACCGCGTTGCAGGGACACGTCTCGCTTCTTGACTTCGTGCTTAGCGCTCTCCGAATTCGCCGCTAGCTCCGCGGTCCGTCTCAGCTTCGCTCGCAGCTGCGTAGCTGCGCTCGCAGTACTTAGAGCTTCGCAAGGACCGAAGACCCGGAGGGACATATCGCACACGACAATGTGCCAGGACAAGGACGTTCTGCACTGAGTGGAGACAGAGACAGACCCAGAATTCTACACTGCCCCTTCTCTTCGGCCATCTTGTGCTCTGCTGCCTCTGCTGTGACGAATCGGTCCTTGAAAAACCAGCGAGAGCGTCTCTCCAGGCACTGAGTGTGAGCTCCCTAGGGACTTTTTCCACCTCCAAAAATACATGGGTAAGTCCTAAAAGTTTTGGTTTGATCAAGAATAGTTACGTCCAAGTATTGCTGTTCTAAACACCCTTGGTTTCAGTCTGAACTTAACTGCTTGTTTCTGTCTTTTTGCCTAGTGGCAATCTAATTCTAAGGTAACTAGATGTGTTAGATATCCATAAGTTACATCTCAGGTTAGGTGGGATAATTGGCTGGGAAGAAAATGGAATTGAGAATTTGGAAAGAATCCAAAGTGAGCTGATGTCACAATCCGAGATTCCCTTGGGTTCCAAATCCTTTCATTTGTGTTTTTGTGGGCTTTTTTGAAGGCGGTGTACAGTTGAAGCCATGATTTAGCTGCGGTGAGACCTGCTCTGCTGTAAAAGCATTATTTTCTCAGTGAGCATGGACAACAGTTAGAGTGTCGTCTTTTAAGATTCCCTGCACTCCACTTATGGTGGCAAAAGCAGTGCCTTGACTGTAATCATAAAAGTGATTACAGCTTCCTTGCTTTGACATCATGTAGGATGCTTCCTCCATCTGCTGTGGTCAGCATTAAGTAACAGATTTCTCAGTTTCTAGGAAGAGTCTAGCAAACAATCACCTTGCTCCTTCTCTTGCATTTATTCATCACTGCTATGCTGCTATACAGACAGATAGTCTGTTTATGATTCAACAATTCAATGGGACATCAAGTAAATAGCAAAGCAAAACTAACTACCGAAAGCACTATAAGGGCCAGAGATTAGCTTGGATCAAAACAGGTATTCTCCTAGCATTGTTTACAAACGACTCAGCATGTGAAACAGAAGGCACAATGTAGTTTGTGCCTTGTTTTGGGCATGCCCGGAAGAAGGAAATTCTGATTTCACATATGGGAAAAGAAATGTTGACATTTGAATGAGATTGTTCATACCCCAGAAAAGGTTGCTTTGAAAGGTTGTGGAAGTCCTGTGTGGAAACACGGCTTTACAAGTCCTTTCCACCAGGAGACAACAGCTGCAGAACATCTGGGTGTGCCAGTGTTGAGAGCACCAGCAAAGATCAAAGTGGAGAAGTTGGTGAACAATGGCAGTGGCCTGGGGGAGAGCAAGTGGGGTGCTGGCTGTGGGACCAGGGGAGTCCTGACTGATTTAGGAGGCGTGTGATGGTCTGTGCCAGCAAGCGGAGTAGTGCTGTGGCCTTGGCACACTGCGAATACTGGAATTCAGTGGGGTCACTGGGCAGGCTGAGTGTGTGAGCTGCTGGAGGGACCCAGGTTGCCCACATGTAAACATCCAGTCTCACTCTTGCCAGCCACAGAAAGGAGCAGGATGTGGCTGCTGGCGATGCCTGTCATGTATATGTAGTGTATATGCGTGCTATCCCAGCCTGCTGGGAACACTTCTTCTTTGGGACTGCTTGGGCTGAGGGAGAGAAAGCAGTGGTAGTTTCTGAGGTTTCGAGTTTGCTCGAGTTTCTCAGGCTGTTTCTGGAGCCACCCAGAGTTCTCTTCCTTGAAGCATTTCAAGTCCTGCTAATTTTCAAAATTCAAACAGACACAGCCCTAAGCTAGTTGATCTGACTTCAGAGCTATTCTTACGCTGAGCTGTTGGATGATCTGATCTCCTGAGATGTCTTCCATTTCAGTTTATGACCTGGTTCTTGTGAAAAATAGGATCTTTTAGCCTGGAGAAGAGAGGTTTCTGGAGAGACAGTATTGTGGCCTTTGAATATGTAAAGAGGGTATAAGACCAATGGAGAAAGACTTTTTAGGAAGGTTTGCAGAGAAAGGACAAGGGGACATGCTTTCAAACTGAGACTAGGTTTAGACTGGCTAAAAGGAAAAGCTTTTCTACAATGAAGCTGGTGAGACACTCAAACGGCTGTTCCAGAGAAGTTGTGGATGCCCCATCATTGAGAGTGCTCCTTATCAGTTTGGCTAGTCTTGAGCAATTTGATCTACTGTAAGATCTACCTGGCAAGGAAGTAGGACTAGGTGATCTTTAATCACAGACTGTTGTATGATTCCGTGAAAGACAGAATGCAATAAAGTTCATAATTCAGATTTTGGCGCAGACATATTTATAATTTCTCACTTTATGCATCATTGCAATGACAACTTGTTAGCTTCTGAAATGATTAGCTGAGATTGATTTCCTTCCTTAGTTTCATTTTCCCTGTTATTCCTTCACTCTTGGACCTTTTTTTCACTAGATTTCCTCTTTCAGTAAACTGCCCTTAAGTATCACTTTGCTCCCCACCTGGCTTTTTTTTTTTTTTTTTTTTTTCAATGACACCTTTTCACTGGTTCGTTTTGGGCCTTTGCTGCTTGAAGTCCAGCAGCCTCCTTGTCAGAGCATTACGGAGCTTTCTTTACAGCTTCATCACTATGCAAAAAGCCATAAATTACTGTGTTCCATCTCACATACCATCAAGTAGCACACTAATATTCCCTCTGCTGAATAGCTGGTTGGCTTACATAGACCAGCCAAAAACCAGGAAATCCAGATGGCAGCAAGAATCTTGTAGACTACTCCCGCTGTTCATTTAAATTCTGGAGAAGTCACGTGAGGTATCACATTCTCTTGAAAGAAGTGTCTATCATCTCGGACATTCTAGAATGGGCTATTAATATTGTCATGAGTTTCTGGCTAGACTTTTTAGTATGCCAATTCAAATTCAAATGATCTGAAATGATAGAACTTCAAGAATTGTTTTTCCCAGAATCGAAGTATGATGGAGTTATATAGGGAGAATCTTAATCTTAGTTATTCTATTCCATCTCACATCATGGCTGGGGGCAGGGAGAAGGGAGTATCTTTGGGGGACAATGGGTTCCGGTGTAGTCAGTAAGCTGGGCAGAGGCGCCATCAGGTATTGTCTGTTGTTGGGGGGGGGATTCATGTGAACTCTTCCTTTCTTGTACCCTGCCACCAGTATTGTTGCTAAAATTGTTTGTTTTCTCATCCAAGTGACAAAATCAGCACACTTAATGAGGGATGAAGAGGGAGCAGCGACCTCGGAACAGGAGGAAGAAGAAGCAGAGCCTGCTGTCCTCCAGAAGAAAAAAAACGCTACCAGCCAACTTTGCATCATCTGTGAACTTCCTGGGCGTGTACTCTATCCCCTTGTCCAGATCACTGAGCAAGATATTAAACAGGACTGGGCCCAAGACTGAGCCTTGGGGACCAGCTGGATGAACTCTATTTCCCACCACTCTGTGGGCCTGGCCATCACCCAGTTTGTCACCCAGCAAACAGCCCACCCATGCAAACCATAAGCAGACAGTTTCTTCAGGAGAATGATGTGAGACTCATTGCAAAAAAGATCAGGGAGATGCCTAGGAAGAGTCTCAGGTGAATCCAGGAGACTATAGTGGAGGACTATTCAGTTTTCCAATCAATTTGCTTAAAAAAACTCTACAAAACCGTAATAAAAAAACAAACAAAAAAAGCAGACCAAACAAACACACAAAACCCCCCATCCAATAATCCCCAAAGAGACAAAAAAAGCCCCCAAAAAAGCCCACCAAAAAACCCACCCAAAACTGAAAAAAAAGCCCCAAACCCAACACAAAAAATCAGGGTGAAGGTTTTTAGTAACTTTAAAAATAACAAAACAAAACGAAACAAAAAAACCCCAGAAAGTCACATTTCTAAAGGTGCTGTCCCAGCCTCTTCTCTCAGCAGGGAGGACATCCTGAAGTGGAGCCAGTTGGAAGAAAGCGGGACGGGGCAGCACCTGGGCCATTGTCACAGGACGGCCCTGTGGCTGCCCCACTGCCAAAACCTGGACACATAAATCAAACACAGGTATGCACATGTGCTTAGACACAGCAAAAATATATTTGTCTGAAAAGAATACAGGTCCATTTCTATCACTGGAAAGAGCATAATGCCTCGTCTCAGCTTTCTTTTCAGTCATTACAAATGTTTCGAAAATAAAGGAGTGCAGAAAATGGAAATATCCAAGATCAACATGAGGACCAGTAACAAAGATTCCATTTTTGAAACTGCATTGGGAATCCTCTGCAGAAATTGACTCAGAGCTCTAAGATTTACAAAAAAGACCAAGAGGATTGGAGTCAATACAACACAGTGTCTGGAGACTTCAGCTGGTTGCCTTGATTTCTCAAATATGATGGAGGAAGCACCTTAGCAACTACAGCTGCCAGTTCTCTCAGGGCCCTGACATGCCTCTGGGTGGGTGCCATGGTCTTGCATGCTCAGGTTCCTCAAGTGGTCTGAAAGCTGACCTGCTACTATGGGTTAGAATCAAGTCCACCAGTCCAATAACCTGAGAGATGTGGAAATAGTGACTGGCAGTAAAAATTGAGACCAACACTTGTTGAGTACCTCAGCCTTCTCCTTGTCTGTTGTCACTAGTCCTGTCTGGCTTATGGGGGTGGGGGGGGGGGGGGAATAGGGGAGGTGTGATAGGTTTCTTTTCATCTTCCTTTTCCCACTGAAATACCCGTAGGTGCCTTTATTATTCTTAGTTTTGGCATGCTTTTCCAAATTCAGCTTCAACTGAGCCTTAGCTATACTGATCCCATCCTCACACACTCATGTGTTACCACTGTATTTTTCCCATGATTTGTCTCGCTGTGTATCGTCTGCATATTACCTACTTGCATCACATCTATTAATTTTCAATAACCTTCTGGCTTTAACTTGCTTTCAAAAAAAAACCTTTTTGAACCTTTTCACCTCAGAAATTCACCTGGGAAACCCCAAATCCCCAGAATTCGACCCAAAATTCACCTGGCACCCCAAATTCACCCTCCAAATTCGCTCCAAAATGATTGGCAACTTTACACACTCCATTTTCCCACAAAAGGATCTAGAGCCCTGTGCGCTTCATATACAAACTAAATGCAAAAAACCTTTCTATTCATTCTCAGCAAAAAGACGTCCTATTCCTCCTTCTTTTGGACAAAACTGCCTTCACTTTCAAACTTATTCTCTTGCTCGCTTACCTGCATAATGCTTAGTCCCTGTTCTGCATGCTCATTTTCTTCACTTTTACAAGGAATCCTCTCCTCATCTTCTTCTTCCTCTGCTTCAACATGCAAAAACAAACCAAAAATTGTCTCTTCTACAGAAAATGAGGGGAGAAAAGAACACAAATGATAACCAATACCCTGCCAAGTAGAAATTTCTTCTATATTTCAGTGACTGATAGGCAGAAAAAAATGAATTTCATCTGGGGAAAGAAAGACATTCTAGGAATATTCAGACTGCTATCTTGCCCCAGGTAAAACATTTACCATGGCCTTAGCGTTAATGAGCTTGTGAACATCAGCTGCCAAGAGGAAGGACATTTCCTCCAGTTTCACACAATACTTGGTCAGTACATCTGCTATCTGTGCAATCAAAGAATACAGAAAAGCAACAACAATGAAAAGTAGAACTCAAATATCAATTTCCCAAGTTAAAATCTACATGAACAAGACAATTTTTCCATTCAAGTGAATTCGATTTAATTAATTCATTAACTACATAAGTAGCATTCTCACGTTCAAGAACGGAATTCAAAGAATCAACGTTGCTTCTTCTGAGACATTGAAGCCTGAGTAGATCCCAACTTCAAATCTAGTAGGACGCCATGAAAGCAATACCTGCTACATTTAGTACATGTAAACTACAAAGACATCTAGAACAGCTCTAAAAGATGAGCAAACCCATGAACTTTGAAGGAGACGCTAGCAAGAAATGTGGAAATAGGCTTTATCTGCCCAGTGCTTTTCCCAAAAGCACGGGCACTCCTTGGCGTCAGTGAGAGTCTCTGTCTCATTATTCAGCAGCTGGCTTAGGGTAAAAAAGGATGCATGCAATCACTTCATTCCTGTTCATGACATAAACTTACTGCATCATCGTGGAAGCCATTTACTTGGAAATATAGCCTAAAAAATAGGTGTCAGACTGGGTACATATCTAGATTGCTATGAGCAAAACCAATTTCTTTTTAACAGGAAAGCCATACAATATGCCTGCCATGGCAAATATTAGTCTACTAGCCCTGCACTTCAACGGGCAGTGAGCAGTTCATGACACCAAATTTACGTTTGGCAAGGAGACAGTCTATTTATTACAAGCCCCTAGTTCTAGAACCAAGAATTCAGGAGTTGCTCATTCCCAATGAAAATCTGTCCATTTCATACCTTTGGGGTTTTATGCTTCTGTTCTTTACCTGTCTTGAGTGTGGCTTTCTTGTGAAGTCACTGATGGGTGTTTTTCCAACACATTTCTGCTGATTACACGGTAATTGCATGGCATCAGCAGACATCTCTGAATGTCTCTTGAAAGTATGCTTTTTACTCTTCCTAGAGGACCTTGTCTTCTTCTTTCCTTCACCCAAAAGGTGGGCTAAGTGAGCCTTCAAAGAACCATCATCTCAACAATTAGAATTCTTTCAAACCTACTGAATGGAGAACAGCGACAAAAAAATTTTAAAAAGACTAGTACGCGAAAGACAGCAGAAGAGAAAGGTAAAGTAATGAATCCTACATGCCACATGCATAACTCTCTTCATTCAAGGCTATTTTCAAAATGAGAAGAAAAAAAAAAAAAAAAAAAAAGATCATCTTTTCCTCAGAGAGGAAAAGAAAGTGGAAAGTGGAGTAACTGGATTGTGTTGCCTTGCCTACAGTTACCAGAAAAGTCAACAGCAGAGTTGAAAACTCCTGAAGCTGGCTAACTACGCCTCTAAATGTTTTACTACTGTGTTATGATTCTGTCTTCAGTTAATAGAACCCGATATACAACAAAGAGATGGGAGCACATGGAGATGCATTGGAGAGCCTACGCTGGAGGTAACACATTCATTTTTTACTCAAACAAATCCAAATTAGAAATGTTGAAAATGACCTGGGGCCATTTCAACAGCCAGCAAACTAACACAACCAACCTTTGGCTTTTATTCAATCCTTTGCTTATTTTACCTGGACCTTGAAGATCTGTCTGCAGCCTTCCTCTCTGCAAATATATCACACTCGTCCTATTGAGAACCCATGGCTCATCACAGCTGCTTCGCCACGCCTGCTTCCAGAAGAACTGGCAACTACAAGCTGGGAGCCAAGAGATACAACACTTCACTTGGAAAAGGGCCTTCCATGAATCCTAGAATCCCAGAATGGTTTGGACTGGAAGCGACCTTAGAGACAGAGTCTCTTCTTCCCACATCCTGACATGGGCAGGGACACTTTTCCACTAGTCCAGGTTGCTCCATGTCTGCTCCAGCCTGGCCCTGGACACTTCCTGCCATGGGGCTCCTACACAGCCTCTTTGAGCAACATGTGCCAGGCCTCAGCACCCACACAAGGAAGAATTCCTTTCCAATATCCCATCTACCCCAGCCCTCTGGCAGTTTGAAGCTATTCCCCCTTGTCCTGCGAGTCCAGAACCTTTTCCAAAGTCCCTCCCCAGCTATCTTGGAGCCCCAGCAGGCACTGCAAGGGGCTCGAAGGTCTCCCTGGAGCCTTCTGTTCTCCAGATTGGACACCCTCAGCTCTCCCAGACTGTCCTAGAGCAAAGAAGCTCCACCTTTCAAAGCACCTTAGAAGCCTCCTACCGGCCAAACTCGATGGCAACGCTGGCCTTCCGGGCCCTACGGATATCGCTTCCGGTGTCGTTCGGGGTCAATCCCGGCTCTCTCCCCGCCCCCCATGGGGCCCTCAGGCAATGCCGCTCCGACGCAGCTCCTGCCGCTGTCAGACCAGCGGGGGGGCGGGGGGCCAGCCCAGCCTCATCCACAATCCACACTGTCCTCGGCGGCTGCTGCGGGCTCATGGCGGCCCACACACCCGGAAGCAGAGCTCCGAACACAGAGGATCATAGCCCCACATTTGTGTTCGTCTCTGCACAAGGCAGGGCAGACTTGCCATGCCCGGACTTTTCAGTTCAGCACGAAAATGAGAATAAACCTGCGCCATGGGAGAGGAAACCTCTAAAGACTCCCTCATACGTGGTCGCTCAACTTAATGCCTAGGCACTTGCCATTCCTAAGGCTACACTAAAGCCCTTTTTACCTTGCGGGAAAGAAATGCCATTGTTCTGGTGTGCAGCTAAAGGCGGAGCACAGGCAGGCCAGGGCAAAAGCTGGGGCAGTGCCCGTCTTCACTCCTTCGCTGTGCTGTACTCCTTGCAGCTAGAGCGAAGCCAGATGGACGCGAGGAAGGACAAGGCGCTCTTAAAGTAGCCCCCTGTCAGCAGCCCTGAAAGGGCGCATAACACACGGCGTCTCGCTGCCCTCCGTTCTACATACTCGCGGCTCCCTTTGCCGACTTGCAAAAGTTGCTACCAGAGCAGAGGCGGCCAGATTGAAGAGGCAGAGCCTAGGGTCACCTTCTCCTTACTGCACGTAAGCCACGTCCAGCTCCTCGCTGCACTCTGGATTTCCCTTCTCCGCGGCACTTAGCGTGGTGCTGTGTGTGTGCAACTCGGCGCCTAGAAGTGACCGCCAATGCTTTCAGAGCGGGCTGCAAGGGAACCAAGGAGCAGCACAAGCAGCAGTGCTTCAGCTTGCTCCTTCCGACTGCTAAGGGCACTTGGGAAGGCAAGCGAGAGTCAACCACCTTCCTCTCCTAGTAGCCTCTAACGTGGTGCACACAAGCACGGCACATAGCCGCTTCGTTCACCGCCCTCGCCCTCGCCCACGCCTTGCTCCGCTTTCACTTGCCGGCGGCCAGAAGCCGCCGCAGGGGCGCCACATACCCAGCAGTGTGCGGGCAGCCAAGAGCTCGAGAACGCTGCTTCTGCCCAAGCCCGCCTAGGGCGTGCACCTTTGTTCTCAGAGCTCCGTGTAACAGTCTGCCTTTCTCGCAGTTCGAATGGAAATCGAAAGCTTTTCGCCTACGCCCTTCACAGAGATCCGTTGCTAGGACGAGAATGTCTCGTGGCCGGAGCTCGCCCCCGCCGCGAGGAAGCTGCTCTTAGCACCGCGTTGCAGGGACACGTCTCGCTTCTTGACTTCGTGCTTAGCGCTCTCCGAATTCGCCGCTAGCTCCGCGGTCCTTCTCAGCTTCAAGTAGCTGCGCTCGCAGTACATAGAGCTTCGCAAGGACCGAAGACCCGGAGGGACGTATCGCACACGACAATGTGCCAGGACAGAGACGTGTTCTACATTGTCCCTTCTCGTCATCCAGTTTGTGCCTCTGCTGCTTCTGCTGTTAGGAATCGCTCCTTGAAAGACGAGCGAGAGCGTCTTTCTGGGTGCATTGCACTGAGTGAGTGCTCGCTAAGGACTTTGCACTCGGAGCCAAGGCAACAGGGCGTGCTTGTCCGCAGAACTGAGAGCACGCTGTTGGGCAGAGCTGAAACTGACCGCTGCAGTTCAGCTCTCTCCGGACGGCAGACGCCGAAGAACGAAGCCGCTTGCGAGCGGCGCAGTGCAGCGAAGAGCACACGAGCAGCCAAAGAGCTCCTTCACAATCGCTTTCACTTCTCAGTGCTCTTGCTGCTTGGAAAAGCAGCACACAGCCGTTGCACGCCAGGGCAAAAGCTGGGGCAGTGCCCGTCCTCACTCCTTCGCTGTGCTGTACTCCTTGCAGCTAGAGCGAAGCGAGAAGGCCGCGAGGACGAAGAAGGCGTTCTTAAAGTAGCCCCTTGTCAGCAGCCCTGAAAGGGCGCATAACACACGGCGTCTCGCTGCCCTCCGTTCTACATACTCGCGTCTCCCTTTGCCGTCTTGCAAAAGTTGCTACCAGAGCAGAGGCGGCCAGATTGAAGAGGCTGTGCTTAGGTTCACCTTCTCCTTACTGCACGTAAGCCACGTCAAGCTCCTCGCTGCACTCTGGATTTCCCTTCTCCGCGGCACTTAGCGTGGTGCTGTGTGTGTGCAACTCGGCGCCTAGAAGTGACCGCCAATGCTTTCAGAGCGGGCTGCAAGGGAACCAAGGAGCAGCACAAGCAGCAGTGCTTCAGCTTGCTCCTTCCGACTGCTAAGGGCACTTGGGAAGGCAAGCGAGAGTCAACCACCTTCCTCTCCTAGTAGCCTCTAACGTGGTGCACACAAGCACGGCACATAGCCGCTTCGTTCACCGCCCTCGCCCTCGCCCACGCCTTGCTCCGCTTTCACTTGTCGGCGGCCAGAAGCCGCCGCAGGGGCGCCACATACCCAGCAGTGTGCGGGCAGCCAAGAGCTCGAGAACGCTGCTTCTGCCCAAGCCCGCCTAGGGCGTGCACCTTTGTTCTCAGAGTTCCGTGTAACAGTCTGCCTTTCTCGCAGTTCGAATGGAAATCGAAAGCTTTTCGCCTACGCCCTTCACAGAGATCCGTTGCTAGGACGAGAATGTCTTGTGGCCGGAGCTCGCCCCCGCCGCGAGGAAGCTGCTCTTAGCACCGCGTTGCAGGGACACGTCTCGCTTCTTGACTTCGTGCTTAGCGCTCTCCGAATTCGCTGCTAGCTCCGCGGTCCGTCTCAGCTTCAAGTAGCTGCGCTCGCAGTACATAGAGCTTCGCAAGGACCGAAGACCCGGAGGGACGTATCGCACACGACAATGTGCCAGGACAGAGACGTGTTCTACATTGTCCCTTCTCGTCATCCAGTTTGTGCCTCTGCTGCTTGTGCTGTTAGGAATCGCTCCTTGAAAGACGAGCGAGAGCGTCTTTCTGGGTGCATTGCACTGAGTGAGTGCTCGCTAGGGACTTTGCACTCGGAGCCAAGGCAACAGGGCGTGCTTGTCCGCAGAACTGAGAGCGCGCTGTTGGGCAGAGCTGAAACTGACCGCTGCAGTTCAGCTCTCTCCGGACGGCAGACGCCGAAGAACGAAGCCGCTTGCGAGCGGCGCAGTGCAGCGAAGAGCACACGAGCAGCCAAAGAGCTCCTTCACAATCGCTTTCACTTCTCAGTGCTCTTGCTGCTTGGAAAAGCAGCACACAGCCGTTGCACGCCAGGGCAAAAGCTGGGGCAGTGCCCGTCCTCACTCCTTCGCTGTGCTGTACTCCTTGCAGCTAGAGCGAAGCGAGAAGGCCGCGAGGACGAAGAAGGCGTTCTTAAAGTAGCCCCTTGTCAGCAGCCCTGAAAGGGCGCATAACACACGGCGTCTCGCTGCCCTCCGTTCTACATACTCGCGTCTCCCTTTGCCGTCTTGCAAAAGTTGCTACCAGAGCAGAGGCGGCCAGATTGAAGAGGCTGTGCTTAGGTTCACCTTCTCCTTACTGCACGTAAGCCACGTCAAGCTCCTCGCTGCACTCTGGATTTCCCTTCTCCGCGGCACTTAGCGTGGTGCTGTGTGTGTGCAACTCGGCGCCTAGAAGTGACCGCCAATGCTTTCAGAGCGGGCTGCAAGGGAACCAAGGAGCAGCACAAGCAGCAGTGCTTCAGCTTGCTCCTTCCGACTGCTAAGGGCACTTGGGAAGGCAAGCGAGAGTCAACCACCTTCCTCTCCTAGTAGCCTCTAACGTGGTGCACACAAGCACGGCACATAGCCGCTTCGTTCACCGCCCTCGCCCTCGCCCACGCCTTGCTCCGCTTTCACTTGTCGGCGGCCAGAAGCCGCCGCAGGGGCGCCACATACCCAGCAGTGTGCGGGCAGCCAAGAGCTCGAGAACGCTGCTTCTGCCCAAGCCCGCCTAGGGCGTGCACCTTTGTTCTCAGAGTTCCGTGTAACAGTCTGCCTTTCTCGCAGTTCGAATGGAAATCGAAAGCTTTTCGCCTACGCCCTTCACAGAGATCCGTTGCTAGGACGAGAATGTCTTGTGGCCGGAGCTCGCCCCCGCCGCGAGGAAGCTGCTCTTAGCACCGCGTTGCAGGGACACGTCTCGCTTCTTGACTTCGTGCTTAGCGCTCTCCGAATTCGCTGCTAGCTCCGCGGTCCGTCTCAGCTTCAAGTAGCTGCGCTCGCAGTACATAGAGCTTCGCAAGGACCGAAGACCCGGAGGGACGTATCGCACACGACAATGTGCCAGGACAGAGACGTGTTCTACATTGTCCCTTCTCGTCATCCAGTTTGTGCCTCTGCTGCTTGTGCTGTTAGGAATCGCTCCTTGAAAGACGAGCGAGAGCGTCTTTCTGGGTGCATTGCACTGAGTGAGTGCTCGCTAGGGACTTTGCACTCGGAGCCAAGGCAACAGGGCGTGCTTGTCCGCAGAACTGAGAGCGCGCTGTTGGGCAGAGCTGAAACTGACCGCTGCAGTTCAGCTCTCTCCGGACGGCAGACGCCGAAGAACGAAGCCGCTTGCGAGCGGCGCAGTGCAGCGAAGAGCACACGAGCAGCCAAAGAGCTCCTTCACAATCGCTTTCACTTCTCAGTGCTCTTGCTGCTTGGAAAAGCAGCACACAGCCGTTGCACGCCAGGGCAAAAGCTGGGGCAGTGCCCGTCCTCACTCCTTCGCTGTGCTGTACTCCTTGCAGCTAGAGCGAAGCGAGAAGGACGCGAGGACGAAGAAGGCGTTCTTAAAGTAGCCCCTTGTCAGCAGCCCTGAAAGGGCGCATAACACACGGCGTCTCGCTGCCCTCCGTTCTACATACTCGCGTCTCCCTTTGCCGTCTTGCAAAAGTTGCTACCAGAGCAGAGGCGGCCAGATTGAAGAGGCACTGCTTAGGTTCACCTTCTCCTTACTGCACGTAAGCCACGTCAAGCTCCTCGCTGCACTCTGGATTTCCCTTCTCCGCGGCACTTAGCGTGGTGCTGTGTGTGTGCAACTCGGCGCCTAGAAGTGACCGCCAATGCTTTCAGAGCGGGCTGCAAGGGAACCAAGGAGCAGCACAAGCAGCAGTGCTTCAGCTTGCTCCTTCCGACTGCTAAGGGCACTTGGGAAGGCAAGCGAGAGTCAACCACCTTCCTCTCCTAGTAGCCTCTAACGTGGTGCACACAAGCACGGCACATAGCCGCTTCGTTCACCGCCCTCGCCCTCGCCCACGCCTTGCTCCGCTTTCACTTGTCGGCGGCCAGAAGCCGCCGCAGGGGCGCCACATACCCAGCAGTGTGCGGGCAGCCAAGAGCTCGAGAACGCTGCTTCTGCCCAAGCCCGCCTAGGGCGTGCACCTTTGTTCTCAGAGTTCCGTGTAACAGTCTGCCTTTCTCGCAGTTCGAATGGAAATCGAAAGCTTTTCGCCTACGCCCTTCACAGAGATCCGTTGCTAGGACGAGAATGTCTTGTGGCCGGAGCTCGCCCCCGCCGCGAGGAAGCTGCTCTTAGCACCGCGTTGCAGGGACACGTCTCGCTTCTTGACTTCGTGCTTAGCGCTCTCCGAATTCGCTGCTAGCTCCGCGGTCCGTCTCAGCTTCAAGTAGCTGCGCTCGCAGTACATAGAGCTTCGCAAGGACCGAAGACCCGGAGGGACGTATCGCACACGACAATGTGCCAGGACAGAGACGTGTTCTACATTGTCCCTTCTCGTCATCCAGTTTGTGCCTCTGCTGCTTGTGCTGTTAGGAATCGCTCCTTGAAAGACGAGCGAGAGCGTCTTTCTGGGTGCATTGCACTGAGTGAGTGCTCGCTAGGGACTTTGCACTCGGAGCCAAGGCAACAGGGCGTGCTTGTCCGCAGAACTGAGAGCGCGCTGTTGGGCAGAGCTGAAACTGACCGCTGCAGTTCAGCTCTCTCCGGACGGCAGACGCCGAAGAACGAAGCCGCTTGCGAGCGGCGCAGTGCAGCGAAGAGCACACGAGCAGCCAAAGAGCTCCTTCACAATCGCTTTCACTTCTCAGTGCTCTTGCTGCTTGGAAAAGCAGCACACAGCCGTTGCACGCCAGGGCAAAAGCTGGGGCAGTGCCCGTCCTCACTCCTTCGCTGTGCTGTACTCCTTGCAGCTAGAGCGAAGCGAGAAGGACGCGAGGACGAAGAAGGCGTTCTTAAAGTAGCCCCTTGTCAGCAGCCCTGAAAGGGCGCATAACACACGGCGTCTCGCTGCCCTCCGTTCTACATACTCGCGTCTCCCTTTGCCGTCTTGCAAAAGTTGCTACCAGAGCAGAGGCGGCCAGATTGAAGAGGCACTGCTTAGGTTCACCTTCTCCTTACTGCACGTAAGCCACGTCAAGCTCCTCGCTGCACTCTGGATTTCCCTTCTCCGCGGCACTTAGCGTGGTGCTGTGTGTGTGCAACTCGGCGCCTAGAAGTGACCGCCAATGCTTTCAGAGCGGGCTGCAAGGGAACCAAGGAGCAGCACAAGCAGCAGTGCTTCAGCTTGCTCCTTCCGACTGCTAAGGGCACTTGGGAAGGCAAGCGAGAGTCAACCACCTTCCTCTCCTAGTAGCCTCTAACGTGGTGCACACAAGCACGGCACATAGCCGCTTCGTTCACCGCCCTCGCCCTCGCCCACGCCTTGCTCCGCTTTCACTTGTCGGCGGCCAGAAGCCGCCGCAGGGGCGCCACATACCCAGCAGTGTGCGGGCAGCCAAGAGCTCGAGAACGCTGCTTCTGCCCAAGCCCGCCTAGGGCGTGCACCTTTGTTCTCAGAGCTCCGTGTAACAGTCTGCCTTTCTCGCAGTTCGAATGGAAATCGAAAGCTTTTCGCCTACGCCCTTCACAGAGATCCGTTGCTAGGACGAGAATGTCTTGTGGCCGGAGCTCGCCCCCGCCGCGAGGAAGCTGCTCTTAGCACCGCGTTGCAGGGACACGTCTCGCTTCTTGACTTCGTGCTTAGCGCTCTCCGAATTCGCCGCTAGCTCCGCGGTCCGTCTCAGCTTCAAGTAGCTGCGCTCGCAGTACTTAGAGCTTCGCAAGGACCGAAGACCCGGAGGGACATATCGCACACGACAATGTGCCAGGACAAGGACGTTCTGCACTGAGTGGAGACAGAGACAGACCCAGAATTCTACACTGCCCCTTCTCTTCGGCCATCTTGTGCTCTGCTGCCTCTGCTGTGACGAATCGGTCCTTGAAAAACCAGCGAGAGCGTCTCTCCAGGCACTGAGTGTGAGCTCCCTAGGGACTTTTTCCACCTCCAAAAATACATGGGTAAGTCCTAAAAGTTTTGGTTTGATCAAGAATAGTTACGTCCAAGTATCGCTGTTCTAAACACCCTTGGTTTCAGTCTGAACTTAACTGCTTGTTTCTGTCTTTTTGCCTAGTGGCAATCTAATTCTAAGGTAACTAGATGTGTTAGATATCCATAAGTTACATCTCAGGTTAGGTGGGATAATTGGCTGGGAAGAAAATGGAATTGAGAATTTGGAAAGAATCCAAAGTGAGCTGATGTCACAATCCGAGATTCCCTTGGGTTCCAAATCCTTTCATTTGTGTTTTTGTGGGCTTTTTTGAAGGCGGTGTACAGTTGAAGCCATGATTTAGCTGCAGTGAGACCTGCTCTGCTGTAAAAGCATTATTTTCTCAGTGAGCATGGACAACAGTTAGAGTGTCGTCTTTTAAGATTCCCTGCACTCCACTTATGGTGGCAAAAGCAGTGCCTTGACTGTAATCATAAAAGTGATTACAGCTTCCTTGCTTTGACATCATGTAGGATGCTTCCTCCATCTGCTGTGGTCAGCATTAAGTAACAGATTTCTCAGTTTCTAGGAAGAGTCTAGCAAACAATCACCTTGCTCCTTCTCTTGCATTTATTCATCACTGCTATGCTGCTATACAGACAGATAGTCTGTTTATGATTCAACAATTCAATGGGACATCAAGTAAATAGCAAAGCAAAACTAACTACCGAAAGCACTATAAGGGCCAGAGATTAGCTTGGATCAAAACAGGTATTCTCCTAGCATTGTTTACAAACGACTCAGCATGTGAAACAGAAGGCACAATGTAGTTTGTGCCTTGTTTTGGGCATGCCCGGAAGAAGGAAATTCTGATTTCACATATGGGAAAAGAAATGTTGACATTTGAATGAGATTGTTCATACCCCAGAAAAGGTTGCTTTGAAAGGTTGTGGAAGTCCTGTGTGGAAACACGGCTTTACAAGTCCTTTCCACCAGGAGACAACAGCTGCAGAACATCTGGGTGTGCCAGTGTTGAGAGCACCAGCAAAGATCAAAGTGGAGAAGTTGGTGAACAATGGCAGTGGCCTGGGGGAGAGCAAGTGGGGTGCTGGCTGTGGGACCAGGGGAGTCCTGACTGATTTAGGAGGCGTGTGATGGTCTGTGCCAGCAAGCGGAGTAGTGCTGTGGCCTTGGCACACTGCGAATACTGGAATTCAGTGGGGTCACTGGGCAGGCTGAGTGTGTGAGCTGCTGGAGGGACCCAGGTTGCCCACATGTAAACATCCAGTCTCACTCTTGCCAGCCACAGAAAGGAGCAGGATGTGGCTGCTGGCGATGCCTGTCATGTATATGTAGTGTATATGCGTGCTATCCCAGCCTGCTGGGAACACTTCTTCTTTGGGACTGCTTGGGCTGAGGGAGAGAAAGCAGTGGTAGTTTCTGAGGTTTCGAGTTTGCTCGAGTTTCTCAGGCTGTTTCTGGAGCCACCCAGAGTTCTCTTCCTTGAAGCATTTCAAGTCCTGCTAATTTTCAAAATTCAAACAGACACAGCCCTAAGCTAGTTGATCTGACTTCAGAGCTATTCTTACGCTGAGCTGTTGGATGATCTGATCTCCTGAGATGTCTTCCATTTCAGTTTATGACCTGGTTCTTGTGAAAAATAGGATCTTTTAGCCTGGAGAAGAGAGGTTTCTGGAGAGACAGTATTGTGGCCTTTGAATATGTAAAGAGGGTATAAGACCAATGGAGAAAGACTTTTTAGGAAGGTTTGCAGAGAAAGGACAAGGGGACATGCTTTCAAACTGAGACTAGGTTTAGACTGGCTAAAAGGAAAAGCTTTTCTACAATGAAGCTGGTGAGACACTCAAACGGCTGTTCCAGAGAAGTTGTGGATGCCCCATCATTGAGAGTGCTCCTTATCAGTTTGGCTAGTCTTGAGCAATTTGATCTACTGTAAGATCTACCTGGCAAGGAAGTAGGACTAGGTGATCTTTAATCACAGACTGTTGTATGATTCCGTGAAAGACAGAATGCAATAAAGTTCATAATTCAGATTTTGGCGCAGACATATTTATAATTTCTCACTTTATGCATCATTGCAATGACAACTTGTTAGCTTCTGAAATGATTAGCTGAGATTGATTTCCTTCCTTAGTTTCATTTTCCCTGTTATTCCTTCACTCTTGGACCTTTTTTTCACTAGATTTCCTCTTTCAGTAAACTGCCCTTAAGTATCACTTTGCTCCCCACCTGGCTTTTTTTTTTTTTTTTTTTTTCAATGACACCTTTTCACTGGTTCGTTTTGGGCCTTTGCTGCTTGAAGTCCAGCAGCCTCCTTGTCAGAGCATTACGGAGCTTTCTTTACAGCTTCATCACTATGCAAAAAGCCATAAATTACTGTGTTCCATCTCACATACCATCAAGTAGCACACTAATATTCCCTCTGCTGAATAGCTGGTTGGCTTACATAGACCAGCCAAAAACCAGGAAATCCAGATGGCAGCAAGAATCTTGTAGACTACTCCCGCTGTTCATTTAAATTCTGGAGAAGTCACGTGAGGTATCACATTCTCTTGAAAGAAGTGTCTATCATCTCGGACATTCTAGAATGGGCTATTAATATTGTCATGAGTTTCTGGCTAGACTTTTTAGTATGCCAATTCAAATTCAAATGATCTGAAATGATAGAACTTCAAGAATTGTTTTTCCCAGAATCGAAGTATGATGGAGTTATATAGGGAGAATCTTAATCTTAGTTATTCTATTCCATCTCACATCATGGCTGGGGGCAGGGAGAAGGGAGTATCTTTGGGGGACAATGGGTTCCGGTGTAGTCAGTAAGCTGGGCAGAGGCGCCATCAGGTATTGTCTGTTGTTGGGGGGGGATTCATGTGAACTCTTCCTTTCTTGTACCCTGCCACCAGTATTGTTGCTAAAATTGTTTGTTTTCTCATCCAAGTGACAAAATCAGCACACTTAATGAGGGATGAAGAGGGAGCAGCGACCTCGGAACAGGAGGAAGAAGAAGCAGAGCCTGCTGTCCTCCAGAAGAAAAAAAACGCTACCAGCCAACTTTGCATCATCTGTGAACTTCCTGGGCGTGTACTCTATCCCCTTGTCCAGATCACTGAGCAAGATATTAAACAGGACTGGGCCCAAGACTGAGCCTTGGGGACCAGCTGGATGAACTCTATTTCCCACCACTCTGTGGGCCTGGCCATCACCCAGTTTGTCACCCAGCAAACAGCCCACCCATGCAAACCATAAGCAGACAGTTTCTTCAGGAGAATGATGTGAGACTCATTGCAAAAAAGATCAGGGAGATGCCTAGGAAGAGTCTCAGGTGAATCCAGGAGACTATAGTGGAGGACTATTCAGTTTTCCAATCAATTTGCTTAAAAAAACTCTACAAAACCGTAATAAAAAAACAAACAAAAAAAGCAGACCAAACAAACACACAAAACCCCCCATCCAATAATCCCCAAAGAGACAAAAAAAGCCCCCAAAAAAGCCCACCAAAAAACCCACCCAAAACTGAAAAAAAAGCCCCAAACCCAACACAAAAAATCAGGGTGAAGGTTTTTAGTAACTTTAAAAATAACAAAACAAAACGAAACAAAAAAACCCCAGAAAGTCACATTTCTAAAGGTGCTGTCCCAGCCTCTTCTCTCAGCAGGGAGGACATCCTGAAGTGGAGCCAGTTGGAAGAAAGCGGGACGGGGCAGCACCTGGGCCATTGTCACAGGACGGCCCTGTGGCTGCCCCACTGCCAAAACCTGGACACATAAATCAAACACAGGTATGCACATGTGCTTAGACACAGCAAAAATATATTTGTCTGAAAAGAATACAGGTCCATTTCTATCACTGGAAAGAGCATAATGCCTCGTCTCAGCTTTCTTTTCAGTCATTACAAATGTTTCGAAAATAAAGGAGTGCAGAAAATGGAAATATCCAAGATCAACATGAGGACCAGTAACAAAGATTCCATTTTTGAAACTGCATTGGGAATCCTCTGCAGAAATTGACTCAGAGCTCTAAGATTTACAAAAAAGACCAAGAGGATTGGAGTCAATACAACACAGTGTCTGGAGACTTCAGCTGGTTGCCTTGATTTCTCAAATATGATGGAGGAAGCACCTTAGCAACTACAGCTGCCAGTTCTCTCAGGGCCCTGACATGCCTCTGGGTGGGTGCCATGGTCTTGCATGCTCAGGTTCCTCAAGTGGTCTGAAAGCTGACCTGCTACTATGGGTTAGAATCAAGTCCACCAGTCCAATAACCTGAGAGATGTGGAAATAGTGACTGGCAGTAAAAATTGAGACCAACACTTGTTGAGTACCTCAGCCTTCTCCTTGTCTGTTGTCACTAGTCCTGTCTGGCTTATGGGGGTGGGGGGGGGGGGGGAATAGGGGAGGTGTGATAGGTTTCTTTTCATCTTCCTTTTCCCACTGAAATACCCGTAGGTGCCTTTATTATTCTTAGTTTTGGCATGCTTTTCCAAATTCAGCTTCAACTGAGCCTTAGCTATACTGATCCCATCCTCACACACTCATGTGTTACCACTGTATTTTTCCCATGATTTGTCTCGCTGTGTATCGTCTGCATATTACCTACTTGCATCACATCTATTAATTTTCAATAACCTTCTGGCTTTAACTTGCTTTCAAAAAAAAACCTTTTTGAACCTTTTCACCTCAGAAATTCACCTGGGAAACCCCAAATCCCCAGAATTCGACCCAAAATTCACCTGGCACCCCAAATTCACCCTCCAAATTCGCTCCAAAATGATTGGCAACTTTACACACTCCATTTTCCCACAAAAGGATCTAGAGCCCTGTGCGCTTCGTATACAAACTAAATGCAAAAAACCTTTCTATTCATTCTCAGCAAAAAGACGTCCTATTCCTCCTTCTTTTGGACAAAACTGCCTTCACTTTCAAACTTATTCTCTTGCTCGCTTACCTGCATAATGCTTAGTCCCTGTTCTGCATGCTCATTTTCTTCACTTTTACAAGGAATCCTCTCCTCATCTTCTTCTTCCTCTGCTTCAACATGCAAAAACAAACCAAAAATTGTCTCTTCTACAGAAAATGAGGGGAGAAAAGAACACAAATGATAACCAATACCCTGCCAAGTAGAAATTTCTTCTATATTTCAGTGACTGATAGGCAGAAAAAAATGAATTTCATCTGGGGAAAGAAAGACATTCTAGGAATATTCAGACTGCTATCTTGCCCCAGGTAAAACATTTACCATGGCCTTAGCGTTAATGAGCTTGTGAACATCAGCTGCCAAGAGGAAGGACATTTCCTCCAGTTTCACACAATACTTGGTCAGTACATCTGCTATCTGTGCAATCAAAGAATACAGAAAAGCAACAACAATGAAAAGTAGAACTCAAATATCAATTTCCCAAGTTAAAATCTACATGAACAAGACAATTTTTCCATTCAAGTGAATTCGATTTAATTAATTCATTAACTACATAAGTAGCATTCTCACGTTCAAGAACGGAATTCAAAGAATCAACGTTGCTTCTTCTGAGACATTGAAGCCTGAGTAGATCCCAACTTCAAATCTAGTAGGACGCCATGAAAGCAATACCTGCTACATTTAGTACATGTAAACTACAAAGACATCTAGAACAGCTCTAAAAGATGAGCAAACCCATGAACTTTGAAGGAGACGCTAGCAAGAAATGTGGAAATAGGCTTTATCTGCCCAGTGCTTTTCCCAAAAGCACGGGCACTCCTTGGCGTCAGTGAGAGTCTCTGTCTCATTATTCAGCAGCTGGCTTAGGGTAAAAAAGGATGCATGCAATCACTTCATTCCTGTTCATGACATAAACTTACTGCATCATCGTGGAAGCCATTTACTTGGAAATATAGCCTAAAAAATAGGTGTCAGACTGGGTACATATCTAGATTGCTATGAGCAAAACCAATTTCTTTTTAACAGGAAAGCCATACAATATGCCTGCCATGGCAAATATTAGTCTACTAGCCCTGCACTTCAACGGGCAGTGAGCAGTTCATGACACCAAATTTACGTTTGGCAAGGAGACAGTCTATTTATTACAAGCCCCTAGTTCTAGAACCAAGAATTCAGGAGTTGCTCATTCCCAATGAAAATCTGTCCATTTCATACCTTTGGGGTTTTATGCTTCTGTTCTTTACCTGTCTTGAGTGTGGCTTTCTTGTGAAGTCACTGATGGGTGTTTTTCCAACACATTTCTGCTGATTACACGGTAATTGCATGGCATCAGCAGACATCTCTGAATGTCTCTTGAAAGTATGCTTTTTACTCTTCCTAGAGGACCTTGTCTTCTTCTTTCCTTCACCCAAAAGGTGGGCTAAGTGAGCCTTCAAAGAACCATCATCTCAACAATTAGAATTCTTTCAAACCTACTGAATGGAGAACAGCGACAAAAAAATTTTAAAAAGACTAGTACGCGAAAGACAGCAGAAGAGAAAGGTAAAGTAATGAATCCTACATGCCACATGCATAACTCTCTTCATTCAAGGCTATTTTCAAAATGAGAAGAAAAAAAAAAAAAAAAAAAAAGATCATCTTTTCCTCAGAGAGGAAAAGAAAGTGGAAAGTGGAGTAACTGGATTGTGTTGCCTTGCCTACAGTTACCAGAAAAGTCAACAGCAGAGTTGAAAACTCCTGAAGCTGGCTAACTACGCCTCTAAATGTTTTACTACTGTGTTATGATTCTGTCTTCAGTTAATAGAACCCGATATACAACAAAGAGATGGGAGCACATGGAGATGCATTGGAGAGCCTACGCTGGAGGTAACACATTCATTTTTTACTCAAACAAATCCAAATTAGAAATGTTGAAAATGACCTGGGGCCATTTCAACAGCCAGCAAACTAACACAACCAACCTTTGGCTTTTATTCAATCCTTTGCTTATTTTACCTGGACCTTGAAGATCTGTCTGCAGCCTTCCTCTCTGCAAATATATCACACTCGTCCTATTGAGAACCCATGGCTCATCACAGCTGCTTCGCCACGCCTGCTTCCAGAAGAACTGGCAACTACAAGCTGGGAGCCAAGAGATACAACACTTCACTTGGAAAAGGGCCTTCCATGAATCCTAGAATCCCAGAATGGTTTGGACTGGAAGCGACCTTAGAGACAGAGTCTCTTCTTCCCACATCCTGACATGGGCAGGGACACTTTTCCACTAGTCCAGGTTGCTCCATGTCTGCTCCAGCCTGGCCCTGGACACTTCCTGCCATGGGGCTCCTACACAGCCTCTTTGAGCAACATGTGCCAGGCCTCAGCACCCACACAAGGAAGAATTCCTTTCCAATATCCCATCTACCCCAGCCCTCTGGCAGTTTGAAGCTATTCCCCCTTGTCCTGCGAGTCCAGAACCTTTTCCAAAGTCCCTCCCCAGCTATCTTGGAGCCCCAGCAGGCACTGCAAGGGGCTCGAAGGTCTCCCTGGAGCCTTCTGTTCTCCAGATTGGACACCCTCAGCTCTCCCAGACTGTCCTAGAGCAAAGAAGCTCCACCTTTCAAAGCACCTTAGAAGCCTCCTACCGGCCAAACTCGATGGCAACGCTGGCCTTCCGGGCCCTACGGATATCGCTTCCGGTGTCGTTCGGGGTCAATCCCGGCTCTCTCCCCGCCCCCCATGGGGCCCTCAGGCAATGCCGCTCCGACGCAGCTCCTGCCGCTGTCAGACCAGCGGGGGGGCGGGGGGCCAGCCCAGCCTCATCCACAATCCACACTGTCCTCGGCGGCTGCTGCGGGCTCATGGCGGCCCACACACCCGGAAGCAGAGCTCCGAACACAGAGGATCATAGCCCCACATTTGTGTTCGTCTCTGCACAAGGCAGGGCAGACTTGCCATGCCCGGACTTTTCAGTTCAGCACGAAAATGAGAATAAACCTGCGCCATGGGAGAGGAAACCTCTAAAGACTCCCTCATACGTGGTCGCTCAACTTAATGCCTAGGCACTTGCCATTCCTAAGGCTACACTAAAGCCCTTTTTACCTTGCGGGAAAGAAATGCCATTGTTCTGGTGTGCAGCTAAAGGCGGAGCACAGGCAGGCCAGGGCAAAAGCTGGGGCAGTGCCCGTCTTCACTCCTTCGCTGTGCTGTACTCCTTGCAGCTAGAGCGAAGCCAGATGGACGCGAGGAAGGACAAGGCGCTCTTAAAGTAGCCCCCTGTCAGCAGCCCTGAAAGGGCGCATAACACACGGCGTCTCGCTGCCCTCCGTTCTACATACTCGCGGCTCCCTTTGCCGACTTGCAAAAGTCGCTACCAGAGCAGAGGCGGCCAGATTGAAGAGGCTGTGCTTAGGTTCACCTTCTCCTTACTGCACGTAAGCCACGTCCAGCTCCTCGCTGCACTCTGGATTTCCCTTCTCCGCGGCACTTAGCGTGGTGCTGTGTGTGTGCAACTCGGCGCCTAGAAGTGACCGCCAATGCTTTCAGAGCGGGCTGCAAGGGAACCAAGGAGCAGCACAAGCAGCAGTGCTTCAGCTTGCTCCTTCCGACTGCTAAGGGCACTTGGGAAGGCAAGCGAGAGTCAACCACCTTCCTCTCCTAGTAGCCTCTAACGTGGTGCACACAAGCACGGCACATAGCCGCTTCGTTCACCGCCCTCGCCCTCGCCCACGCCTTGCTCCGCTTTCACTTGTCGGCGGCCAGAAGCCGCCGCAGGGGCGCCACATACCCAGCAGTGTGCGGGCAGCCAAGAGCTGGAGAACGCTGCTTCTGCCCAAGCCCGCCTAGGGCGTGCACCTTTGTTCTCAGAGCTCCGTGTAACAGTCTGCCTTTCTCGCAGTTCGAATGGAAATCGAAAGCTTTTCGCCTACGCCCTTCACAGAGATCCGTTGCTAGGACGAGAATGTCTTGTGGCCGGAGCTCGCCCCCGCCGCGAGGAAGCTGCTCTTAGCACCGCGTTGCAGGGACACGTCTCGCTTCTTGACTTCGTGCTTAGCGCTCTCCGAATTCGCTGCTAGCTCCGCGGTCCGTCTCAGCTTCAAGTAGCTGCGCTCGCAGTACATAGAGCTTCGCAAGGACCGAAGACCCGGAGGGACGTATCGCACACGACAATGTGCCAGGACAGAGACGTGTTCTACATTGTCCCTTCTCGTCATCCAGTTTGTGCCTCTGCTGCTTCTGCTGTTAGGAATCGCTCCTTGAAAGACGAGCGAGAGCGTCTTTCTGGGTGCATTGCACTGAGTGAGTGCTCGCTAAGGACTTTGCACTCGGAGCCAAGGCAACAGGGCGTGCTTGTCCGCAGAACTGAGAGCACGCTGTTGGGCAGAGCTGAAACTGACCGCTGCAGTTCAGCTCTCTCCGGACGGCAGACGCCGAAGAACGAAGCCGCTTGCGAGCGGCGCAGTGCAGCGAAGAGCACACGAGCAGCCAAAGAGCTCCTTCACAATCGCTTTCACTTCTCAGTGCTCTTGCTGCTTGGAAAAGCAGCACACAGCCGTTGCACGCCAGGGCAAAAGCTGGGGCAGTGCCCGTCCTCACTCCTTCGCTGTGCTGTACTCCTTGCAGCTAGAGCGAAGCGAGAAGGACGCGAGGACGAAGAAGGCGTTCTTAAAGTAGCCCCTTGTCAGCAGCCCTGAAAGGGCGCATAACACACGGCGTCTCGCTGCCCTCCGTTCTACATACTCGCGGCTCCCTTTGCCGTCTTGCAAAAGTTGCTACCAGAGCAGAGGCGGCCAGATTGAAGAGGCTGTGCTTAGGTTCACCTTCTCCTTACTGCACGTAAGCCACGTCAAGCTCCTCGCTGCACTCTGGATTTCCCTTCTCCGCGGCACTTAGCGTGGTGCTGTGTGTGTGCAACTCGGCGCCTAGAAGTGACCGCCAATGCTTTCAGAGCGGGCTGCAAGGGAACCAAGGAGCAGCACAAGCAGCAGTGCTTCAGCTTGCTCCTTCCGACTGCTAAGGGCACTTGGGAAGGCAAGCGAGAGTCAACCACCTTCCTCTCCTAGTAGCCTCTAACGTGGTGCACACAAGCACGGCACATAGCCGCTTCGTTCACCGCCCTCGCCCTCGCCCACGCCTTGCTCCGCTTTCACTTGTCGGCGGCCAGAAGCCGCCGCAGGGGCGCCACATACCCAGCAGTGTGCGGGCAGCCAAGAGCTCGAGAACGCTGCTTCTGCCCAAGCCAGCCTAGGGCGTGCACCTTTGTTCTCAGAGCTCCGTGTAACAGTCTGCCTCTCTCGCAGTTCGAATGGAAAACGAAAGCTTTTCGCCTACGCCCTTCACAGAGATCCGTTGCTACGACGAGAATGTCTTGTGGCCGGAGCTCGCCCCCGCCGCGAGGAAGCTGCTCTTAGCACCGCGTTGCAGGGACACGTCTCGCTTCTTGACTTCGTGCTTAGCGCTCTCCGAATTCGCCGCTAGCTCCGCGGTCCGTCTCAGCTTCAAGTAGCTGCGCTCGCAGTACATAGAGCTTCGCAAGGACCGAAGACCCGGAGGGACGTATCGCACACGACAATGTGCCAGGACAGAGACGTGTTCTACATTGTCCCTTCTCGTCATCCAGTTTGTGCCTCTGCTGCTTGTGCTGTTAGGAATCGCTCCTTGAAAGACGAGCGAGAGCGTCTTTCTGGGTGCATTGCACTGAGTGAGTGCTCGCTAGGGACTTTGCACTCGGAGCCAAGGCAACAGGGCGTGCTTGTCCGCAGAACTGAGAGCGCGCTGTTGGGCAGAGCTGAAACTGACCGCTGCAGTTCAGCTCTCTCCGGACGGCAGACGCCGAAGAACGAAGCCGCTTGCGAGCGGCGCAGTGCAGCGAAGAGCACACGAGCAGCCAAAGAGCTCCTTCACAATCGCTTTCACTTCTCAGTGCTCTTGCTGCTTGGAAAAGCAGCACACAGCCGTTGCACGCCAGGGCAAAAGCTGGGGCAGTGCCCGTCCTCACTCCTTCGCTGTGCTGTACTCCTTGCAGCTAGAGCGAAGCGAGAAGGACGCGAGGACGAAGAAGGCCTTCTTAAAGTAGCCCCTTGTCAGCAGCCCTGAAAGGGCGCATAACACACGGCGTCTCGCTGCCCTCCGTTCTACATACTCGCGTCTCCCTTTGCCGTCTTGCAAAAGTTGCTACCAGAGCAGAGGCGGCCAGATTGAAGAGGCTGTGCTTAGGTTCACCTTCTCCTTACTGCACGTAAGCCACGTCAAGCTCCTCGCTGCACTCTGGATTTCCCTTCTCCGCGGCACTTAGCGTGGTGCTGTGTGTGTGCAACTCGGCGCCTAGAAGTGACCGCCAATGCTTTCAGAGCGGGCTGCAAGGGAACCAAGGAGCAGCACAAGCAGCAGTGCTTCAGCTTGCTCCTTCCGACTGCTAAGGGCACTTGGGAAGGCAAGCGAGAGTCAACCACCTTCCTCTCCTAGTAGCCTCTAACGTGGTGCACACAAGCACGGCACATAGCCGCTTCGTTCACCGCCCTCGCCCTCGCCCACGCCTTGCTCCGCTTTCACTTGTCGGCGGCCAGAAGCCGCCGCAGGGGCGCCACATACCCAGCAGTGTGCGGGCAGCCAAGAGCTCGAGAACGCTGCTTCTGCCCAAGCCAGCCTAGGGCGTGCACCTTTGTTCTCAGAGCTCCGTGTAACAGTCTGCCTCTCTCGCAGTTCGAATGGAAAACGAAAGCTTTTCGCCTACGCCCTTCACAGAGATCCGTTGCTACGACGAGAATGTCTTGTGGCCGGAGTTCGCCCCCGCCGCGAGGAAGCTGCTCTTAGCACCGCATTGCAGGGACACGTCTCGCTTCTTGACTTCGTGCTTAGCGCTCTCCGAATTCGCTGCTAGCTCCGCGGTCCTTCTCAGCTGCAAGTAGCAGCGCTCGCAGTACATAGAGCTTCGCAAGGACCGAAGACCCGGAGGGACATATCGCACACGACAATCTGCCGGGACAGAGACGTGTTCTACATTGTCCCTTCTCGTCATCCAGTTTGTGCCTCTGCTGCTTCTGCTGTTAGGAATCGCTCCTTGAAAGACGAGCGAGAGCGTCTTTCTGGGTGCATTGCACTGAGTGAGTGCTCGCTAGGGACTTTGCACTCGGAGCCAAGGCAACAGGGCGTGCTTGTCCGCAGAACTGAGAGCACGCTGTTGGGCAGAGCTGAAACTGACCGCTGCAGTTCAGCTCTCTCCGGACGGCAGACGTCGAAGAACGCAGCCGCTTGCGAGCGGCGCAGTGCAGCGAAGAGCACACGAGCAGCCAAAGAGCTCCTTCACAATCGCTTTCACTTCTCAGTGCTCTTGCTGCTTGGAAAAGCAGCACACAGCCGTTGCACGCCAGGGCAAAAGCTGGGGCAGTGCCCGTCCTCACTCCTTCGCTGTGCTGTACTCCTTGCAGCTAGAGCGAAGCGAGAAGGACGCGAGGACGAAGAAGGCCTTCTTAAAGTAGCCCCTTGTCAGCAGCCCTGAAAGGGCGCATAACACACGGCGTCTCGCTGCCCTCCGTTCTACATACTCGCGTCTCCCTTTGCCGTCTTGCAAAAGTTGCTACCAGAGCAGAGGCGGCCAGATTGAAGAGGCACTGCTTAGGTTCACCTTCTCCTTACTGCACGTAAGCCACGTCAAGCTCCTCGCTGCACTCTGGATTTCCCTTCTCCGCGGCACTTAGCGTGGTGCTGTGTGTGTGCAACTCGGCGCCTAGAAGTGACCGCCAATGCTTTCAGAGCGGGCTGCAAGGGAACCAAGGAGCAGCACAAGCAGCAGTGCTTCAGCTTGCTCCTTCCGACTGCTAAGGGCACTTGGGAAGGCAAGCGAGAGTCAACCACCTTCCTCTCCTAGTAGCCTCTAACGTGGTGCACACAAGCACGGCACATAGCCGCTTCGTTCACCGCCCTCGCCCTCGCCCACGCCTTGCTCCGCTTTCACTTGTCGGCGGCCAGAAGCCGCCGCAGGGGCGCCACATACCCAGCAGTGTGCGGGCAGCCAAGAGCTCGAGAACGCTGCTTCTGCCCAAGCCCGCCTAGGGCGTGCACCTTTGTTCTCAGAGCTCCGTGTAACAGTCTGCCTTTCTCGCAGTTCGAATGGAAATCGAAAGCTTTTCGCCTACGCCCTTCACAGAGATCCGTTGCTAGGACGAGAATGTCTTGTGGCCGGAGCTCGCCCCCGCCGCGAGGAAGCTGCTCTTAGCACCGCGTTGCAGGGACACGTCTCGCTTCTTGACTTCGTGCTTAGCGCTCTCCGAATTCGCTGCTAGCTCCGCGGTCCGTCTCAGCTTCAAGTAGCTGCGCTCGCAGTACATAGAGCTTCGCAAGGACCGAAGACCCGGAGGGACGTATCGCACACGACAATGTGCCAGGACAGAGACGTGTTCTACATTGTCCCTTCTCGTCATCCAGTTTGTGCCTCTGCTGCTTCTGCTGTTAGGAATCGCTCCTTGAAAGACGAGCGAGAGCGTCTTTCTGGGTGCATTGCACTGAGTGAGTGCTCGCTAGGGACTTTGCACTCGGAGCCAAGGCAACAGGGCGTGCTTGTCCGCAGAACTGAGAGCACGCTGTTGGGCAGAGCTGAAACTGACCGCTGGAGTTCAGCTCTCTCCGGACGGCAGACGCCGAAGAACGAAGCCGCTTGCGAGCGGCGCAGTGCAGCGAAGAGCACACGAGCAGCCAAAGAGCTCCTTCACAATCGCTTTCACTTCTCAGTGCTCTTGCTGCTTGGAAAAGCAGCACACAGCCGTTGCACGCCAGGGCAAAAGCTGGGGCAGTGCCCGTCCTCACTCCTTCGCTGTGCTGTACTCCTTGCAGCTAGAGCGAAGCGAGAAGGACGCGAGGACGAAGAAGGCCTTCTTAAAGTAGCCCCTTGTCAGCAGCCCTGAAAGGGCGCATAACACACGGCGTCTCGCTGCCCTCCGTTCTACATACTCGCGTCTCCCTTTGCCGTCTTGCAAAAGTTGCTACCAGAGCAGAGGCGGCCAGATTGAAGAGGCTGTGCTTAGGTTCACCTTCTCCTTACTGCACGTAAGCCACGTCAAGCTCCTCGCTGCACTCTGGATTTCCCTTCTCCGCGGCACTTAGCGTGGTGCTGTGTGTGTGCAACTCGGCGCCTAGAAGTGACCGCCAATGCTTTCAGAGCGGGCTGCAAGGGAACCAAGGAGCAGCACAAGCAGCAGTGCTTCAGCTTGCTCCTTCCGACTGCTAAGGGCACTTGGGAAGGCAAGCGAGAGTCAACCACCTTCCTCTCCTAGTAGCCTCTAACGTGGTGCACACAAGCACGGCACATAGCCGCTTCGTTCACCGCCCTCGCCCTCGCCCACGCCTTGCTCCGCTTTCACTTGTCGGCGGCCAGAAGCCGCCGCAGGGGCGCCACATACCCAGCAGTGTGCGGGCAGCCAAGAGCTCGAGAACGCTGCTTCTGCCCAAGCCCGCCTAGGGCGTGCACCTTTGTTCTCAGAGCTCCGTGTAACAGTCTGCCTTTCTCGCAGTTCGAATGGAAATCGAAAGCTTTTCGCATACGACCTTCACAGAGATCCGTTGCTAGGACGAGAATGTCTTGTGGCCGTAGCTCGCCCCCGCCGCGAGGAAGCTGCTCTTAGCACCGCGTTGCAGGGACACGTCTCGCTTCTTGACTTCGTGCTTAGCGCTCTCCGAATTCGCTGCTAGCTCCGCGGTCCGTCTCAGCTTCAAGTAGCTGCGCTCGCAGTACATAGAGCTTCGCAAGGACCGAAGACCCGGAGGGACGTATCGCACACGACAATGTGCCAGGACAGAGACGTGTTCTACATTGTCCCTTCTCGTCATCCAGTTTGTGCCTCTGCTGCTTCTGCTGTTAGGAATCGCTCCTTGAAAGACGAGCGAGAGCGTCTTTCTGGGTGCATTGCACTGAGTGAGTGCTCGCTAGGGACTTTGCACTCGGAGCCAAGGCAACAGGGCGTGCTTGTCCGCAGAACTGAGAGCGCGCTGTTGGGCAGAGCTGAAACTGACCGCTGCAGTTCAGCTCTCTCCGGACGGCAGACGCCGAAGAACGAAGCCGCTTGCGAGCGGCGCAGTGCAGCGAAGAGCACACGAGCAGCCAAAGAGCTCCTTCACAATCGCTTTCACTTCTCAGTGCTCTTGCTGCTTGGAAAAGCAGCACACAGCCGTTGCACGCCAGGGCAAAAGCTGGGGCAGTGCCCGTCCTCACTCCTTCGCTGTGCTGTACTCCTTGCAGCTAGAGCGAAGCGAGAAGGACGCGAGGACGAAGAAGGCGTTCTTAAAGTAGCCCCTTGTCAGCAGCCCTGAAAGGGCGCATAACACACGGCGTCTCGCTGCCCTCCGTTCTACATACTCGCGTCTCCCTTTGCCGTCTTGCAAAAGTTGCTACCAGAGCAGAGGCGGCCAGATTGAAGAGGCTGTGCTTAGGTTCACCTTCTCCTTACTGCACGTAAGCCACGTCAAGCTCCTCGCTGCACTCTGGATTTCCCTTCTCCGCGGCACTTAGCGTGGTGCTGTGTGTGTGCAACTCGGCGCCTAGAAGTGACCGCCAATGCTTTCAGAGCGGGCTGCAAGGGAACCAAGGAGCAGCACAAGCAGCAGTGCTTCAGCTTGCTCCTTCCGACTGCTAAGGGCACTTGGGAAGGCAAGCGAGAGTCAACCACCTTCCTCTCCTAGTAGCCTCTAACGTGGTGCACACAAGCACGGCACATAGCCGCTTCGTTCACCGCCCTCGCCCTCGCCCACGCCTTGCTCCGCTTTCACTTGTCGGCGGCCAGAAGCCGCCGCAGGGGCGCCACATACCCAGCAGTGTGCGGGCAGCCAAGAGCTGGAGAACGCTGCTTCTGCCCAAGCCCGCCTAGGGCGTGCACCTTTGTTCTCAGAGCTCCGTGTAACAGTCTGCCTTTCTCGCAGTTCGAATGGAAATCGAAAGCTTTTCGCCTACGCCCTTCACAGAGATCCGTTGCTAGGACGAGAATGTCTTGTGGCCGGAGCTCGCCCCCGCCGCGAGGAAGCTGCTCTTAGCACCGCGTTGCAGGGACACGTCTCGCTTCTTGACTTCGTGCTTAGCGCTCTCCGAATTCGCCGCTAGCTCCGCGGTCCGTCTCAGCTGCAAGTAGCTGCGCTCGCAGTACATAGAGCTTCGCAAGGACCGAAGACCCGGAGGGACGTATCGCACACGACAATGTGCCAGGACAGAGACGTGTTCTACATTGTCCCTTCTCGTCATCCAGTTTGTGCCTCTGCTGCTTCTGCTGTTAGGAATCGCTCCTTGAAAGACGAGCGAGAGCGTCTTTCTGGGTGCATTGCACTGAGTGAGTGCTCGCTAAGGACTTTGCACTCGGAGCCAAGGCAACAGGGCGTGCTTGTCCGCAGAACTGAGAGCACGCTGTTGGGCAGAGCTGAAACTGACCGCTGCAGTTCAGCTCTCTCCGGACGGCAGACGCCGAAGAACGAAGCCGCTTGCGAGCGGCGCAGTGCAGCGAAGAGCACACGAGCAGCCAAAGAGCTCCTTCACAATCGCTTTCACTTCTCAGTGCTCTTGCTGCTTGGAAAAGCAGCACACAGCCGTTGCACGCCAGGGCAAAAGCTGGGGCAGTGCCCGTCTTCACTCCTTCGCTGTGCTGTACTCCTTGCAGCTAGAGCGAAGCGAGAAGGACGCGAGGACGAAGAAGGCGTTCTTAAAGTAGCCCCTTGTCAGCAGCCCTGAAAGGGCGCATAACACACGGCGTCTCGCTGCCCTCCGTTCTACATACTCGCGTCTCCCTTTGCCGTCTTGCAAAAGTTGCTACCAGAGCAGAGGCGGCCAGATTGAAGAGGCTGTGCTTAGGTTCACCTTTTCCTTACTGCACGTAAGCCACGTCCAGCTCCTCGCTGCACTCTGGATTTCCCTTCTCCGCAGCACTTAACGTGGTGCTGTGTGTGTGCAACTCGGCGCCTAGAAGTGACCGCCAATGCTTTCAGAGCGGGCTGCAAGGGAACCAAGGAGCAGCACAAGCAGCAGTGCTTCAGCTTGCTCCTTCCGACTGCTAAGGGCACTTGGGAAGGCAAGCGAGAGTCAACCACCTTCCTCTCCTAGTAGCCTCTAACGTGGTGCACACAAGCACGGCGCTTTTGTCGCTTCGTTCACCGCCCTCGCCCTCGCCCACGCCTTGCTCCGCTTTCACTTGCCGGCGGCCAGAAGCCGCTGCAGGGGCGCCACATACCCAGCAGTGTGCGGGCAGCCAAGAGCTCGAGAACGCTTCTTCTGCCCAAGCCAGCCTAGGGCGTGTACCTTTGTTCTCAGAGCTCCGTGTAACAGTCTGCCTTTCTCGCAGTTCGAATGGAAATCGAAAGCTTTTCGCCTACGCCCTTCACAGAGATCCGTTGCTAGGACGAGAATGTCTTGTGGCCGGAGCTCGCCCCCGCCGCGAGGAAGCTGCTCTTAGCACCGCGTTGCAGGGACACGTCTCGCTTCTTGACTTCGTGCTTAGCGCTCTCCGAATTCGCCGCTAGCTCCGCGGTCCGACTCAGCTGCAAGTAGCTGCGCTCGCAGTACATAGAGCTTCGCAAGGACCGAAGACCCGGAGGGACGTATCGCACACGACAATGTGCCAGGACAGAGACGTGTTCTACATTGTCCCTTCTCGTCATCCAGTTTGTGCCTCTGCTGCTTCTGCTGTTAGGAATCGCTCCTTGAAAGACGAGCGAGAGCGTCTTTCTGGGTGCATTGCACTGAGTGAGTGCTCGCTAAGGACTTTGCACTCGGAGCCAAGGCAACAGGGCGTGCTTGTCCGCAGAACTGAGAGCACGCTGTTGGGCAGAGCTGAAACTGACCGCTGCAGTTCAGCTCTCTCCGGACGGCAGACGCCGAAGAACGAAGCCGCTTGCGAGCGGCGCAGTGCAGCGAAGAGCACACGAGCAGCCAAAGAGCTCCTTCACAATCGCTTTCACTTCTCAGTGCTCTTGCTGCTTGGAAAAGCAGCACACAGCCGTTGCACGCCAGGGCAAAAGCTGGGGCAGTGCCCGTCCTCACTCCTTCGCTGTGCTGTACTCCTTGCAGCTAGAGCGAAGCGAGAAGGACGCGAGGACGAAGAAGGCGTTCTTAAAGTAGCCCCTTGTCAGCAGCCCTGAAAGGGCGCATAACACACGGCGTCTCGCTGCCCTCCGTTCTACATACTCGCGGCTCCCTTTGCCGACTCGCAAAAGTTGCTACCAGAGCAGAGGCGGCCAGATTGAAGAGGCAGTGCCTAGGTTCACCTTCTACTTCATGCACGTAAGCCGCGTCCAGCTCCTCGCTGCACTCTGGATTTCCCTTCTCCGCAGCACTTAACGTGGTGCTGTGTGTGTGCAACTCGGCGCCTAGAAGTGACCGCCAATGCTTTCAGAGCGGGCTGCAAGGGAACCAAGGAGCAGCACAAGCAGCAGTGCTTCAGCTTGCTCCTTCCGACTGCTAAGGGCACTTGGGAAGGCAAGCGAGAGTCAACCACCTTCCTCTCCTAGTAGCCTCTAACGTGGTGCACACAAGCACGGCACATAGCCGCTTCGTTCACCGCCCTCGCCCAAGCCTTGCTCCGCTTTCACTTGCCGGCGGCCAGAAGCCGCTGCAGGGGCGCCACATACCCAGCAGTGTGCGGGCAGCCAAGAGCTCGAGAACGCTTCTTCTGCCCAAGCCAGCCTAGGGCGTGCACCTTTGTTCTCAGAGCTCCGTGTAACAGTCTGCCTCTCTCGCAGTTCGAATGGAAATCGAAAGCTTTTCGCATACGACCTTCATAGAGATCCGTTGCCAGGACGAGAATGTCTTGTGGCCAGAGCTCGCCCCCGCCGCGAGGAAGCTGCTCTTAGCACCGCGTTGCAGGGACACGTCTCGCTTCTTGACTTCGTGCTTAGCGCTCTCCGAATTCGCTGCTAGCTCCGCGGTCCTTCTCAGCTGCAAGTAGCAGCGCTCGCAGTACATAGAGCTTCGCAAGGACCGAAGACCCGGAGGGACGTATCGCACACGACAATGTGCCAGGACAGAGACGTGTTCTACATTGTCCCTTCTCGTCATCCAGTTTGTGCCTCTGCTGCTTCTGCTGTTAGGAATCGCTCCTTGAAAGACGAGCGAGAGCGTCTTTCTGGGTGCATTGCACTGAGTGAGTGCTCGCTAAGGACTTTGCACTCGGAGCCAAGGCAACAGGGCGTGCTTGTCCGCAGAACTGAGAGCACGCTGTTGGGCAGAGCTGAAACTGACCGCTGCAGTTCAGCTCTCTCCGGACGGCAGACGCCGAAGAACGAAGCCGCTTGCGAGCGGCGCAGTGCAGCGAAGAGCACACGAGCAGCCAAAGAGCTCCTTCACAATCGCTTTCACTTCTCAGTGCTCTTGCTGCATGGAAAAGCAGCACACAGCCGTTGCACGCCAGGGCAAAAGCTGGGGCAGTGCCCGTCCTCACTCCTTCGCTGTGCTGTACTCCTTGCAGCTAGAGCGAAGCGAGAAGGACGCGAGGACGAAGAAGGCGTTCTTAAAGTAGCCCCTTGTCAGCAGCCCTGAAAGGGCGCATAACACACGGCGTCTCGCTGCCCTCCGTTCTACATACTCGCGGCTCCCTTTGCCGTCTTGCAAAAGTTGCTACCAGAGCAGAGGCGGCCAGATTGAAGAGGCTGTGCTTAGGTTCACCTTCTCCTTACTGCACGTAAGCCACGTCAAGCTCCTCGCTGCACTCTGGATTTCCCTTCTCCGCGGCACTTAACGTGGTGCTGTGTGTGTGCAACTCGGCGCCTAGAAGTGACCGCCAATGCTTTCAGAGCGGGCTGCAAGGGAACCAAGGAGCAGCACAAGCAGCAGTGCTTCAGCTTGCTCCTTCCGACTGCTAAGGGCACTTGGGAAGGCAAGCGAGAGTCAACCACCTTCCTCTCCTAGTAGCCTCTAACGTGGTGCACACAAGCACGGCACATAGCCGCTTCGTTCACCGCCCTCGCCCTCGCCCACGCCTTGCTCCGCTTTCACTTGTCGGCGGCCAGAAGCCGCCGCAGGGGCGCCACATACCCAGCAGTGTGCGGGCAGCCAAGAGCTCGAGAACGCTGCTTCTGCCCAAGCCAGCCTAGGGCGTGCACCTTTGTTCTCAGAGCTCCGTGTAACAGTCTGCCTCTCTCGCAGTTCGAATGGAAAACGAAAGCTTTTCGCCTACGCCCTTCACAGAGATCCGTTGCTACGACGAGAATGTCTTGTGGCCGGAGCTCGCCCCCGCCGCGAGGAAGCTGCTCTTAGCACCGCGTTGCAGGGACACGTCTCGCTTCTTGACTTCGTGCTTAGCGCTCTCCGAATTCGCCGCTAGCTCCGCGGTCCGTCTCAGCTTCAAGTAGCTGCGCTCGCAGTACATAGAGCTTCGCAAGGACCGAAGACCCGGAGGGACGTATCGCACACGACAATGTGCCAGGACAGAGACGTGTTCTACATTGTCCCTTCTCGTCATCCAGTTTGTGCCTCTGCTGCTTCTGCTGTTAGGAATCGCTCCTTGAAAGACGAGCGAGAGCGTCTTTCTGGGTGCATTGCACTGAGTGAGTGCTCGCTAGGGACTTTGCACTCGGAGCCAAGGCAACAGGGCGTGCTTGTCCGCAGAACTGAGAGCGCGCTGTTGGGCAGAGCTGAAACTGACCGCTGCAGTTCAGCTCTCTCCGGACGGCAGACGCCGAAGAACGAAGCCGCTTGCGAGCGGCGCAGTGCAGCGAAGAGCACACGAGCAGCCAAAGAGCTCCTTCACAATCGCTTTCACTTCTCAGTGCTCTTGCTGCTTGGAAAAGCAGCACACAGCCGTTGCACGCCAGGGCAAAAGCTGGGGCAGTGCCCGTCCTCACTCCTTCGCTGTGCTGTACTCCTTGCAGCTAGAGCGAAGCGAGAAGGACGCGAGGACGAAGAAGGCGTTCTTAAAGTAGCCCCTTGTCAGCAGCCCTGAAAGGGCGCATAACACACGGCGTCTCGCTGCCCTCCGTTCTACATACTCGCGTCTCCCTTTGCCGTCTTGCAAAAGTTGCTACCAGAGCAGAGGCGGCCAGATTGAAGAGGCTGTGCTTAGGTTCACCTTCTCCTTACTGCACGTAAGCCACGTCAAGCTCCTCGCTGCACTCTGGATTTCCCTTCTCCGCGGCACTTAGCGTGGTGCTGTGTGTGTGCAACTCGGCGCCTAGAAGTGACCGCCAATGCTTTCAGAGCGGGCTGCAAGGGAACCAAGGAGCAGCACAAGCAGCAGTGCTTCAGCTTGCTCCTTCCGACTGCTAAGGGCACTTGGGAAGGCAAGCGAGAGTCAACCACCTTCCTCTCCTAGTAGCCTCTAACGTGGTGCACACAAGCACGGCACATAGCCGCTTCGTTCACCGCCCTCGCCCTCGCCCACGCCTTGCTCCGCTTTCACTTGTCGGCGGCCAGAAGCCGCCGCAGGGGCGCCACATACCCAGCAGTGTGCGGGCAGCCAAGAGCTCGAGAACGCTGCTTCTGCCCAAGCCAGCCTAGGGCGTGCACCTTTGTTCTCAGAGCTCCGTGTAACAGTCTGCCTCTCTCGCAGTTCGAATGGAAAACGAAAGCTTTTCGCCTACGCCCTTCACAGAGATCCGTTGCTACGACGAGAATGTCTTGTGGCCGGAGTTCGCCCCCGCCGCGAGGAAGCTGCTCTTAGCACCGCATTGCAGGGACACGTCTCGCTTCTTGACTTCGTGCTTAGCGCTCTCCGAATTCGCTGCTAGCTCCGCGGTCCTTCTCAGCTGCAAGTAGCAGCGCTCGCAGTACATAGAGCTTCGCAAGGACCGAAGACCCGGAGGGACATATCGCACACGACAATGTGCCAGGACAGAGACGTGTTCTACATTGTCCCTTCTCGTCATCCAGTTTGTGCCTCTGCTGCTTCTGCTGTTAGGAATCGCTCCTTGAAAGACGAGCGAGAGCGTCTTTCTGGGTGCATTGCACTGAGTGAGTGCTCGCTAGGGACTTTGCACTCGGAGCCAAGGCAACAGGGCGTGCTTGTCCGCAGAACTGAGAGCACGCTGTTGGGCAGAGCTGAAACTGACCGCTGCAGTTCAGCTCTCTCCGGACGGCAGACGTCGAAGAACGCAGCCGCTTGCGAGCGGCGCAGTGCAGCGAAGAGCACACGAGCAGCCAAAGAGCTCCTTCACAATCGCTTTCACTTCTCAGTGCTCTTGCTGCTTGGAAAAGCAGCACACAGCCGTTGCACGCCAGGGCAAAAGCTGGGGCAGTGCCCGTCCTCACTCCTTCGCTGTGCTGTACTCCTTGCAGCTAGAGCGAAGCGAGAAGGACGCGAGGACGAAGAAGGCGTTCTTAAAGTAGCCCCTTGTCAGCAGCCCTGAAAGGGCGCATAACACACGGCGTCTCGCTGCCCTCCGTTCTACATACTCGCGTCTCCCTTTGCCGTCTTGCAAAAGTTGCTACCAGAGCAGAGGCGGCCAGATTGAAGAGGCACTGCTTAGGTTCACCTTCTCCTTACTGCACGTAAGCCACGTCAAGCTCCTCGCTGCACTCTGGATTTCCCTTCTCCGCGGCACTTAGCGTGGTGCTGTGTGTGTGCAACTCGGCGCCTAGAAGTGACCGCCAATGCTTTCAGAGCGGGCTGCAAGGGAACCAAGGAGCAGCACAAGCAGCAGTGCTTCAGCTTGCTCCTTCCGACTGCTAAGGGCACTTGGGAAGGCAAGCGAGAGTCAACCACCTTCCTCTCCTAGTAGCCTCTAACGTGGTGCACACAAGCACGGCACATAGCCGCTTCGTTCACCGCCCTCGCCCTCGCCCACGCCTTGCTCCGCTTTCACTTGTCGGCGGCCAGAAGCCGCCGCAGGGGCGCCACATACCCAGCAGTGTGCGGGCAGCCAAGAGCTCGAGAACGCTGCTTCTGCCCAAGCCCGCCTAGGGCGTGCACCTTTGTTCTCAGAGCTCCGTGTAACAGTCTGCCTTTCTCGCAGTTCGAATGGAAATCGAAAGCTTTTCGCCTACGCCCTTCACAGAGATCCGTTGCTAGGACGAGAATGTCTTGTGGCCGGAGCTCGCCCCCGCCGCGAGGAAGCTGCTCTTAGCACCGCGTTGCAGGGACACGTCTCGCTTCTTGACTTCGTGCTTAGCGCTCTCCGAATTCGCTGCTAGCTCCGCGGTCCGTCTCAGCTTCAAGTAGCTGCGCTCGCAGTACATAGAGCTTCGCAAGGACCGAAGACCCGGAGGGACGTATCGCACACGACAATGTGCCAGGACAGAGACGTGTTCTACATTGTCCCTTCTCGTCATCCAGTTTGTGCCTCTGCTGCTTCTGCTGTTAGGAATCGCTCCTTGAAAGACGAGCGAGAGCGTCTTTCTGGGTGCATTGCACTGAGTGAGTGCTCGCTAGGGACTTTGCACTCGGAGCCAAGGCAACAGGGCGTGCTTGTCCGCAGAACTGAGAGCACGCTGTTGGGCAGAGCTGAAACTGACCGCTGGAGTTCAGCTCTCTCCGGACGGCAGACGCCGAAGAACGAAGCCGCTTGCGAGCGGCGCAGTGCAGCGAAGAGCACACGAGCAGCCAAAGAGCTCCTTCACAATCGCTTTCACTTCTCAGTGCTCTTGCTGCTTGGAAAAGCAGCACACAGCCGTTGCACGCCAGGGCAAAAGCTGGGGCAGTGCCCGTCCTCACTCCTTCGCTGTGCTGTACTCCTTGCAGCTAGAGCGAAGCGAGAAGGACGCGAGGACGAAGAAGGCCTTCTTAAAGTAGCCCCTTGTCAGCAGCCCTGAAAGGGCGCATAACACACGGCGTCTCGCTGCCCTCCGTTCTACATACTCGCGTCTCCCTTTGCCGTCTTGCAAAAGTTGCTACCAGAGCAGAGGCGGCCAGATTGAAGAGGCTGTGCTTAGGTTCACCTTCTCCTTACTGCACGTAAGCCACGTCAAGCTCCTCGCTGCACTCTGGATTTCCCTTCTCCGCGGCACTTAGCGTGGTGCTGTGTGTGTGCAACTCGGCGCCTAGAAGTGACCGCCAATGCTTTCAGAGCGGGCTGCAAGGGAACCAAGGAGCAGCACAAGCAGCAGTGCTTCAGCTTGCTCCTTCCGACTGCTAAGGGCACTTGGGAAGGCAAGCGAGAGTCAACCACCTTCCTCTCCTAGTAGCCTCTAACGTGGTGCACACAAGCACGGCACATAGCCGCTTCGTTCACCGCCCTCGCCCTCGCCCACGCCTTGCTCCGCTTTCACTTGTCGGCGGCCAGAAGCCGCCGCAGGGGCGCCACATACCCAGCAGTGTGCGGGCAGCCAAGAGCTCGAGAACGCTGCTTCTGCCCAAGCCCGCCTAGGGCGTGCACCTTTGTTCTCAGAGCTCCGTGTAACAGTCTGCCTTTCTCGCAGTTCGAATGGAAATCGAAAGCTTTTCGCCTACGCCCTTCACAGAGATCCGTTGCTAGGACGAGAATGTATTGTGGCCGGAGCTCGCCCCCGCCGCGAGGAAGCTGCTCTTAGCACCGCGTTGCAGGGACACGTCTCGCTTCTTGACTTCGTGCTTAGCGCTCTCCGAATTCGCCGCTAGCTCCGCGGTCCGTCTCAGCTGCAAGTAGCTGCGCTCGCAGTACATAGAGCTTCGCAAGGACCGAAGACCCGGAGGGACGTATCGCACACGACAATGTGCCAGGACAGAGACGTGTTCTACATTGTCCCTTCTCGTCATCCAGTTTGTGCCTCTGCTGCTTCTGCTGTTAGGAATCGCTCCTTGAAAGACGAGCGAGAGCGTCTTTCTGGGTGCATTGCACTGAGTGAGTGCTCGCTAAGGACTTTGCACTCGGAGCCAAGGCAACAGGGCGTGCTTGTCCGCAGAACTGAGAGCACGCTGTTGGGCAGAGCTGAAACTGACCGCTGCAGTTCAGCTCTCTCCGGACGGCAGACGCCGAAGAACGAAGCCGCTTGCGAGCGGCGCAGTGCAGCGAAGAGCACACGAGCAGCCAAAGAGCTCCTTCACAATCGCTTTCACTTCTCAGTGCTCTTGCTGCTTGGAAAAGCAGCACACAGCCGTTGCACGCCAGGGCAAAAGCTGGGGCAGTGCCCGTCTTCACTCCTTCGCTGTGCTGTACTCCTTGCAGCTAGAGCGAAGCGAGAAGGACGCGAGGACGAAGAAGGCGTTCTTAAAGTAGCCCCTTGTCAGCAGCCCTGAAAGGGCGCATAACACACGGCGTCTCGCTGCCCTCCGTTCTACCTACTCGCGTCTCCCTTTGCCGTCTTGCAAAAGTTGCTACCAGAGCAGAGGCGGCCAGATTGAAGAGGCTGTGCTTAGGTTCACCTTTTCCTTACTGCACGTAAGCCACGTCCAGCTCCTCGCTGCACTCTGGATTTCCCTTCTCCGCAGCACTTAACGTGGTGCTGTGTGTGTGCAACTCGGCGCCTAGAAGTGACCGCCAATGCTTTCAGAGCGGGCTGCAAGGGAACCAAGGAGCAGCACAAGCAGCAGTGCTTCAGCTTGCTCCTTCCGACTGCTAAGGGCACTTGGGAAGGCAAGCGAGAGTCAACCACCTTCCTCTCCTAGTAGCCTCTAACGTGGTGCACACAAGCACGGCACATAGCCGCTTCGTTCACCGCCCTCGCCCTCGCCCACGCCTTGCTCCGCTTTCACTTGCCGGCGGCCAGAAGCCGCCGCAGGGGCGCCACATACCCAGCAGTGTGCGGGCAGCCAAGAGCTCGAGAACGCTGCTTCTGCCCAAGCCAGCCTAGGGCGTGCACCTTTGTTCTCAGAGCTCCGTGTAACAGTCTGCCTCTCTCGCAGTTCGAATGGAAAACGAAAGCTTTTCGCCTACGCCCTTCACAGAGATCCGTTGCTACGACGAGAATGTCTTGTGGCCGGAGTTCGCCCCCGCCGCGAGGAAGCTGCTCTTAGCACCGCATTGCAGGGACACGTCTCGCTTCTTGACTTCGTGCTTAGCGCTCTCCGAATTCGCTGCTAGCTCCGCTGTCCTTCTCAGCTGCAAGTAGCAGCGTTCGCAGTACATAGAGCTTCGCAAGGACCGAAGACCCGGAGGGACGTATCGCACACGACAATGTGCCAGGACAGAGACGTGTTCTACATTGTCTCTTCTCGTCATCCAGTTTGTGCCTCTGCTGCTTCTGCTGTTAGGAATCGCTCCTTGAAAGACGAGCGAGAGCGTCTTTCTGGGTGCACTGCACTGAGTGAGTGCTCGCTAGGGACTTTGCACTCGGAGCCAAGGCAACAGGGCGTGCTTGTCCGCAGAACTGAGAGCACGCTGTTGGGCAGAGCTGAAACTGACCGCTGCAGTTCAGCTCTCTCCGGACGGCAGACGCCGAAGAACGAAGCCGCTTGCGAGCGGCGCAGTGCAGCGAAGAGCACACGAGCAGCCAAAGAGCTCCTTCACAATCGCTTTCACTTCTCAGTGCTCTTGCTGCTTGGAAAAGCAGCACACAGCCGTTGCACGCCAGGGCAAAAGCTGGGGCAGTGCCCGTCTTCACTCCTTCGCTGTGCTGTACTCCATGCAGCTAGAGCGAAGCGAGAAGGACGCGAGGACGAAGAAGGCCTTCTTAAAGTAGCCCCCTGTCAGCAGCCCTGAAAGGGCGCATAACACACGGCGTCTCGCTGCCCTCCGTTCTACATACTCGCGGCTCCCTTTGCCGACTCGCAAAAGTTGCTACCAGAGCAGAGGCGGCCAGATTGAAGAGGCAGTGCCTAGGTTCACCTTCTACTTCATGCACGTAAGCCGCGTCCAGCTCCTCGCTGCACTCTGGATTTCCCTTCTCCGCAGCACTTAACGTGGTGCTGTGTGTGTGCAACTCGGCGCCTAGAAGTGACCGCCAATGCTTTCAGAGCGGGCTGCAAGGGAACCAAGGAGCAGCACAAGCAGCAGTGCTTCAGCTTGCTCCTTCCGACTGCTAAGGGCACTTGGGAAGGCAAGCGAGAGTCAACCACCTTCCTCTCCTAGTAGCCTCTAACGTGGTGCACACAAGCACGGCACATAGCCGCTTCGTTCACCGCCCTCGCCCAAGCCTTGCTCCGCTTTCACTTGCCGGCGGCCAGAAGCCGCTGCAGGGGCGCCACATACCCAGCAGTGTGCGGGCAGCCAAGAGCTCGAGAACGCTTCTTCTGCCCAAGCCAGCCTAGGGCGTGCACCTTTGTTCTCAGAGCTCCGTGTAACAGTCTGCCTCTCTCGCAGTTCGAATGGAAATCGAAAGCTTTTCGCATACGACCTTCATAGAGATCCGTTGCCAGGACGAGAATGTCTTGTGGCCAGAGCTCGCCCCCGCCGCGAGGAAGCTGCTCTTAGCACCGCGTTGCAGGGACACGTCTCGCTTCTTGACTTCGTGCTTAGCGCTCTCCGAATTCGCTGCTAGCTCCGCGGTCCTTCTCAGCTGCAAGTAGCAGCGCTCGCAGTACATAGAGCTTCGCAAGGACCGAAGACCCGGAGGGACGTATCGCACACGACAATGTGCCAGGACAGAGACGTGTTCTACATTGTCTCTTCTCGTCATCCAGTTTGTGCCTCTGCTGCTTCTGCTGTTAGGAATCGCTCCTTGAAAGACGAGCGAGAGCGTCTTTCTGGGTGCACTGCACTGAGTGAGTGCTCGCTAGGGACTTTGCACTCGGAGCCAAGGCAACAGGGCGTGCTTGTCCGCAGAACTGAGAGCGCGCTGTTGGGCAGAGCTGAAACTGACCGCTGCAGTTCAGCTCTCTCCGGACGGCAGACGCCGAAGAACGAAGCCGCTTGCGAGCGGCGCAGTGCAGCGAAGAGCACACGAGCAGCCAAAGAGCTCCTTCACAATCGCTTTCACTTCTCAGTGCTCTTGCTGCTTGGAAAAGCAGCACACAGCCGTTGCACGCCAGGGCAAAAGCTGGGGCAGTGCCCGTCCTCACTCCTTCGCTGTGCTGTACTCCTTGCAGCTAGAGCGAAGCGAGAAGGACGCGAGGACGAAGAAGGCCTTCTTAAAGTAGCCCCTTGTCAGCAGCCCTGAAAGGGCGCATAACACACGGCGTCTCGCTGCCCTCCGTTCTACATACTCGCGTCTCCCTTTGCCGTCTTGCAAAAGTTGCTACCAGAGCAGAGGCGGCCAGATTGAAGAGGCTGTGCTTAGGTTCACCTTCTCCTTACTGCACGTAAGCCACGTCAAGCTCCTCGCTGCACTCTGGATTTCCCTTCTCCGCGGCACTTAGCGTGGTGCTGTGTGTGTGCAACTCGGCGCCTAGAAGTGACCGCCAATGCTTTCAGAGCGGGCTGCAAGGGAACCAAGGAGCAGCACAAGCAGCAGTGCTTCAGCTTGCTCCTTCCGACTGCTAAGGGCACTTGGGAAGGCAAGCGAGAGTCAACCACCTTCCTCTCCTAGTAGCCTCTAACGTGGTGCACACAAGCACGGCACATAGCCGCTTCGTTCACCGCCCTCGCCCTCGCCCACGCCTTGCTCCGCTTTCACTTGCCGGCGGCCAGAAGCCGCCGCAGGGGCGCCACATACCCAGCAGTGTGCGGGCAGCCAAGAGCTCGAGAACGCTGCTTCTGCCCAAGCCAGCCTAGGGCGTGCACCTTTGTTCTCAGAGCTCCGTGTAACAGTCTGCCTCTCTCGCAGTTCGAATGGAAAACGAAAGCTTTTCGCCTACGCCCTTCACAGAGATCCGTTGCTACGACGAGAATGTCTTGTGGCCGGAGTTCGCCCCCGCCGCGAGGAAGCTGCTCTTAGCACCGCATTGCAGGGACACGTCTCGCTTCTTGACTTCGTGCTTAGCGCTCTCCGAATTCGCTGCTAGCTCCGCTGTCCTTCTCAGCTGCAAGTAGCAGCGCTCGCAGTACATAGAGCTTCGCAAGGACCGAAGACCCGGAGGGACGTATCGCACACGACAATGTGCCAGGACAGAGACGTGTTCTACATTGTCCCTTCTCGTCATCCAGTTTGTGCCTCTGCTGCTTCTGCTGTTAGGAATCGCTCCTTGAAAGACGAGCGAGAGCGTCTTTCTGGGTGCATTGCACTGAGTGAGTGCTCGCTAAGGACTTTGCACTCGGAGCCAAGGCAACAGGGCGTGCTTGTCCGCAGAACTGAGAGCACGCTGTTGGGCAGAGCTGAAACTGACCGCTGCAGTTCAGCTCTCTCCGGACGGCAGACGCCGAAGAACGAAGCCGCTTGCGAGCGGCGCAGTGCAGCGAAGAGCACACGAGCAGCCAAAGAGCTCCTTCACAATCGCTTTCACTTCTCAGTGCTCTTGCTGCTTGGAAAAGCAGCACACAGCCGTTGCACGCCAGGGCAAAAGCTGGCGCAGTGCCCGTCCTCACTCCTTCGCTGTGCTGTACTCCTTGCAGACAGAGCGAAGCGAGAAGGACGCGAGGACGAAGAAGTCCTTCTTAAAGTAGCCCCTTGTCAGCAGCCCTGAAAGGGCGCATAAAACACGGCGTCTCGCTGCCCTCCGTTCTACATACTCGCGGCTCCCTTTGGCGACTCGCAAAAGTTGCTACCAGAGCAGAGGCGGCCAGATTGAAGAGGCACTGCTTAGGTTCACCTTCTCCTTACTGCACGTAAGCCACGTCCAGCTCCTCGCTGCACTCTGGATTTCCCTTCTCCGCAGCACTTAACGTGGTGCTGTGTGTGTGCAACTCGGCGCTTAGAAGTGACCGCCAATGCTTTCAGAGCGGGCTGCAAGGGAACCAAGGAGCAGCACAAGCAGCAGTGCTTCAGCTTGCTCCTTCCGACTGCTAAGGGCACTTGGGAAGGCAAGCGAGAGTCAACCACCTTCCTCTCCTAGTAGCCTCTAACGTGGTGCACACAAGCACGGCGCTTTTGTCGCTTCGTTCACCGCCCTCGCCCTCGCCCACGCCTTGCTCCGCTTTTACTTGCCGGCGGCCAGAAGCCGCTGCAGGGGCGCCACATACCCAGCAGTGTGCGGGCAGCCAAGAGCTCGAGAACGCTTCTTCTGCCCAAGCCAGCCTAGGGCGTGCACCTTTGTTCTCAGAGCTCCGTGTAACAGTCTGCCTCTCTCGCAGTTCGAATGGAAATCGAAAGCTTTTCGCCTACGACCTTCATAGAGATCCGTTGCCAGGACGAGAATGTCTTGTGGCCAGAGCTCGCCCCCGCCGCGAGGAAGCTGCTCTTAGCACCGCGTTGCAGGGACACGTCTCGCTTCTTGACTTCGTGCTTAGCGCTCTCCGAATTCGCTGCTAGCTCCGCGGTCCTTCTCAGCTGCAAGTAGCAGCGCTCGCATTACATATAGCTTCGCAAGGACCGAAGACCCGGAGGGACATATCGCACACGACAATGTGCCAGGACAGAGACGTGTTCTACATTGTCTCTTCTCGTCATCCAGTTTGTGCCTCTGCTGCTTCTGCTGTTAGGAATCGCTCCTTGAAAGACGAGCGAGAGCGTCTTTCTGGGTGCACTGCACTGAGTGAGTGCTCGCTAGGGACTTTGCACTCGGAGCCAAGGCAACAGGGCGTGCTTGTCCGCAGAACTGAGAGCACGCTGTTGGGCAGAGCTGAAACTGACCGCTGCAGTTCAGCTCTCTCCGGACGGCAGACGCCGAAGAACGAAGCCGCTTGCGAGCGGCGCAGTGCAGCGAAGAGCACACGAGCAGCCAAAGAGCTCCTTCACAATCGCTTTCACTTCTCAGTGCTCTTGCTGCTTGGAAAAGCAGCACACAGCCGTTGCACGCCAGGGCAAAAGCTGGGGCAGTGCCCGTCTTCACTCCTTCGCTGTGCTGTACTCCATGCAGCTAGAGCGAAGCGAGAAGGACGCGAGGACGAAGAAGGCCTTCTTAAAGTAGCCCCCTGTCAGCAGCCCTGAAAGGGCGCATAACACACGGCGTCTCGCTGCCCTCCGTTCTACATACTCGCGGCTCCCTTTGCCGACTCGCAAAAGTTGCTACCAGAGCAGAGGCGGCCAGATTGAAGAGGCAGTGCCTAGGTTCACCTTCTACTTCATGCACGTAAGCCGCGTCCAGCTCCTCGCTGCACTCTGGATTTCCCTTCTCCGCAGCACTTAACGTGGTGCTGTGTGTGTGCAACTCGGCGCCTAGAAGTGACCGCCAATGCTTTCAGAGCGGGCTGCAAGGGAACCAAGGAGCAGCACAAGCAGCAGTGCTTCAGCTTGCTCCTTCCGACTGCTAAGGGCACTTGGGAAGGCAAGCGAGAGTCAACCACCTTCCTCTCCTAGTAGCCTCTAACGTGGTGCACACAAGCACGGCACATAGCCGCTTCGTTCACCGCCCTCGCCCAAGCCTTGCTCCGCTTTCACTTGCCGGCGGCCAGAAGCCGCTGCAGGGGCGCCACATACCCAGCAGTGTGCGGGCAGCCAAGAGCTCGAGAACGCTTCTTCTGCCCAAGCCAGCCTAGGGCGTGCACCTTTGTTCTCAGAGCTCCGTGTAACAGTCTGCCTCTCTCGCAGTTCGAATGGAAATCGAAAGCTTTTCGCATACGACCTTCATAGAGATCCGTTGCCAGGACGAGAATGTCTTGTGGCCAGAGCTCGCCCCCGCCGCGAGGAAGCTGCTCTTAGCACCGCGTTGCAGGGACACGTCTCGCTTCTTGACTTCGTGCTTAGCGCTCTCCGAATTCGCTGCTAGCTCCGCGGTCCTTCTCAGCTGCAAGTAGCAGCGCTCGCAGTACATAGAGCTTCGCAAGGACCGAAGACCCGGAGGGACGTATCGCACACGACAATGTGCCAGGACAGAGACGTGTTCTACATTGTCTCTTCTCGTCATCCAGTTTGTGCCTCTGCTGCTTCTGCTGTTAGGAATCGCTCCTTGAAAGACGAGCGAGAGCGTCTTTCTGGGTGCACTGCACTGAGTGAGTGCTCGCTAGGGACTTTGCACTCGGAGCCAAGGCAACAGGGCGTGCTTGTCCGCAGAACTGAGAGCACGCTGTTGGGCAGAGCTGAAACTGACCGCTGCAGTTCAGCTCTCTCCGGACGGCAGACGCCGAAGAACGAAGCCGCTTGCGAGCGGCGCAGTGCAGCGAAGAGCACACGAGCAGCCAAAGAGCTCCTTCACAATCGCTTTCACTTCTCAGTGCTCTTGCTGCTTGGAAAAGCAGCACACAGCCGTTGCACGCCAGGGCAAAAGCTGGGGCAGTGCCCGTCCTCACTCCTTCGCTGTGCTGTACTCCTTGCAGCTAGAGCGAAGCGAGAAGGACGCGAGGACGAAGAAGGCCTTCTTAAAGTAGCCCCTTGTCAGCAGCCCTGAAAGGGCGCATAACACACGGCGTCTCGCTGCCCTCCGTTCTACATACTCGCGTCTCCCTTTGCCGTCTTGCAAAAGTTGCTACCAGAGCAGAGGCGGCCAGATTGAAGAGGCACTGCTTAGGTTCACCTTCTCCTTACTGCACGTAAGCCACGTCAAGCTCCTCGCTGCACTCTGGATTTCCCTTCTCCGCGGCACTTAGCGTGGTGCTGTGTGTGTGCAACTCGGCGCCTAGAAGTGACCGCCAATGCTTTCAGAGCGGGCTGCAAGGGAACCAAGGAGCAGCACAAGCAGCAGTGCTTCAGCTTGCTCCTTCCGACTGCTAAGGGCACTTGGGAAGGCAAGCGAGAGTCAACCACCTTCCTCTCCTAGTAGCCTCTAACGTGGTGCACACAAGCACGGCACATAGCCGCTTCGTTCACCGCCCTCGCCCTCGCCCACGCCTTGCTCCGCTTTCACTTGTCGGCGGCCAGAAGCCGCCGCAGGGGCGCCACATACCCAGCAGTGTGCGGGCAGCCAAGAGCTCGAGAACGCTGCTTCTGCCCAAGCCCGCCTAGGGCGTGCACCTTTGTTCTCAGAGCTCCGTGTAACAGTCTGCCTTTCTCGCAGTTCGAATGGAAATCGAAAGCTTTTCGCCTACGCCCTTCACAGAGATCCGTTGCTAGGACGAGAATGTCTTGTGGCCGGAGCTCGCCCCCGCCGCGAGGAAGCTGCTCTTAGCACCGCGTTGCAGGGACACGTCTCGCTTCTTGACTTCGTGCTTAGCGCTCTCCGAATTCGCTGCTAGCTCCGCGGTCCGTCTCAGCTTCAAGTAGCTGCGCTCGCAGTACATAGAGCTTCGCAAGGACCGAAGACCCGGAGGGACGTATCGCACACGACAATGTGCCAGGACAGAGACGTGTTCTACATTGTCCCTTCTCGTCATCCAGTTTGTGCCTCTGCTGCTTCTGCTGTTAGGAATCGCTCCTTGAAAGACGAGCGAGAGCGTCTTTCTGGGTGCATTGCACTGAGTGAGTGCTCGCTAAGGACTTTGCACTCGGTGCCAAGGCAACAGGGCGTGCTTGTCCGCAGAACTGAGAGCACGCTGTTGGGCAGAGCTGAAACTGACCGCTGGAGTTCAGCTCTCTCCGGACGGCAGACGCCGAAGAACGAAGCCGCTTGCGAGCGGCGCAGTGCAGCGAAGAGCACACGAGCAGCCAAAGAGCTCCTTCACAATCGCTTTCACTTCTCAGTGCTCTTGCTGCTTGGAAAAGCAGCACACAGCCGTTGCACGCCAGGGCAAAAGCTGGGGCAGTGCCCGTCCTCACTCCTTCGCTGTGCTGTACTCCTTGCAGCTAGAGCGAAGCGAGAAGGACGCGAGGACGAAGAAGGCCTTCTTAAAGTAGCCCCTTGTCAGCAGCCCTGAAAGGGCGCATAACACACGGCGTCTCGCTGCCCTCCGTTCTACATACTCGCGTCTCCCTTTGCCGTCTTGCAAAAGTTGCTACCAGAGCAGAGGCGGCCAGATTGAAGAGGCACTGCTTAGGTTCACCTTCTCCTTACTGCACGTAAGCCACGTCAAGCTCCTCGCTGCACTCTGGATTTCCCTTCTCCGCGGCACTTAGCGTGGTGCTGTGTGTGTGCAACTCGGCGCCTAGAAGTGACCGCCAATGCTTTCAGAGCGGGCTGCAAGGGAACCAAGGAGCAGCACAAGCAGCAGTGCTTCAGCTTGCTCCTTCCGACTGCTAAGGGCACTTGGGAAGGCAAGCGAGAGTCAACCACCTTCCTCTCCTAGTAGCCTCTAACGTGGTGCACACAAGCACGGCACATAGCCGCTTCGTTCACCGCCCTCGCCCTCGCCCACGCCTTGCTCCGCTTTCACTTGTCGGCGGCCAGAAGCCGCCGCAGGGGCGCCACATACCCAGCAGTGTGCGGGCAGCCAAGAGCTCGAGAACGCTGCTTCTGCCCAAGCCCGCCTAGGGCGTGCACCTTTGTTCTCAGAGCTCCGTGTAACAGTCTGCCTTTCTCGCAGTTCGAATGGAAATCGAAAGCTTTTCGCCTACGCCCTTCACAGAGATCCGTTGCTAGGACGAGAATGTCTCGTGGCCGGAGCTCGCCCCCGCCGCGAGGAAGCTGCTCTTAGCACCGCGTTGCAGGGACACGTCTCGCTTCTTGACTTCGTGCTTAGCGCTCTCCGAATTCGCCGCTAGCTCCGCGGTCCTTCTCAGCTTCAAGTAGCAGCGCTCGCAGTACATAGAGCTTCGCAAGGACCGAAGACCCGGAGGGACGTATCGCACACGACAATGTGCCAGGACAGAGACGTGTTCTACATTGTCCCTTCTCGTCATCCAGTTTGTGCCTCTGCTGCTTCTGCTGTTAGGAATCGCTCCTTGAAAGACGAGCGAGAGCGTCTTTCTGGGTGCATTGCACTGAGTGAGTGCTCGCTAAGGACTTTGCACTCGGAGCCAAGGCAACAGGGCGTGCTTGTCCGCAGAACTGAGAGCACGCTGTTGGGCAGAGCTGAAACTGACCGCTGCAGTTCAGCTCTCTCCGGACGGCAGACGCCGAAGAACGAAGCCGCTTGCGAGCGGCGCAGTGCAGCGAAGAGCACACGAGCAGCCAAAGAGCTCCTTCACAATCGCTTTCACTTCTCAGTGCTCTTGCTGCTTGGAAAAGCAGCACACAGCCGTTGCACGCCAGGGCAAAAGCTGGGGCAGTGCCCGTCCTCACTCCTTCGCTGTGCTGTACTCCTTGCAGCTAGAGCGAAGCGAGAAGGACGCGAGGACGAAGAAGGCCTTCTTAAAGTAGCCCCTTGTCAGCAGCCCTGAAAGGGCGCATAACACACGGCGTCTCGCTGCCCTCCGTTCTACATACTCGCGTCTCCCTTTGCCGTCTTGCAAAAGTTGCTACCAGAGCAGAGGCGGCCAGATTGAAGAGGCTGTGCTTAGGTTCACCTTCTCCTTACTGCACGTAAGCCACGTCAAGCTCCTCGCTGCACTCTGGATTTCCCTTCTCCGCGGCACTTAGCGTGGTGCTGTGTGTGTGCAACTCGGCGCCTAGAAGTGACCGCCAATGCTTTCAGAGCGGGCTGCAAGGGAACCAAGGAGCAGCACAAGCAGCAGTGCTTCAGCTTGCTCCTTCCGACTGCTAAGGGCACTTGGGAAGGCAAGCGAGAGTCAACCACCTTCCTCTCCTAGTAGCCTCTAACGTGGTGCACACAAGCACGGCACATAGCCGCTTCGTTCACCGCCCTCGCCCTCGCCCACGCCTTGCTCCGCTTTCACTTGTCGGCGGCCAGAAGCCGCCGCAGGGGCGCCACATACCCAGCAGTGTGCGGGCAGCCAAGAGCTCGAGAACGCTGCTTCTGCCCAAGCCCGCCTAGGGCGTGCACCTTTGTTCTCAGAGCTCCGTGTAACAGTCTGCCTTTCTCGCAGTTCGAATGGAAATCGAAAGCTTTTCGCCTACGCCCTTCACAGAGATCCGTTGCTAGGACGAGAATGTCTTGTGGCCGGAGCTCGCCCCCGCCGCGAGGAAGCTGCTCTTAGCACCGCGTTGCAGGGACACGTCTCGCTTCTTGACTTCGTGCTTAGCGCTCTCCGAATTCGCCGCTAGCTCCGCGGTCCGTCTCAGCTTCAAGTAGCTGCGCTCGCAGTACTTAGAGCTTCGCAAGGACCGAAGACCCGGAGGGACATATCGCACACGACAATGTGCCAGGACAAGGACGTTCTGCACTGAGTGGAGACAGAGACAGACCCAGAATTCTACACTGCCCCTTCTCTTCGGCCATCTTGTGCTCTGCTGCCTCTGCTGTGACGAATCGGTCCTTGAAAAACCAGCGAGAGCGTCTCTCCAGGCACTGAGTGTGAGCTCCCTAGGGACTTTTTCCACCTCCAAAAATACATGGGTAAGTCCTAAAAGTTTTGGTTTGATCAAGAATAGTTACGTCCAAGTATCGCTGTTCTAAACACCCTTGGTTTCAGTCTGAACTTAACTGCTTGTTTCTGTCTTTTTGCCTAGTGGCAATCTAATTCTAAGGTAACTAGATGTGTTAGATATCCATAAGTTACATCTCAGGTTAGGTGGGATAATTGGCTGGGAAGAAAATGGAATTGAGAATTTGGAAAGAATCCAAAGTGAGCTGATGTCACAATCCGAGATTCCCTTGGGTTCCAAATCCTTTCATTTGTGTTTTTGTGGGCTTTTTTGAAGGCGGTGTACAGTTGAAGCCATGATTTAGCTGCGGTGAGACCTGCTCTGCTGTAAAAGCATTATTTTCTCAGTGAGCATGGACAACAGTTAGAGTGTCGTCTTTTAAGATTCCCTGCACTCCACTTATGGTGGCAAAAGCAGTGCCTTGACTGTAATCATAAAAGTGATTACAGCTTCCTTGCTTTGACATCATGTAGGATGCTTCCTCCATCTGCTGTGGTCAGCATTAAGTAACAGATTTCTCAGTTTCTAGGAAGAGTCTAGCAAACAATCACCTTGCTCCTTCTCTTGCATTTATTCATCACTGCTATGCTGCTATACAGACAGATAGTCTGTTTATGATTCAACAATTCAATGGGACATCAAGTAAATAGCAAAGCAAAACTAACTACCGAAAGCACTATAAGGGCCAGAGATTAGCTTGGATCAAAACAGGTATTCTCCTAGCATTGTTTACAAACGACTCAGCATGTGAAACAGAAGGCACAATGTAGTTTGTGCCTTGTTTTGGGCATGCCCGGAAGAAGGAAATTCTGATTTCACATATGGGAAAAGAAATGTTGACATTTGAATGAGATTGTTCATACCCCAGAAAAGGTTGCTTTGAAAGGTTGTGGAAGTCCTGTGTGGAAACACGGCTTTACAAGTCCTTTCCACCAGGAGACAACAGCTGCAGAACATCTGGGTGTGCCAGTGTTGAGAGCACCAGCAAAGATCAAAGTGGAGAAGTTGGTGAACAATGGCAGTGGCCTGGGGGAGAGCAAGTGGGGTGCTGGCTGTGGGACCAGGGGAGTCCTGACTGATTTAGGAGGCGTGTGATGGTCTGTGCCAGCAAGCGGAGTAGTGCTGTGGCCTTGGCACACTGCGAATACTGGAATTCAGTGGGGTCACTGGGCAGGCTGAGTGTGTGAGCTGCTGGAGGGACCCAGGTTGCCCACATGTAAACATCCAGTCTCACTCTTGCCAGCCACAGAAAGGAGCAGGATGTGGCTGCTGGCGATGCCTGTCATGTATATGTAGTGTATATGCGTGCTATCCCAGCCTGCTGGGAACACTTCTTCTTTGGGACTGCTTGGGCTGAGGGAGAGAAAGCAGTGGTAGTTTCTGAGGTTTCGAGTTTGCTCGAGTTTCTCAGGCTGTTTCTGGAGCCACCCAGAGTTCTCTTCCTTGAAGCATTTCAAGTCCTGCTAATTTTCAAAATTCAAACAGACACAGCCCTAAGCTAGTTGATCTGACTTCAGAGCTATTCTTACGCTGAGCTGTTGGATGATCTGATCTCCTGAGATGTCTTCCATTTCAGTTTATGACCTGGTTCTTGTGAAAAATAGGATCTTTTAGCCTGGAGAAGAGAGGTTTCTGGAGAGACAGTATTGTGGCCTTTGAATATGTAAAGAGGGTATAAGACCAATGGAGAAAGACTTTTTAGGAAGGTTTGCAGAGAAAGGACAAGGGGACATGCTTTCAAACTGAGACTAGGTTTAGACTGGCTAAAAGGAAAAGCTTTTCTACAATGAAGCTGGTGAGACACTCAAACGGCTGTTCCAGAGAAGTTGTGGATGCCCCATCATTGAGAGTGCTCCTTATCAGTTTGGCTAGTCTTGAGCAATTTGATCTACTGTAAGATCTACCTGGCAAGGAAGTAGGACTAGGTGATCTTTAATCACAGACTGTTGTATGATTCCGTGAAAGACAGAATGCAATAAAGTTCATAATTCAGATTTTGGCGCAGACATATTTATAATTTCTCACTTTATGCATCATTGCAATGACAACTTGTTAGCTTCTGAAATGATTAGCTGAGATTGATTTCCTTCCTTAGTTTCATTTTCCCTGTTATTCCTTCACTCTTGGACCTTTTTTTCACTAGATTTCCTCTTTCAGTAAACTGCCCTTAAGTATCACTTTGCTCCCCACCTGGCTTTTTTTTTTTTTTTTTTTTTCAATGACACCTTTTCACTGGTTCGTTTTGGGCCTTTGCTGCTTGAAGTCCAGCAGCCTCCTTGTCAGAGCATTACGGAGCTTTCTTTACAGCTTCATCACTATGCAAAAAGCCATAAATTACTGTGTTCCATCTCACATACCATCAAGTAGCACACTAATATTCCCTCTGCTGAATAGCTGGTTGGCTTACATAGACCAGCCAAAAACCAGGAAATCCAGATGGCAGCAAGAATCTTGTAGACTACTCCCGCTGTTCATTTAAATTCTGGAGAAGTCACGTGAGGTATCACATTCTCTTGAAAGAAGTGTCTATCATCTCGGACATTCTAGAATGGGCTATTAATATTGTCATGAGTTTCTGGCTAGACTTTTTAGTATGCCAATTCAAATTCAAATGATCTGAAATGATAGAACTTCAAGAATTGTTTTTCCCAGAATCGAAGTATGATGGAGTTATATAGGGAGAATCTTAATCTTAGTTATTCTATTCCATCTCACATCATGGCTGGGGGCAGGGAGAAGGGAGTATCTTTGGGGGACAATGGGTTGCGGTGTAGTCAGTAAGCTGGGCAGAGGCGCCATCAGGTATTGTCTGTTGTTGGGGGGGGATTCATGTGAACTCTTCCTTTCTTGTACCCTGCCACCAGTATTGTTGCTAAAATTGTTTGTTTTCTCATCCAAGTGACAAAATCAGCACACTTAATGAGGGATGAAGAGGGAGCAGCGACCTCGGAACAGGAGGAAGAAGAAGCAGAGCCTGCTGTCCTCCAGAAGAAAAAAAACGCTACCAGCCAACTTTGCATCATCTGTGAACTTCCTGGGCGTGTACTCTATCCCCTTGTCCAGATCACTGAGCAAGATATTAAACAGGACTGGGCCCAAGACTGAGCCTTGGGGACCAGCTGGATGAACTCTATTTCCCACCACTCTGTGGGCCTGGCCATCACCCAGTTTGTCACCCAGCAAACAGCCCACCCATGCAAACCATAAGCAGACAGTTTCTTCAGGAGAATGATGTGAGACTCATTGCAAAAAAGATCAGGGAGATGCCTAGGAAGAGTCTCAGGTGAATCCAGGAGACTATAGTGGAGGACTATTCAGTTTTCCAATCAATTTGCTTAAAAAAACTCTACAAAACCGTAATAAAAAAACAAACAAAAAAAGCAGACCAAACAAACACACAAAACCCCCCATCCAATAATCCCCAAAGAGACAAAAAAAGCCCCCAAAAAAGCCCACCAAAAAACCCACCCAAAACTGAAAAAAAAGCCCCAAACCCAACACAAAAAATCAGGGTGAAGGTTTTTAGTAACTTTAAAAATAACAAAACAAAACGAAACAAAAAAACCCCAGAAAGTCACATTTCTAAAGGTGCTGTCCCAGCCTCTTCTCTCAGCAGGGAGGACATCCTGAAGTGGAGCCAGTTGGAAGAAAGCGGGACGGGGCAGCACCTGGGCCATTGTCACAGGACGGCCCTGTGGCTGCCCCACTGCCAAAACCTGGACACATAAATCAAACACAGGTATGCACATGTGCTTAGACACAGCAAAAATATATTTGTCTGAAAAGAATACAGGTCCATTTCTATCACTGGAAAGAGCATAATGCCTCGTCTCAGCTTTCTTTTCAGTCATTACAAATGTTTCGAAAATAAAGGAGTGCAGAAAATGGAAATATCCAAGATCAACATGAGGACCAGTAACAAAGATTCCATTTTTGAAACTGCATTGGGAATCCTCTGCAGAAATTGACTCAGAGCTCTAAGATTTACAAAAAAGACCAAGAGGATTGGAGTCAATACAACACAGTGTCTGGAGACTTCAGCTGGTTGCCTTGATTTCTCAAATATGATGGAGGAAGCACCTTAGCAACTACAGCTGCCAGTTCTCTCAGGGCCCTGACATGCCTCTGGGTGGGTGCCATGGTCTTGCATGCTCAGGTTCCTCAAGTGGTCTGAAAGCTGACCTGCTACTATGGGTTAGAATCAAGTCCACCAGTCCAATAACCTGAGAGATGTGGAAATAGTGACTGGCAGTAAAAATTGAGACCAACACTTGTTGAGTACCTCAGCCTTCTCCTTGTCTGTTGTCACTAGTCCTGTCTGGCTTATGGGGGTGGGGGGGGGGGGGGAATAGGGGAGGTGTGATAGGTTTCTTTTCATCTTCCTTTTCCCACTGAAATACCCGTAGGTGCCTTTATTATTCTTAGTTTTGGCATGCTTTTCCAAATTCAGCTTCAACTGAGCCTTAGCTATACTGATCCCATCCTCACACACTCATGTGTTACCACTGTATTTTTCCCATGATTTGTCTCGCTGTGTATCGTCTGCATATTACCTACTTGCATCACATCTATTAATTTTCAATAACCTTCTGGCTTTAACTTGCTTTCAAAAAAAAACCTTTTTGAACCTTTTCACCTCAGAAATTCACCTGGGAAACCCCAAATCCCCAGAATTCGACCCAAAATTCACCTGGCACCCCAAATTCACCCTCCAAATTCGCTCCAAAATGATTGGCAACTTTACACACTCCATTTTCCCACAAAAGGATCTAGAGCCCTGTGCGCTTCGTATACAAACTAAATGCAAAAAACCTTTCTATTCATTCTCAGCAAAAAGACGTCCTATTCCTCCTTCTTTTGGACAAAACTGCCTTCACTTTCAAACTTATTCTCTTGCTCGCTTACCTGCATAATGCTTAGTCCCTGTTCTGCATGCTCATTTTCTTCACTTTTACAAGGAATCCTCTCCTCATCTTCTTCTTCCTCTGCTTCAACATGCAAAAACAAACCAAAAATTGTCTCTTCTACAGAAAATGAGGGGAGAAAAGAACACAAATGATAACCAATACCCTGCCAAGTAGAAATTTCTTCTATATTTCAGTGACTGATAGGCAGAAAAAAATGAATTTCATCTGGGGAAAGAAAGACATTCTAGGAATATTCAGACTGCTATCTTGCCCCAGGTAAAACATTTACCATGGCCTTAGCGTTAATGAGCTTGTGAACATCAGCTGCCAAGAGGAAGGACATTTCCTCCAGTTTCACACAATACTTGGTCAGTACATCTGCTATCTGTGCAATCAAAGAATACAGAAAAGCAACAACAATGAAAAGTAGAACTCAAATATCAATTTCCCAAGTTAAAATCTACATGAACAAGACAATTTTTCCATTCAAGTGAATTCGATTTAATTAATTCATTAACTACATAAGTAGCATTCTCACGTTCAAGAACGGAATTCAAAGAATCAACGTTGCTTCTTCTGAGACATTGAAGCCTGAGTAGATCCCAACTTCAAATCTAGTAGGACGCCATGAAAGCAATACCTGCTACATTTAGTACATGTAAACTACAAAGACATCTAGAACAGCTCTAAAAGATGAGCAAACCCATGAACTTTGAAGGAGACGCTAGCAAGAAATGTGGAAATAGGCTTTATCTGCCCAGTGCTTTTCCCAAAAGCACGGGCACTCCTTGGCGTCAGTGAGAGTCTCTGTCTCATTATTCAGCAGCTGGCTTAGGGTAAAAAAGGATGCATGCAATCACTTCATTCCTGTTCATGACATAAACTTACTGCATCATCGTGGAAGCCATTTACTTGGAAATATAGCCTAAAAAATAGGTGTCAGACTGGGTACATATCTAGATTGCTATGAGCAAAACCAATTTCTTTTTAACAGGAAAGCCATACAATATGCCTGCCATGGCAAATATTAGTCTACTAGCCCTGCACTTCAACGGGCAGTGAGCAGTTCATGACACCAAATTTACGTTTGGCAAGGAGACAGTCTATTTATTACAAGCCCCTAGTTCTAGAACCAAGAATTCAGGAGTTGCTCATTCCCAATGAAAATCTGTCCATTTCATACCTTTGGGGTTTTATGCTTCTGTTCTTTACCTGTCTTGAGTGTGGCTTTCTTGTGAAGTCACTGATGGGTGTTTTTCCAACACATTTCTGCTGATTACACGGTAATTGCATGGCATCAGCAGACATCTCTGAATGTCTCTTGAAAGTATGCTTTTTACTCTTCCTAGAGGACCTTGTCTTCTTCTTTCCTTCACCCAAAAGGTGGGCTAAGTGAGCCTTCAAAGAACCATCATCTCAACAATTAGAATTCTTTCAAACCTACTGAATGGAGAACAGCGACAAAAAAATTTTAAAAAGACTAGTACGCGAAAGACAGCAGAAGAGAAAGGTAAAGTAATGAATCCTACATGCCACATGCATAACTCTCTTCATTCAAGGCTATTTTCAAAATGAGAAGAAAAAAAAAAAAAAAAAAAAAGATCATCTTTTCCTCAGAGAGGAAAAGAAAGTGGAAAGTGGAGTAACTGGATTGTGTTGCCTTGCCTACAGTTACCAGAAAAGTCAACAGCAGAGTTGAAAACTCCTGAAGCTGGCTAACTACGCCTCTAAATGTTTTACTACTGTGTTATGATTCTGTCTTCAGTTAATAGAACCCGATATACAACAAAGAGATGGGAGCACATGGAGATGCATTGGAGAGCCTACGCTGGAGGTAACACATTCATTTTTTACTCAAACAAATCCAAATTAGAAATGTTGAAAATGACCTGGGGCCATTTCAACAGCCAGCAAACTAACACAACCAACCTTTGGCTTTTATTCAATCCTTTGCTTATTTTACCTGGACCTTGAAGATCTGTCTGCAGCCTTCCTCTCTGCAAATATATCACACTCGTCCTATTGAGAACCCATGGCTCATCACAGCTGCTTCGCCACGCCTGCTTCCAGAAGAACTGGCAACTACAAGCTGGGAGCCAAGAGATACAACACTTCACTTGGAAAAGGGCCTTCCATGAATCCTAGAATCCCAGAATGGTTTGGACTGGAAGCGACCTTAGAGACAGAGTCTCTTCTTCCCACATCCTGACATGGGCAGGGACACTTTTCCACTAGTCCAGGTTGCTCCATGTCTGCTCCAGCCTGGCCCTGGACACTTCCTGCCATGGGGCTCCTACACAGCCTCTTTGAGCAACATGTGCCAGGCCTCAGCACCCACACAAGGAAGAATTCCTTTCCAATATCCCATCTACCCCAGCCCTCTGGCAGTTTGAAGCTATTCCCCCTTGTCCTGCGAGTCCAGAACCTTTTCCAAAGTCCCTCCCCAGCTATCTTGGAGCCCCAGCAGGCACTGCAAGGGGCTCGAAGGTCTCCCTGGAGCCTTCTGTTCTCCAGATTGGACACCCTCAGCTCTCCCAGACTGTCCTAGAGCAAAGAAGCACCACCTTTCAAAGCACCTTAGAAGCCTCCTACCGGCCAAACTCGATGGCAACGCTGGCCTTCCGGGCCCTACGGATATCGCTTCCGGTGTCGTTCGGGGTCAATCCCGGCTCTCTCCCCGCCCCCCATGGGGCCCTCAGGCAATGCCGCTCCGACGCAGCTCCTGCCGCTGTCAGACCAGCGGGGGGGCGGGGGGCCAGCCCAGCCTCATCCACAATCCACACTGTCCTCGGCGGCTGCTGCGGGCTCATGGCGGCCCACACACCCGGAAGCAGAGCTCCGAACACAGAGGATCATAGCCCCACATTTGTGTTCGTCTCTGCACAAGGCAGGGCAGACTTGCCATGCCCGGACTTTTCAGTTCAGCACGAAAATGAGAATAAACCTGCGCCATGGGAGAGGAAACCTCTAAAGACTCCCTCATACGTGGTCGCTCAACTTAATGCCTAGGCACTTGCCATTCCTAAGGCTACACTAAAGCCCTTTTTACCTTGCGGGAAAGAAATGCCATTGTTCTGGTGTGCAGCTAAAGGCGGAGCACAGGCAGGCCAGGGCAAAAGCTGGGGCAGTGCCCGTCTTCACTCCTTCGCTGTGCTGTACTCCTTGCAGCTAGAGCGAAGCCAGATGGACGCGAGGAAGGACAAGGCGCTCTTAAAGTAGCCCCCTGTCAGCAGCCCTGAAAGGGCGCATAACACACGGCGTCTCGCTGCCCTCCGTTCTACATACTCGCGGCTCCCTTTGCCGACTTGCAAAAGTCGCTACCAGAGCAGAGGCGGCCAGATTGAAGAGGCAGAGCCTAGGGTCACCTTCTCCTTACTGCACGTAAGCCACGTCCAGCTCCTCGCTGCACTCTGGATTTCCCTTCTCCGCGGCACTTAGCGTGGTGCTGTGTGTGTGCAACTCGGCGCCTAGAAGTGACCGCCAATGCTTTCAGAGCGGGCTGCAAGGGAACCAAGGAGCAGCACAAGCAGCAGTGCTTCAGCTTGCTCCTTCCGACTGCTAAGGGCACTTGGGAAGGCAAGCGAGAGTCAACCACCTTCCTCTCCTAGTAGCCTCTAACGTGGTGCACACAAGCACGGCACATAGCCGCTTCGTTCACCGCCCTCGCCCTCGCCCACGCCTTGCTCCGCTTTCACTTGTCGGCGGCCAGAAGCCGCCGCAGGGGCGCCACATACCCAGCAGTGTGCGGGCAGCCAAGAGCTGGAGAACGCTGCTTCTGCCCAAGCCCGCCTAGGGCGTGCACCTTTGTTCTCAGAGCTCCGTGTAACAGTCTGCCTTTCTCGCAGTTCGAATGGAAATCGAAAGCTTTTCGCCTACGCCCTTCACAGAGATCCGTTGCTAGGACGAGAATGTCTTGTGGCCGGAGCTCGCCCCCGCCGCGAGGAAGCTGCTCTTAGCACCGCGTTGCAGGGACACGTCTCGCTTCTTGACTTCGTGCTTAGCGCTCTCCGAATTCGCCGCTAGCTCCGCGGTCCGTCTCAGCTTCAAGTAGCTGCGCTCGCAGTACATAGAGCTTCGCAAGGACCGAAGACCCGGAGGGACGTATCGCACACGACAATGTGCCAGGACAGAGACGTGTTCTACATTGTCCCTTCTCGTCATCCAGTTTGTGCCTCTGCTGCTTCTGCTGTTAGGAATCGCTCCTTGAAAGACGAGCGAGAGCGTCTTTCTGGGTGCATTGCACTGAGTGAGTGCTTGCTAAGGACTTTGCACTCGGAGCCAAGGCAACAGGGCGTGCTTGTCCGCAGAACTGAGAGCACGCTGTTGGGCAGAGCTGAAACTGACCGCTGCAGTTCAGCTCTCTCCGGACGGCAGACGCCGAAGAACGAAGCCGCTTGCGAGCGGCGCAGTGCAGCGAAGAGCACACGAGCAGCCAAAGAGCTCCTTCACAATCGCTTTCACTTCTCAGTGCTCTTGCTGCTTGGAAAAGCAGCACACAGCCGTTGCACGCCAGGGCAAAAGCTGGGGCAGTGCCCGTCCTCACTCCTTCGCTGTGCTGTACTCCTTGCAGCTAGAGCGAAGCGAGAAGGACGCGAGGACGAAGAAGGCGTTCTTAAAGTAGCCCCTTGTCAGCAGCCCTGAAAGGGCGCATAACACACGGCGTCTCGCTGCCCTCCGTTCTACATACTCGCGGCTCCCTTTGCCGTCTTGCAAAAGTTGCTACCAGAGCAGAGGCGGCCAGATTGAAGAGGCTGTGCTTAGGTTCACCTTCTCCTTACTGCACGTAAGCCACGTCAAGCTCCTCGCTGCACTCTGGATTTCCCTTCTCCGCGGCACTTAGCGTGGTGCTGTGTGTGTGCAACTCGGCGCCTAGAAGTGACCGCCAATGCTTTCAGAGCGGGCTGCAAGGGAACCAAGGAGCAGCACAAGCAGCAGTGCTTCAGCTTGCTCCTTCCGACTGCTAAGGGCACTTGGGAAGGCAAGCGAGAGTCAACCACCTTCCTCTCCTAGTAGCCTCTAACGTGGTGCACACAAGCACGGCACATAGCCGCTTCGTTCACCGCCCTCGCCCTCGCCCACGCCTTGCTCCGCTTTCACTTGTCGGCGGCCAGAAGCCGCCGCAGGGGCGCCACATACCCAGCAGTGTGCGGGCAGCCAAGAGCTCGAGAACGCTGCTTCTGCCCAAGCCAGCCTAGGGCGTGCACCTTTGTTCTCAGAGCTCCGTGTAACAGTCTGCCTCTCTCGCAGTTCGAATGGAAAACGAAAGCTTTTCGCCTACGCCCTTCACAGAGATCCGTTGCTACGACGAGAATGTCTTGTGGCCGGAGCTCGCCCCCGCCGCGAGGAAGCTGCTCTTAGCACCGCGTTGCAGGGACACGTCTCGCTTCTTGACTTCGTGCTTAGCGCTCTCCGAATTCGCCGCTAGCTCCGCGGTCCGTCTCAGCTTCAAGTAGCTGCGCTCGCAGTACATAGAGCTTCGCAAGGACCGAAGACCCGGAGGGACGTATCGCACACGACAATGTGCCAGGACAGAGACGTGTTCTACATTGTCCCTTCTCGTCATCCAGTTTGTGCCTCTGCTGCTTCTGCTGTTAGGAATCGCTCCTTGAAAGACGAGCGAGAGCGTCTTTCTGGGTGCATTGCACTGAGTGAGTGCTCGCTAGGGACTTTGCACTCGGAGCCAAGGCAACAGGGCGTGCTTGTCCGCAGAACTGAGAGCGCGCTGTTGGGCAGAGCTGAAACTGACCGCTGCAGTTCAGCTCTCTCCGGACGGCAGACGCCGAAGAACGAAGCCGCTTGCGAGCGGCGCAGTGCAGCGAAGAGCACACGAGCAGCCAAAGAGCTCCTTCACAATCGCTTTCACTTCTCAGTGCTCTTGCTGCTTGGAAAAGCAGCACACAGCCGTTGCACGCCAGGGCAAAAGCTGGGGCAGTGCCCGTCCTCACTCCTTCGCTGTGCTGTACTCCTTGCAGCTAGAGCGAAGCGAGAAGGACGCGAGGACGAAGAAGGCCTTCTTAAAGTAGCCCCTTGTCAGCAGCCCTGAAAGGGCGCATAACACACGGCGTCTCGCTGCCCTCCGTTCTACATACTCGCGTCTCCCTTTGCCGTCTTGCAAAAGTTGCTACCAGAGCAGAGGCGGCCAGATTGAAGAGGCTGTGCTTAGGTTCACCTTCTCCTTACTGCACGTAAGCCACGTCAAGCTCCTCGCTGCACTCTGGATTTCCCTTCTCCGCGGCACTTAGCATGGTGCTGTGTGTGTGCAACTCGGCGCCTAGAAGTGACCGCCAATGCTTTCAGAGCGGGCTGCAAGGGAACCAAGGAGCAGCACAAGCAGCAGTGCTTCAGCTTGCTCCTTCCGACTGCTAAGGGCACTTGGGAAGGCAAGCGAGAGTCAACCACCTTCCTCTCCTAGTAGCCTCTAACGTGGTGCACACAAGCACGGCACATAGCCGCTTCGTTCACCGCCCTCGCCCTCGCCCACGCCTTGCTCCGCTTTCACTTGTCGGCGGCCAGAAGCCGCCGCAGGGGCGCCACATACCCAGCAGTGTGCGGGCAGCCAAGAGCTCGAGAACGCTGCTTCTGCCCAAGCCAGCCTAGGGCGTGCACCTTTGTTCTCAGAGCTCCGTGTAACAGTCTGCCTCTCTCGCAGTTCGAATGGAAAACGAAAGCTTTTCGCCTACGCCCTTCACAGAGATCCGTTGCTACGACGAGAATGTCTTGTGGCCGGAGTTCGCCCCCGCCGCGAGGAAGCTGCTCTTAGCACCGCATTGCAGGGACACGTCTCGCTTCTTGACTTCGTGCTTAGCGCTCTCCGAATTCGCTGCTAGCTCCGCGGTCCTTCTCAGCTGCAAGTAGCAGCGCTCGCAGTACATAGAGCTTCGCAAGGACCGAAGACCCGGAGGGACGTATCGCACACGACAATCTGCCGGGACAGAGACGTGTTCTACATTGTCCCTTCTCGTCATCCAGTTTGTGCCTCTGCTGCTTCTGCTGTTAGGAATCGCTCCTTGAAAGACGAGCGAGAGCGTCTTTCTGGGTGCACTGCACTGAGTGAGTGCTCGCTAGGGACTTTGCACTCGGAGCCAAGGCAACAGGGCGTGCTTGTCCGCAGAACTGAGAGCACGCTGTTGGGCAGAGCTGAAACTGACCGCTGCAGTTCAGCTCTCTCCGGACGGCAGACGTCGAAGAACGCAGCCGCTTGCGAGCGGCGCAGTGCAGCGAAGAGCACACGAGCAGCCAAAGAGCTCCTTCACAATCGCTTTCACTTCTCAGTGCTCTTGCTGCTTGGAAAAGCAGCACACAGCCGTTGCACGCCAGGGCAAAAGCTGGGGCAGTGCCCGTCCTCACTCCTTCGCTGTGCTGTACTCCTTGCAGCTAGAGCGAAGCGAGAAGGACGCGAGGACGAAGAAGGCCTTCTTAAAGTAGCCCCTTGTCAGCAGCCCTGAAAGGGCGCATAACACACGGCGTCTCGCTGCCCTCCGTTCTACATACTCGCGTCTCCCTTTGCCGTCTTGCAAAAGTTGCTACCAGAGCAGAGGCGGCCAGATTGAAGAGGCACTGCTTAGGTTCACCTTCTCCTTACTGCACGTAAGCCACGTCAAGCTCCTCGCTGCACTCTGGATTTCCCTTCTCCGCGGCACTTAGCGTGGTGCTGTGTGTGTGCAACTCGGCGCCTAGAAGTGACCGCCAATGCTTTCAGAGCGGGCTGCAAGGGAACCAAGGAGCAGCACAAGCAGCAGTGCTTCAGCTTGCTCCTTCCGACTGCTAAGGGCACTTGGGAAGGCAAGCGAGAGTCAACCACCTTCCTCTCCTAGTAGCCTCTAACGTGGTGCACACAAGCACGGCACATAGCCGCTTCGTTCACCGCCCTCGCCCTCGCCCACGCCTTGCTCCGCTTTCACTTGTCGGCGGCCAGAAGCCGCCGCAGGGGCGCCACATACCCAGCAGTGTGCGGGCAGCCAAGAGCTCGAGAACGCTGCTTCTGCCCAAGCCCGCCTAGGGCGTGCACCTTTGTTCTCAGAGCTCCGTGTAACAGTCTGCCTTTCTCGCAGTTCGAATGGAAATCGAAAGCTTTTCGCCTACGCCCTTCACAGAGATCCGTTGCTAGGACGAGAATGTCTTGTGGCCGGAGCTCGCCCCCGCCGCGAGGAAGCTGCTCTTAGCACCGCGTTGCAGGGACACGTCTCGCTTCTTGACTTCGTGCTTAGCGCTCTCCGAATTCGCCGCTAGCTCCGCGGTCCGTCTCAGCTTCAAGTAGCTGCGCTCGCAGTACTTAGAGCTTCGCAAGGACCGAAGACCCGGAGGGACATATCGCACACGACAATGTGCCAGGACAAGGACGTTCTGCACTGAGTGGAGACAGAGACAGACCCAGAATTCTACACTGCCCCTTCTCTTCGGCCATCTTGTGCTCTGCTGCCTCTGCTGTGACGAATCGGTCCTTGAAAAACCAGCGAGAGCGTCTCTCCAGGCACTGAGTGTGAGCTCCCTAGGGACTTTTTCCACCTCCAAAAATACATGGGTAAGTCCTAAAAGTTTTGGTTTGATCAAGAATAGTTACGTCCAAGTATCGCTGTTCTAAACACCCTTGGTTTCAGTCTGAACTTAACTGCTTGTTTCTGTCTTTTTGCCTAGTGGCAATCTAATTCTAAGGTAACTAGATGTGTTAGATATCCATAAGTTACATCTCAGGTTAGGTGGGATAATTGGCTGGGAAGAAAATGGAATTGAGAATTTGGAAAGAATCCAAAGTGAGCTGATGTCACAATCCGAGATTCCCTTGGGTTCCAAATCCTTTCATTTGTGTTTTTGTGGGCTTTTTTGAAGGCGGTGTACAGTTGAAGCCATGATTTAGCTGCGGTGAGACCTGCTCTGCTGTAAAAGCATTATTTTCTCAGTGAGCATGGACAACAGTTAGAGTGTCGTCTTTTAAGATTCCCTGCACTCCACTTATGGTGGCAAAAGCAGTGCCTTGACTGTAATCATAAAAGTGATTACAGCTTCCTTGCTTTGACATCATGTAGGATGCTTCCTCCATCTGCTGTGGTCAGCATTAAGTAACAGATTTCTCAGTTTCTAGGAAGAGTCTAGCAAACAATCACCTTGCTCCTTCTCTTGCATTTATTCATCACTGCTATGCTGCTATACAGACAGATAGTCTGTTTATGATTCAACAATTCAATGGGACATCAAGTAAATAGCAAAGCAAAACTAACTACCGAAAGCACTATAAGGGCCAGAGATTAGCTTGGATCAAAACAGGTATTCTCCTAGCATTGTTTACAAACGACTCAGCATGTGAAACAGAAGGCACAATGTAGTTTGTGCCTTGTTTTGGGCATGCCCGGAAGAAGGAAATTCTGATTTCACATATGGGAAAAGAAATGTTGACATTTGAATGAGATTGTTCATACCCCAGAAAAGGTTGCTTTGAAAGGTTGTGGAAGTCCTGTGTGGAAACACGGCTTTACAAGTCCTTTCCACCAGGAGACAACAGCTGCAGAACATCTGGGTGTGCCAGTGTTGAGAGCACCAGCAAAGATCAAAGTGGAGAAGTTGGTGAACAATGGCAGTGGCCTGGGGGAGAGCAAGTGGGGTGCTGGCTGTGGGACCAGGGGAGTCCTGACTGATTTAGGAGGCGTGTGATGGTCTGTGCCAGCAAGCGGAGTAGTGCTGTGGCCTTGGCACACTGCGAATACTGGAATTCAGTGGGGTCACTGGGCAGGCTGAGTGTGTGAGCTGCTGGAGGGACCCAGGTTGCCCACATGTAAACATCCAGTCTCACTCTTGCCAGCCACAGAAAGGAGCAGGATGTGGCTGCTGGCGATGCCTGTCATGTATATGTAGTGTATATGCGTGCTATCCCAGCCTGCTGGGAACACTTCTTCTTTGGGACTGCTTGGGCTGAGGGAGAGAAAGCAGTGGTAGTTTCTGAGGTTTCGAGTTTGCTCGAGTTTCTCAGGCTGTTTCTGGAGCCACCCAGAGTTCTCTTCCTTGAAGCATTTCAAGTCCTGCTAATTTTCAAAATTCAAACAGACACAGCCCTAAGCTAGTTGATCTGACTTCAGAGCTATTCTTACGCTGAGCTGTTGGATGATCTGATCTCCTGAGATGTCTTCCATTTCAGTTTATGACCTGGTTCTTGTGAAAAATAGGATCTTTTAGCCTGGAGAAGAGAGGTTTCTGGAGAGACAGTATTGTGGCCTTTGAATATGTAAAGAGGGTATAAGACCAATGGAGAAAGACTTTTTAGGAAGGTTTGCAGAGAAAGGACAAGGGGACATGCTTTCAAACTGAGACTAGGTTTAGACTGGCTAAAAGGAAAAGCTTTTCTACAATGAAGCTGGTGAGACACTCAAACGGCTGTTCCAGAGAAGTTGTGGATGCCCCATCATTGAGAGTGCTCCTTATCAGTTTGGCTAGTCTTGAGCAATTTGATCTACTGTAAGATCTACCTGGCAAGGAAGTAGGACTAGGTGATCTTTAATCACAGACTGTTGTATGATTCCGTGAAAGACAGAATGCAATAAAGTTCATAATTCAGATTTTGGCGCAGACATATTTATAATTTCTCACTTTATGCATCATTGCAATGACAACTTGTTAGCTTCTGAAATGATTAGCTGAGATTGATTTCCTTCCTTAGTTTCATTTTCCCTGTTATTCCTTCACTCTTGGACCTTTTTTTCACTAGATTTCCTCTTTCAGTAAACTGCCCTTAAGTATCACTTTGCTCCCCACCTGGCTTTTTTTTTTTTTTTTTTTTTTCAATGACACCTTTTCACTGGTTCGTTTTGGGCCTTTGCTGCTTGAAGTCCAGCAGCCTCCTTGTCAGAGCATTACGGAGCTTTCTTTACAGCTTCATCACTATGCAAAAAGCCATAAATTACTGTGTTCCATCTCACATACCATCAAGTAGCACACTAATATTCCCTCTGCTGAATAGCTGGTTGGCTTACATAGACCAGCCAAAAACCAGGAAATCCAGATGGCAGCAAGAATCTTGTAGACTACTCCCGCTGTTCATTTAAATTCTGGAGAAGTCACGTGAGGTATCACATTCTCTTGAAAGAAGTGTCTATCATCTCGGACATTCTAGAATGGGCTATTAATATTGTCATGAGTTTCTGGCTAGACTTTTTAGTATGCCAATTCAAATTCAAATGATCTGAAATGATAGAACTTCAAGAATTGTTTTTCCCAGAATCGAAGTATGATGGAGTTATATAGGGAGAATCTTAATCTTAGTTATTCTATTCCATCTCACATCATGGCTGGGGGCAGGGAGAAGGGAGTATCTTTGGGGGACAATGGGTTCCGGTGTAGTCAGTAAGCTGGGCAGAGGCGCCATCAGGTATTGTCTGTTGTTGGGGGGGGGATTCATGTGAACTCTTCCTTTCTTGTACCCTGCCACCAGTATTGTTGCTAAAATTGTTTGTTTTCTCATCCAAGTGACAAAATCAGCACACTTAATGAGGGATGAAGAGGGAGCAGCGACCTCGGAACAGGAGGAAGAAGAAGCAGAGCCTGCTGTCCTCCAGAAGAAAAAAAACGCTACCAGCCAACTTTGCATCATCTGTGAACTTCCTGGGCGTGTACTCTATCCCCTTGTCCAGATCACTGAGCAAGATATTAAACAGGACTGGGCCCAAGACTGAGCCTTGGGGACCAGCTGGATGAACTCTATTTCCCACCACTCTGTGGGCCTGGCCATCACCCAGTTTGTCACCCAGCAAACAGCCCACCCATGCAAACCATAAGCAGACAGTTTCTTCAGGAGAATGATGTGAGACTCATTGCAAAAAAGATCAGGGAGATGCCTAGGAAGAGTCTCAGGTGAATCCAGGAGACTATAGTGGAGGACTATTCAGTTTTCCAATCAATTTGCTTAAAAAAACTCTACAAAACCGTAATAAAAAAACAAACAAAAAAAGCAGACCAAACAAACACACAAAACCCCCCATCCAATAATCCCCAAAGAGACAAAAAAAGCCCCCAAAAAAGCCCACCAAAAAACCCACCCAAAACTGAAAAAAAAGCCCCAAACCCAACACAAAAAATCAGGGTGAAGGTTTTTAGTAACTTTAAAAATAACAAAACAAAACGAAACAAAAAAACCCCAGAAAGTCACATTTCTAAAGGTGCTGTCCCAGCCTCTTCTCTCAGCAGGGAGGACATCCTGAAGTGGAGCCAGTTGGAAGAAAGCGGGACGGGGCAGCACCTGGGCCATTGTCACAGGACGGCCCTGTGGCTGCCCCACTGCCAAAACCTGGACACATAAATCAAACACAGGTATGCACATGTGCTTAGACACAGCAAAAATATATTTGTCTGAAAAGAATACAGGTCCATTTCTATCACTGGAAAGAGCATAATGCCTCGTCTCAGCTTTCTTTTCAGTCATTACAAATGTTTCGAAAATAAAGGAGTGCAGAAAATGGAAATATCCAAGATCAACATGAGGACCAGTAACAAAGATTCCATTTTTGAAACTGCATTGGGAATCCTCTGCAGAAATTGACTCAGAGCTCTAAGATTTACAAAAAAGACCAAGAGGATTGGAGTCAATACAACACAGTGTCTGGAGACTTCAGCTGGTTGCCTTGATTTCTCAAATATGATGGAGGAAGCACCTTAGCAACTACAGCTGCCAGTTCTCTCAGGGCCCTGACATGCCTCTGGGTGGGTGCCATGGTCTTGCATGCTCAGGTTCCTCAAGTGGTCTGAAAGCTGACCTGCTACTATGGGTTAGAATCAAGTCCACCAGTCCAATAACCTGAGAGATGTGGAAATAGTGACTGGCAGTAAAAATTGAGACCAACACTTGTTGAGTACCTCAGCCTTCTCCTTGTCTGTTGTCACTAGTCCTGTCTGGCTTATGGGGGTGGGGGGGGGGGGGGAATAGGGGAGGTGTGATAGGTTTCTTTTCATCTTCCTTTTCCCACTGAAATACCCGTAGGTGCCTTTATTATTCTTAGTTTTGGCATGCTTTTCCAAATTCAGCTTCAACTGAGCCTTAGCTATACTGATCCCATCCTCACACACTCATGTGTTACCACTGTATTTTTCCCATGATTTGTCTCGCTGTGTATCGTCTGCATATTACCTACTTGCATCACATCTATTAATTTTCAATAACCTTCTGGCTTTAACTTGCTTTCAAAAAAAAACCTTTTTGAACCTTTTCACCTCAGAAATTCACCTGGGAAACCCCAAATCCCCAGAATTCGACCCAAAATTCACCTGGCACCCCAAATTCACCCTCCAAATTCGCTCCAAAATGATTGGCAACTTTACACACTCCATTTTCCCACAAAAGGATCTAGAGCCCTGTGCGCTTCGTATACAAACTAAATGCAAAAAACCTTTCTATTCATTCTCAGCAAAAAGACGTCCTATTCCTCCTTCTTTTGGACAAAACTGCCTTCACTTTCAAACTTATTCTCTTGCTCGCTTACCTGCATAATGCTTAGTCCCTGTTCTGCATGCTCATTTTCTTCACTTTTACAAGGAATCCTCTCCTCATCTTCTTCTTCCTCTGCTTCAACATGCAAAAACAAACCAAAAATTGTCTCTTCTACAGAAAATGAGGGGAGAAAAGAACACAAATGATAACCAATACCCTGCCAAGTAGAAATTTCTTCTATATTTCAGTGACTGATAGGCAGAAAAAAATGAATTTCATCTGGGGAAAGAAAGACATTCTAGGAATATTCAGACTGCTATCTTGCCCCAGGTAAAACATTTACCATGGCCTTAGCGTTAATGAGCTTGTGAACATCAGCTGCCAAGAGGAAGGACATTTCCTCCAGTTTCACACAATACTTGGTCAGTACATCTGCTATCTGTGCAATCAAAGAATACAGAAAAGCAACAACAATGAAAAGTAGAACTCAAATATCAATTTCCCAAGTTAAAATCTACATGAACAAGACAATTTTTCCATTCAAGTGAATTCGATTTAATTAATTCATTAACTACATAAGTAGCATTCTCACGTTCAAGAACGGAATTCAAAGAATCAACGTTGCTTCTTCTGAGACATTGAAGCCTGAGTAGATCCCAACTTCAAATCTAGTAGGACGCCATGAAAGCAATACCTGCTACATTTAGTACATGTAAACTACAAAGACATCTAGAACAGCTCTAAAAGATGAGCAAACCCATGAACTTTGAAGGAGACGCTAGCAAGAAATGTGGAAATAGGCTTTATCTGCCCAGTGCTTTTCCCAAAAGCACGGGCACTCCTTGGCGTCAGTGAGAGTCTCTGTCTCATTATTCAGCAGCTGGCTTAGGGTAAAAAAGGATGCATGCAATCACTTCATTCCTGTTCATGACATAAACTTACTGCATCATCGTGGAAGCCATTTACTTGGAAATATAGCCTAAAAAATAGGTGTCAGACTGGGTACATATCTAGATTGCTATGAGCAAAACCAATTTCTTTTTAACAGGAAAGCCATACAATATGCCTGCCATGGCAAATATTAGTCTACTAGCCCTGCACTTCAACGGGCAGTGAGCAGTTCATGACACCAAATTTACGTTTGGCAAGGAGACAGTCTATTTATTACAAGCCCCTAGTTCTAGAACCAAGAATTCAGGAGTTGCTCATTCCCAATGAAAATCTGTCCATTTCATACCTTTGGGGTTTTATGCTTCTGTTCTTTACCTGTCTTGAGTGTGGCTTTCTTGTGAAGTCACTGATGGGTGTTTTTCCAACACATTTCTGCTGATTACACGGTAATTGCATGGCATCAGCAGACATCTCTGAATGTCTCTTGAAAGTATGCTTTTTACTCTTCCTAGAGGACCTTGTCTTCTTCTTTCCTTCACCCAAAAGGTGGGCTAAGTGAGCCTTCAAAGAACCATCATCTCAACAATTAGAATTCTTTCAAACCTACTGAATGGAGAACAGCGACAAAAAAATTTTAAAAAGACTAGTACGCGAAAGACAGCAGAAGAGAAAGGTAAAGTAATGAATCCTACATGCCACATGCATAACTCTCTTCATTCAAGGCTATTTTCAAAATGAGAAGAAAAAAAAAAAAAAAAAAAAAGATCATCTTTTCCTCAGAGAGGAAAAGAAAGTGGAAAGTGGAGTAACTGGATTGTGTTGCCTTGCCTACAGTTACCAGAAAAGTCAACAGCAGAGTTGAAAACTCCTGAAGCTGGCTAACTACGCCTCTAAATGTTTTACTACTGTGTTATGATTCTGTCTTCAGTTAATAGAACCCGATATACAACAAAGAGATGGGAGCACATGGAGATGCATTGGAGAGCCTACGCTGGAGGTAACACATTCATTTTTTACTCAAACAAATCCAAATTAGAAATGTTGAAAATGACCTGGGGCCATTTCAACAGCCAGCAAACTAACACAACCAACCTTTGGCTTTTATTCAATCCTTTGCTTATTTTACCTGGACCTTGAAGATCTGTCTGCAGCCTTCCTCTCTGCAAATATATCACACTCGTCCTATTGAGAACCCATGGCTCATCACAGCTGCTTCGCCACGCCTGCTTCCAGAAGAACTGGCAACTACAAGCTGGGAGCCAAGAGATACAACACTTCACTTGGAAAAGGGCCTTCCATGAATCCTAGAATCCCAGAATGGTTTGGACTGGAAGCGACCTTAGAGACAGAGTCTCTTCTTCCCACATCCTGACATGGGCAGGGACACTTTTCCACTAGTCCAGGTTGCTCCATGTCTGCTCCAGCCTGGCCCTGGACACTTCCTGCCATGGGGCTCCTACACAGCCTCTTTGAGCAACATGTGCCAGGCCTCAGCACCCACACAAGGAAGAATTCCTTTCCAATATCCCATCTACCCCAGCCCTCTGGCAGTTTGAAGCTATTCCCCCTTGTCCTGCGAGTCCAGAACCTTTTCCAAAGTCCCTCCCCAGCTATCTTGGAGCCCCAGCAGGCACTGCAAGGGGCTCGAAGGTCTCCCTGGAGCCTTCTGTTCTCCAGATTGGACACCCTCAGCTCTCCCAGACTGTCCTAGAGCAAAGAAGCTCCACCTTTCAAAGCACCTTAGAAGCCTCCTACCGGCCAAACTCGATGGCAACGCTGGCCTTCCGGGCCCTACGGATATCGCTTCCGGTGTCGTTCGGGGTCAATCCCGGCTCTCTCCCCGCCCCCCATGGGGCCCTCAGGCAATGCCGCTCCGACGCAGCTCCTGCCGCTGTCAGACCAGCGGGGGGGCGGGGGGCCAGCCCAGCCTCATCCACAATCCACACTGTCCTCGGCGGCTGCTGCGGGCTCATGGCGGCCCACACACCCGGAAGCAGAGCTCCGAACACAGAGGATCATAGCCCCACATTTGTGTTCGTCTCTGCACAAGGCAGGGCAGACTTGCCATGCCCGGACTTTTCAGTTCAGCACGAAAATGAGAATAAACCTGCGCCATGGGAGAGGAAACCTCTAAAGACTCCCTCATACGTGGTCGCTCAACTTAATGCCTAGGCACTTGCCATTCCTAAGGCTACACTAAAGCCCTTTTTACCTTGCGGGAAAGAAATGCCATTGTTCTGGTGTGCAGCTAAAGGCGGAGCACAGGCAGGCCAGGGCAAAAGCTGGGGCAGTGCCCGTCTTCACTCCTTCGCTGTGCTGTACTCCTTGCAGCTAGAGCGAAGCCAGATGGACGCGAGGAAGGACAAGGCGCTCTTAAAGTAGCCCCCTGTCAGCAGCCCTGAAAGGGCGCATAACACACGGCGTCTCGCTGCCCTCCGTTCTACATACTCGCGGCTCCCTTTGCCGACTTGCAAAAGTCGCTACCAGAGCAGAGGCGGCCAGATTGAAGAGGCTGTGCTTAGGTTCACCTTCTCCTTACTGCACGTAAGCCACGTCCAGCTCCTCGCTGCACTCTGGATTTCCCTTCTCCGCGGCACTTAGCGTGGTGCTGTGTGTGTGCAACTCGGCGCCTAGAAGTGACCGCCAATGCTTTCAGAGCGGGCTGCAAGGGAACCAAGGAGCAGCACAAGCAGCAGTGCTTCAGCTTGCTCCTTCCGACTGCTAAGGGCACTTGGGAAGGCAAGCGAGAGTCAACCACCTTCCTCTCCTAGTAGCCTCTAACGTGGTGCACACAAGCACGGCACATAGCCGCTTCGTTCACCGCCCTCGCCCTCGCCCACGCCTTGCTCCGCTTTCACTTGTCGGCGGCCAGAAGCCGCCGCAGGGGCGCCACATACCCAGCAGTGTGCGGGCAGCCAAGAGCTGGAGAACGCTGCTTCTGCCCAAGCCCGCCTAGGGCGTGCACCTTTGTTCTCAGAGCTCCGTGTAACAGTCTGCCTTTCTCGCAGTTCGAATGGAAATCGAAAGCTTTTCGCCTACGCCCTTCACAGAGATCCGTTGCTAGGACGAGAATGTCTTGTGGCCGGAGCTCGCCCCCGCCGCGAGGAAGCTGCTCTTAGCACCGCGTTGCAGGGACACGTCTCGCTTCTTGACTTCGTGCTTAGCGCTCTCCGAATTCGCTGCTAGCTCCGCGGTCCGTCTCAGCTTCAAGTAGCTGCGCTCGCAGTACATAGAGCTTCGCAAGGACCGAAGACCCGGAGGGACGTATCGCACACGACAATGTGCCAGGACAGAGACGTGTTCTACATTGTCCCTTCTCGTCATCCAGTTTGTGCCTCTGCTGCTTCTGCTGTTAGGAATCGCTCCTTGAAAGACGAGCGAGAGCGTCTTTCTGGGTGCATTGCACTGAGTGAGTGCTCGCTAAGGACTTTGCACTCGGAGCCAAGGCAACAGGGCGTGCTTGTCCGCAGAACTGAGAGCACGCTGTTGGGCAGAGCTGAAACTGACCGCTGCAGTTCAGCTCTCTCCGGACGGCAGACGCCGAAGAACGAAGCCGCTTGCGAGCGGCGCAGTGCAGCGAAGAGCACACGAGCAGCCAAAGAGCTCCTTCACAATCGCTTTCACTTCTCAGTGCTCTTGCTGCTTGGAAAAGCAGCACACAGCCGTTGCACGCCAGGGCAAAAGCTGGGGCAGTGCCCGTCCTCACTCCTTCGCTGTGCTGTACTCCTTGCAGCTAGAGCGAAGCGAGAAGGACGCGAGGACGAAGAAGGCGTTCTTAAAGTAGCCCCTTGTCAGCAGCCCTGAAAGGGCGCATAACACACGGCGTCTCGCTGCCCTCCGTTCTACATACTCGCGGCTCCCTTTGCCGTCTTGCAAAAGTTGCTACCAGAGCAGAGGCGGCCAGATTGAAGAGGCTGTGCTTAGGTTCACCTTCTCCTTACTGCACGTAAGCCACGTCAAGCTCCTCGCTGCACTCTGGATTTCCCTTCTCCGCGGCACTTAGCGTGGTGCTGTGTGTGTGCAACTCGGCGCCTAGAAGTGACCGCCAATGCTTTCAGAGCGGGCTGCAAGGGAACCAAGGAGCAGCACAAGCAGCAGTGCTTCAGCTTGCTCCTTCCGACTGCTAAGGGCACTTGGGAAGGCAAGCGAGAGTCAACCACCTTCCTCTCCTAGTAGCCTCTAACGTGGTGCACACAAGCACGGCACATAGCCGCTTCGTTCACCGCCCTCGCCCTCGCCCACGCCTTGCTCCGCTTTCACTTGTCGGCGGCCAGAAGCCGCCGCAGGGGCGCCACATACCCAGCAGTGTGCGGGCAGCCAAGAGCTCGAGAACGCTGCTTCTGCCCAAGCCAGCCTAGGGCGTGCACCTTTGTTCTCAGAGCTCCGTGTAACAGTCTGCCTCTCTCGCAGTTCGAATGGAAAACGAAAGCTTTTCGCCTACGCCCTTCACAGAGATCCGTTGCTACGACGAGAATGTCTTGTGGCCGGAGCTCGCCCCCGCCGCGAGGAAGCTGCTCTTAGCACCGCGTTGCAGGGACACGTCTCGCTTCTTGACTTCGTGCTTAGCGCTCTCCGAATTCGCCGCTAGCTCCGCGGTCCGTCTCAGCTTCAAGTAGCTGCGCTCGCAGTACATAGAGCTTCGCAAGGACCGAAGACCCGGAGGGACGTATCGCACACGACAATGTGCCAGGACAGAGACGTGTTCTACATTGTCCCTTCTCGTCATCCAGTTTGTGCCTCTGCTGCTTGTGCTGTTAGGAATCGCTCCTTGAAAGACGAGCGAGAGCGTCTTTCTGGGTGCATTGCACTGAGTGAGTGCTCGCTAGGGACTTTGCACTCGGAGCCAAGGCAACAGGGCGTGCTTGTCCGCAGAACTGAGAGCGCGCTGTTGGGCAGAGCTGAAACTGACCGCTGCAGTTCAGCTCTCTCCGGACGGCAGACGCCGAAGAACGAAGCCGCTTGCGAGCGGCGCAGTGCAGCGAAGAGCACACGAGCAGCCAAAGAGCTCCTTCACAATCGCTTTCACTTCTCAGTGCTCTTGCTGCTTGGAAAAGCAGCACACAGCCGTTGCACGCCAGGGCAAAAGCTGGGGCAGTGCCCGTCCTCACTCCTTCGCTGTGCTGTACTCCTTGCAGCTAGAGCGAAGCGAGAAGGACGCGAGGACGAAGAAGGCCTTCTTAAAGTAGCCCCTTGTCAGCAGCCCTGAAAGGGCGCATAACACACGGCGTCTCGCTGCCCTCCGTTCTACATACTCGCGTCTCCCTTTGCCGTCTTGCAAAAGTTGCTACCAGAGCAGAGGCGGCCAGATTGAAGAGGCTGTGCTTAGGTTCACCTTCTCCTTACTGCACGTAAGCCACGTCAAGCTCCTCGCTGCACTCTGGATTTCCCTTCTCCGCGGCACTTAGCGTGGTGCTGTGTGTGTGCAACTCGGCGCCTAGAAGTGACCGCCAATGCTTTCAGAGCGGGCTGCAAGGGAACCAAGGAGCAGCACAAGCAGCAGTGCTTCAGCTTGCTCCTTCCGACTGCTAAGGGCACTTGGGAAGGCAAGCGAGAGTCAACCACCTTCCTCTCCTAGTAGCCTCTAACGTGGTGCACACAAGCACGGCACATAGCCGCTTCGTTCACCGCCCTCGCCCTCGCCCACGCCTTGCTCCGCTTTCACTTGTCGGCGGCCAGAAGCCGCCGCAGGGGCGCCACATACCCAGCAGTGTGCGGGCAGCCAAGAGCTCGAGAACGCTGCTTCTGCCCAAGCCAGCCTAGGGCGTGCACCTTTGTTCTCAGAGCTCCGTGTAACAGTCTGCCTCTCTCGCAGTTCGAATGGAAAACGAAAGCTTTTCGCCTACGCCCTTCACAGAGATCCGTTGCTACGACGAGAATGTCTTGTGGCCGGAGTTCGCCCCCGCCGCGAGGAAGCTGCTCTTAGCACCGCATTGCAGGGACACGTCTCGCTTCTTGACTTCGTGCTTAGCGCTCTCCGAATTCGCTGCTAGCTCCGCGGTCCTTCTCAGCTGCAAGTAGCAGCGCTCGCAGTACATAGAGCTTCGCAAGGACCGAAGACCCGGAGGGACATATCGCACACGACAATCTGCCGGGACAGAGACGTGTTCTACATTGTCCCTTCTCGTCATCCAGTTTGTGCCTCTGCTGCTTCTGCTGTTAGGAATCGCTCCTTGAAAGACGAGCGAGAGCGTCTTTCTGGGTGCATTGCACTGAGTGAGTGCTCGCTAGGGACTTTGCACTCGGAGCCAAGGCAACAGGGCGTGCTTGTCCGCAGAACTGAGAGCACGCTGTTGGGCAGAGCTGAAACTGACCGCTGCAGTTCAGCTCTCTCCGGACGGCAGACGTCGAAGAACGCAGCCGCTTGCGAGCGGCGCAGTGCAGCGAAGAGCACACGAGCAGCCAAAGAGCTCCTTCACAATCGCTTTCACTTCTCAGTGCTCTTGCTGCTTGGAAAAGCAGCACACAGCCGTTGCACGCCAGGGCAAAAGCTGGGGCAGTGCCCGTCCTCACTCCTTCGCTGTGCTGTACTCCTTGCAGCTAGAGCGAAGCGAGAAGGACGCGAGGACGAAGAAGGCCTTCTTAAAGTAGCCCCTTGTCAGCAGCCCTGAAAGGGCGCATAACACACGGCGTCTCGCTGCCCTCCGTTCTACATACTCGCGTCTCCCTTTGCCGTCTTGCAAAAGTTGCTACCAGAGCAGAGGCGGCCAGATTGAAGAGGCACTGCTTAGGTTCACCTTCTCCTTACTGCACGTAAGCCACGTCAAGCTCCTCGCTGCACTCTGGATTTCCCTTCTCCGCGGCACTTAGCGTGGTGCTGTGTGTGTGCAACTCGGCGCCTAGAAGTGACCGCCAATGCTTTCAGAGCGGGCTGCAAGGGAACCAAGGAGCAGCACAAGCAGCAGTGCTTCAGCTTGCTCCTTCCGACTGCTAAGGGCACTTGGGAAGGCAAGCGAGAGTCAACCACCTTCCTCTCCTAGTAGCCTCTAACGTGGTGCACACAAGCACGGCACATAGCCGCTTCGTTCACCGCCCTCGCCCTCGCCCACGCCTTGCTCCGCTTTCACTTGTCGGCGGCCAGAAGCCGCCGCAGGGGCGCCACATACCCAGCAGTGTGCGGGCAGCCAAGAGCTCGAGAACGCTGCTTCTGCCCAAGCCCGCCTAGGGCGTGCACCTTTGTTCTCAGAGCTCCGTGTAACAGTCTGCCTTTCTCGCAGTTCGAATGGAAATCGAAAGCTTTTCGCCTACGCCCTTCACAGAGATCCGTTGCTAGGACGAGAATGTCTTGTGGCCGGAGCTCGCCCCCGCCGCGAGGAAGCTGCTCTTAGCACCGCGTTGCAGGGACACGTCTCGCTTCTTGACTTCGTGCTTAGCGCTCTCCGAATTCGCTGCTAGCTCCGCGGTCCGTCTCAGCTTCAAGTAGCTGCGCTCGCAGTACATAGAGCTTCGCAAGGACCGAAGACCCGGAGGGACGTATCGCACACGACAATGTGCCAGGACAGAGACGTGTTCTACATTGTCCCTTCTCGTCATCCAGTTTGTGCCTCTGCTGCTTCTGCTGTTAGGAATCGCTCCTTGAAAGACGAGCGAGAGCGTCTTTCTGGGTGCATTGCACTGAGTGAGTGCTCGCTAGGGACTTTGCACTCGGAGCCAAGGCAACAGGGCGTGCTTGTCCGCAGAACTGAGAGCACGCTGTTGGGCAGAGCTGAAACTGACCGCTGGAGTTCAGCTCTCTCCGGACGGCAGACGCCGAAGAACGAAGCCGCTTGCGAGCGGCGCAGTGCAGCGAAGAGCACACGAGCAGCCAAAGAGCTCCTTCACAATCGCTTTCACTTCTCAGTGCTCTTGCTGCTTGGAAAAGCAGCACACAGCCGTTGCACGCCAGGGCAAAAGCTGGGGCAGTGCCCGTCCTCACTCCTTCGCTGTGCTGTACTCCTTGCAGCTAGAGCGAAGCGAGAAGGACGCGAGGACGAAGAAGGCCTTCTTAAAGTAGCCCCTTGTCAGCAGCCCTGAAAGGGCGCATAACACACGGCGTCTCGCTGCCCTCCGTTCTACATACTCGCGTCTCCCTTTGCCGTCTTGCAAAAGTTGCTACCAGAGCAGAGGCGGCCAGATTGAAGAGGCTGTGCTTAGGTTCACCTTCTCCTTACTGCACGTAAGCCACGTCAAGCTCCTCGCTGCACTCTGGATTTCCCTTCTCCGCGGCACTTAGCGTGGTGCTGTGTGTGTGCAACTCGGCGCCTAGAAGTGACCGCCAATGCTTTCAGAGCGGGCTGCAAGGGAACCAAGGAGCAGCACAAGCAGCAGTGCTTCAGCTTGCTCCTTCCGACTGCTAAGGGCACTTGGGAAGGCAAGCGAGAGTCAACCACCTTCCTCTCCTAGTAGCCTCTAACGTGGTGCACACAAGCACGGCACATAGCCGCTTCGTTCACCGCCCTCGCCCTCGCCCACGCCTTGCTCCGCTTTCACTTGTCGGCGGCCAGAAGCCGCCGCAGGGGCGCCACATACCCAGCAGTGTGCGGGCAGCCAAGAGCTCGAGAACGCTGCTTCTGCCCAAGCCCGCCTAGGGCGTGCACCTTTGTTCTCAGAGCTCCGTGTAACAGTCTGCCTTTCTCGCAGTTCGAATGGAAATCGAAAGCTTTTCGCCTACGCCCTTCACAGAGATCCGTTGCTAGGACGAGAATGTCTTGTGGCCGTAGCTCGCCCCCGCCGCGAGGAAGCTGCTCTTAGCACCGCGTTGCAGGGACACGTCTCGCTTCTTGACTTCGTGCTTAGCGCTCTCCGAATTCGCTGCTAGCTCCGCGGTCCGTCTCAGCTTCAAGTAGCTGCGCTCGCAGTACATAGAGCTTCGCAAGGACCGAAGACCCGGAGGGACGTATCGCACACGACAATGTGCCAGGACAGAGACGTGTTCTACATTGTCCCTTCTCGTCATCCAGTTTGTGCCTCTGCTGCTTCTGCTGTTAGGAATCGCTCCTTGAAAGACGAGCGAGAGCGTCTTTCTGGGTGCATTGCACTGAGTGAGTGCTCGCTAGGGACTTTGCACTCGGAGCCAAGGCAACAGGGCGTGCTTGTCCGCAGAACTGAGAGCGCGCTGTTGGGCAGAGCTGAAACTGACCGCTGCAGTTCAGCTCTCTCCGGACGGCAGACGCCGAAGAACGAAGCCGCTTGCGAGCGGCGCAGTGCAGCGAAGAGCACACGAGCAGCCAAAGAGCTCCTTCACAATCGCTTTCACTTCTCAGTGCTCTTGCTGCTTGGAAAAGCAGCACACAGCCGTTGCACGCCAGGGCAAAAGCTGGGGCAGTGCCCGTCCTCACTCCTTCGCTGTGCTGTACTCCTTGCAGCTAGAGCGAAGCGAGAAGGACGCGAGGACGAAGAAGGCGTTCTTAAAGTAGCCCCTTGTCAGCAGCCCTGAAAGGGCGCATAACACACGGCGTCTCGCTGCCCTCCGTTCTACATACTCGCGTCTCCCTTTGCCGTCTTGCAAAAGTTGCTACCAGAGCAGAGGCGGCCAGATTGAAGAGGCTGTGCTTAGGTTCACCTTCTCCTTACTGCACGTAAGCCACGTCAAGCTCCTCGCTGCACTCTGGATTTCCCTTCTCCGCGGCACTTAGCGTGGTGCTGTGTGTGTGCAACTCGGCGCCTAGAAGTGACCGCCAATGCTTTCAGAGCGGGCTGCAAGGGAACCAAGGAGCAGCACAAGCAGCAGTGCTTCAGCTTGCTCCTTCCGACTGCTAAGGGCACTTGGGAAGGCAAGCGAGAGTCAACCACCTTCCTCTCCTAGTAGCCTCTAACGTGGTGCACACAAGCACGGCACATAGCCGCTTCGTTCACCGCCCTCGCCCTCGCCCACGCCTTGCTCCGCTTTCACTTGTCGGCGGCCAGAAGCCGCCGCAGGGGCGCCACATACCCAGCAGTGTGCGGGCAGCCAAGAGCTCGAGAACGCTGCTTCTGCCCAAGCCCGCCTAGGGCGTGCACCTTTGTTCTCAGAGCTCCGTGTAACAGTCTGCCTTTCTCGCAGTTCGAATGGAAATCGAAAGCTTTTCGCCTACGCCCTTCACAGAGATCCGTTGCTAGGACGAGAATGTCTTGTGGCCGGAGCTCGCCCCCGCCGCGAGGAAGCTGCTCTTAGCACCGCGTTGCAGGGACACGTCTCGCTTCTTGACTTCGTGCTTAGCGCTCTCCGAATTCGCCGCTAGCTCCGCGGTCCGTCTCAGCTGCAAGTAGCTGCGCTCGCAGTACATAGAGCTTCGCAAGGACCGAAGACCCGGAGGGACGTATCGCACACGACAATGTGCCAGGACAGAGACGTGTTCTACATTGTCCCTTCTCGTCATCCAGTTTGTGCCTCTGCTGCTTCTGCTGTTAGGAATCGCTCCTTGAAAGACGAGCGAGAGCGTCTTTCTGGGTGCATTGCACTGAGTGAGTGCTCGCTAAGGACTTTGCACTCGGAGCCAAGGCAACAGGGCGTGCTTGTCCGCAGAACTGAGAGCACGCTGTTGGGCAGAGCTGAAACTGACCGCTGCAGTTCAGCTCTCTCCGGACGGCAGACGCCGAAGAACGAAGCCGCTTGCGAGCGGCGCAGTGCAGCGAAGAGCACACGAGCAGCCAAAGAGCTCCTTCACAATCGCTTTCACTTCTCAGTGCTCTTGCTGCTTGGAAAAGCAGCACACAGCCGTTGCACGCCAGGGCAAAAGCTGGGGCAGTGCCCGTCTTCACTCCTTCGCTGTGCTGTACTCCTTGCAGCTAGAGCGAAGCGAGAAGGACGCGAGGACGAAGAAGGCGTTCTTAAAGTAGCCCCTTGTCAGCAGCCCTGAAAGGGCGCATAACACACGGCGTCTCGCTGCCCTCCGTTCTACATACTCGCGTCTCCCTTTGCCGTCTTGCAAAAGTTGCTACCAGAGCAGAGGCGGCCAGATTGAAGAGGCTGTGCTTAGGTTCACCTTTTCCTTACTGCACGTAAGCCACGTCCAGCTCCTCGCTGCACTCTGGATTTCCCTTCTCCGCAGCACTTAACGTGGTGCTGTGTGTGTGCAACTCGGCGCCTAGAAGTGACCGCCAATGCTTTCAGAGCGGGCTGCAAGGGAACCAAGGAGCAGCACAAGCAGCAGTGCTTCAGCTTGCTCCTTCCGACTGCTAAGGGCACTTGGGAAGGCAAGCGAGAGTCAACCACCTTCCTCTCCTAGTAGCCTCTAACGTGGTGCACACAAGCACGGCGCTTTTGTCGCTTCGTTCACCGCCCTCGCCCTCGCCCACGCCTTGCTCCGCTTTCACTTGCCGGCGGCCAGAAGCCGCTGCAGGGGCGCCACATACCCAGCAGTGTGCGGGCAGCCAAGAGCTCGAGAACGCTTCTTCTGCCCAAGCCAGCCTAGGGCGTGTACCTTTGTTCTCAGAGCTCCGTGTAACAGTCTGCCTTTCTCGCAGTTCGAATGGAAATCGAAAGCTTTTCGCCTACGCCCTTCACAGAGATCCGTTGCTAGGACGAGAATGTCTTGTGGCCGGAGCTCGCCCCCGCCGCGAGGAAGCTGCTCTTAGCACCGCGTTGCAGGGACACGTCTCGCTTCTTGACTTCGTGCTTAGCGCTCTCCGAATTCGCCGCTAGCTCCGCGGTCCGACTCAGCTGCAAGTAGCTGCGCTCGCAGTACATAGAGCTTCGCAAGGACCGAAGACCCGGAGGGACGTATCGCACACGACAATGTGCCAGGACAGAGACGTGTTCTACATTGTCCCTTCTCGTCATCCAGTTTGTGCCTCTGCTGCTTCTGCTGTTAGGAATCGCTCCTTGAAAGACGAGCGAGAGCGTCTTTCTGGGTGCATTGCACTGAGTGAGTGCTCGCTAAGGACTTTGCACTCGGAGCCAAGGCAACAGGGCGTGCTTGTCCGCAGAACTGAGAGCACGCTGTTGGGCAGAGCTGAAACTGACCGCTGCAGTTCAGCTCTCTCCGGACGGCAGACGCCGAAGAACGAAGCCGCTTGCGAGCGGCGCAGTGCAGCGAAGAGCACACGAGCAGCCAAAGAGCTCCTTCACAATCGCTTTCACTTCTCAGTGCTCTTGCTGCTTGGAAAAGCAGCACACAGCCGTTGCACGCCAGGGCAAAAGCTGGGGCAGTGCCCGTCCTCACTCCTTCGCTGTGCTGTACTCCTTGCAGCTAGAGCGAAGCGAGAAGGACGCGAGGACGAAGAAGGCGTTCTTAAAGTAGCCCCTTGTCAGCAGCCCTGAAAGGGCGCATAACACACGGCGTCTCGCTGCCCTCCGTTCTACATACTCGCGGCTCCCTTTGCCGACTCGCAAAAGTTGCTACCAGAGCAGAGGCGGCCAGATTGAAGAGGCAGTGCCTAGGTTCACCTTCTACTTCATGCACGTAAGCCGCGTCCAGCTCCTCGCTGCACTCTGGATTTCCCTTCTCCGCAGCACTTAACGTGGTGCTGTGTGTGTGCAACTCGGCGCCTAGAAGTGACCGCCAATGCTTTCAGAGCGGGCTGCAAGGGAACCAAGGAGCAGCACAAGCAGCAGTGCTTCAGCTTGCTCCTTCCGACTGCTAAGGGCACTTGGGAAGGCAAGCGAGAGTCAACCACCTTCCTCTCCTAGTAGCCTCTAACGTGGTGCACACAAGCACGGCACATAGCCGCTTCGTTCACCGCCCTCGCCCAAGCCTTGCTCCGCTTTCACTTGCCGGCGGCCAGAAGCCGCTGCAGGGGCGCCACATACCCAGCAGTGTGCGGGCAGCCAAGAGCTCGAGAACGCTTCTTCTGCCCAAGCCAGCCTAGGGCGTGCACCTTTGTTCTCAGAGCTCCGTGTAACAGTCTGCCTCTCTCGCAGTTCGAATGGAAATCGAAAGCTTTTCGCATACGACCTTCATAGAGATCCGTTGCCAGGACGAGAATGTCTTGTGGCCAGAGCTCGCCCCCGCCGCGAGGAAGCTGCTCTTAGCACCGCGTTGCAGGGACACGTCTCGCTTCTTGACTTCGTGCTTAGCGCTCTCCGAATTCGCTGCTAGCTCCGCGGTCCTTCTCAGCTGCAAGTAGCAGCGCTCGCAGTACATAGAGCTTCGCAAGGACCGAAGACCCGGAGGGACGTATCGCACACGACAATGTGCCAGGACAGAGACGTGTTCTACATTGTCCCTTCTCGTCATCCAGTTTGTGCCTCTGCTGCTTCTGCTGTTAGGAATCGCTCCTTGAAAGACGAGCGAGAGCGTCTTTCTGGGTGCATTGCACTGAGTGAGTGCTCGCTAAGGACTTTGCACTCGGAGCCAAGGCAACAGGGCGTGCTTGTCCGCAGAACTGAGAGCACGCTGTTGGGCAGAGCTGAAACTGACCGCTGCAGTTCAGCTCTCTCCGGACGGCAGACGCCGAAGAACGAAGCCGCTTGCGAGCGGCGCAGTGCAGCGAAGAGCACACGAGCAGCCAAAGAGCTCCTTCACAATCGCTTTCACTTCTCAGTGCTCTTGCTGCATGGAAAAGCAGCACACAGCCGTTGCACGCCAGGGCAAAAGCTGGGGCAGTGCCCGTCCTCACTCCTTCGCTGTGCTGTACTCCTTGCAGCTAGAGCGAAGCGAGAAGGACGCGAGGACGAAGAAGGCGTTCTTAAAGTAGCCCCTTGTCAGCAGCCCTGAAAGGGCGCATAACACACGGCGTCTCGCTGCCCTCCGTTCTACATACTCGCGGCTCCCTTTGCCGTCTTGCAAAAGTTGCTACCAGAGCAGAGGCGGCCAGATTGAAGAGGCTGTGCTTAGGTTCACCTTCTCCTTACTGCACGTAAGCCACGTCCAGCTCCTCGCTGCACTCTGGATTTCCCTTCTCCGCGGCACTTAGCGTGGTGCTGTGTGTGTGCAACTCGGCGCCTAGAAGTGACCGCCAATGCTTTCAGAGCGGGCTGCAAGGGAACCAAGGAGCAGCACAAGCAGCAGTGCTTCAGCTTGCTCCTTCCGACTGCTAAGGGCACTTGGGAAGGCAAGCGAGAGTCAACCACCTTCCTCTCCTAGTAGCCTCTAACGTGGTGCACACAAGCACGGCACATAGCCGCTTCGTTCACCGCCCTCGCCCTCGCCCACGCCTTGCTCCGCTTTCACTTGTCGGCGGCCAGAAGCCGCCGCAGGGGCGCCACATACCCAGCAGTGTGCGGGCAGCCAAGAGCTCGAGAACGCTGCTTCTGCCCAAGCCAGCCTAGGGCGTGCACCTTTGTTCTCAGAGCTCCGTGTAACAGTCTGCCTCTCTCGCAGTTCGAATGGAAAACGAAAGCTTTTCGCCTACGCCCTTCACAGAGATCCGTTGCTAGGACGAGAATGTCTTGTGGCCGGAGCTCGCCCCCGCCGCGAGGAAGCTGCTCTTAGCACCGCGTTGCAGGGACACGTCTCGCTTCTTGACTTCGTGCTTAGCGCTCTCCGAATTCGCCGCTAGCTCCGCGGTCCGTCTCAGCTTCAAGTAGCTGCGCTCGCAGTACATAGAGCTTCGCAAGGACCGAAGACCCGGAGGGACGTATCGCACACGACAATGTGCCAGGACAGAGACGTGTTCTACATTGTCCCTTCTCGTCATCCAGTTTGTGCCTCTGCTGCTTCTGCTGTTAGGAATCGCTCCTTGAAAGACGAGCGAGAGCGTCTTTCTGGGTGCATTGCACTGAGTGAGTGCTCGCTAGGGACTTTGCACTCGGAGCCAAGGCAACAGGGCGTGCTTGTCCGCAGAACTGAGAGCGCGCTGTTGGGCAGAGCTGAAACTGACCGCTGCAGTTCAGCTCTCTCCGGACGGCAGACGCCGAAGAACGAAGCCGCTTGCGAGCGGCGCAGTGCAGCGAAGAGCACACGAGCAGCCAAAGAGCTCCTTCACAATCGCTTTCACTTCTCAGTGCTCTTGCTGCTTGGAAAAGCAGCACACAGCCGTTGCACGCCAGGGCAAAAGCTGGGGCAGTGCCCGTCCTCACTCCTTCGCTGTGCTGTACTCCTTGCAGCTAGAGCGAAGCGAGAAGGACGCGAGGACGAAGAAGGCGTTCTTAAAGTAGCCCCTTGTCAGCAGCCCTGAAAGGGCGCATAACACACGGCGTCTCGCTGCCCTCCGTTCTACATACTCGCGTCTCCCTTTGCCGTCTTGCAAAAGTTGCTACCAGAGCAGAGGCGGCCAGATTGAAGAGGCTGTGCTTAGGTTCACCTTCTCCTTACTGCACGTAAGCCACGTCAAGCTCCTCGCTGCACTCTGGATTTCCCTTCTCCGCGGCACTTAGCGTGGTGCTGTGTGTGTGCAACTCGGCGCCTAGAAGTGACCGCCAATGCTTTCAGAGCGGGCTGCAAGGGAACCAAGGAGCAGCACAAGCAGCAGTGCTTCAGCTTGCTCCTTCCGACTGCTAAGGGCACTTGGGAAGGCAAGCGAGAGTCAACCACCTTCCTCTCCTAGTAGCCTCTAACGTGGTGCACACAAGCACGGCACATAGCCGCTTCGTTCACCGCCCTCGCCCTCGCCCACGCCTTGCTCCGCTTTCACTTGTCGGCGGCCAGAAGCCGCCGCAGGGGCGCCACATACCCAGCAGTGTGCGGGCAGCCAAGAGCTCGAGAACGCTGCTTCTGCCCAAGCCAGCCTAGGGCGTGCACCTTTGTTCTCAGAGCTCCGTGTAACAGTCTGCCTCTCTCGCAGTTCGAATGGAAAACGAAAGCTTTTCGCCTACGCCCTTCACAGAGATCCGTTGCTACGACGAGAATGTCTTGTGGCCGGAGTTCGCCCCCGCCGCGAGGAAGCTGCTCTTAGCACCGCATTGCAGGGACACGTCTCGCTTCTTGACTTCGTGCTTAGCGCTCTCCGAATTCGCTGCTAGCTCCGCGGTCCTTCTCAGCTGCAAGTAGCAGCGCTCGCAGTACATAGAGCTTCGCAAGGACCGAAGACCCGGAGGGACATATCGCACACGACAATGTGCCAGGACAGAGACGTGTTCTACATTGTCCCTTCTCGTCATCCAGTTTGTGCCTCTGCTGCTTCTGCTGTTAGGAATCGCTCCTTGAAAGACGAGCGAGAGCGTCTTTCTGGGTGCATTGCACTGAGTGAGTGCTCGCTAGGGACTTTGCACTCGGAGCCAAGGCAACAGGGCGTGCTTGTCCGCAGAACTGAGAGCACGCTGTTGGGCAGAGCTGAAACTGACCGCTGCAGTTCAGCTCTCTCCGGACGGCAGACGTCGAAGAACGCAGCCGCTTGCGAGCGGCGCAGTGCAGCGAAGAGCACACGAGCAGCCAAAGAGCTCCTTCACAATCGCTTTCACTTCTCAGTGCTCTTGCTGCTTGGAAAAGCAGCACACAGCCGTTGCACGCCAGGGCAAAAGCTGGGGCAGTGCCCGTCCTCACTCCTTCGCTGTGCTGTACTCCTTGCAGCTAGAGCGAAGCGAGAAGGACGCGAGGACGAAGAAGGCGTTCTTAAAGTAGCCCCTTGTCAGCAGCCCTGAAAGGGCGCATAACACACGGCGTCTCGCTGCCCTCCGTTCTACCTACTCGCGTCTCCCTTTGCCGTCTTGCAAAAGTTGCTACCAGAGCAGAGGCGGCCAGATTGAAGAGGCTGTGCTTAGGTTCACCTTTTCCTTACTGCACGTAAGCCACGTCCAGCTCCTCGCTGCACTCTGGATTTCCCTTCTCCGCAGCACTTAACGTGGTGCTGTGTGTGTGCAACTCGGCGCCTAGAAGTGACCGCCAATGCTTTCAGAGCGGGCTGCAAGGGAACCAAGGAGCAGCACAAGCAGCAGTGCTTCAGCTTGCTCCTTCCGACTGCTAAGGGCACTTGGGAAGGCAAGCGAGAGTCAACCACCTTCCTCTCCTAGTAGCCTCTAACGTGGTGCACACAAGCACGGCGCTTTTGTCGCTTCGTTCACCGCCCTCGCCCTCGCCCACGCCTTGCTCCGCTTTCACTTGCCGGCGGCCAGAAGCCGCTGCAGGGGCGCCACATACCCAGCAGTGTGCGGGCAGCCAAGAGCTCGAGAACGCTTCTTCTGCCCAAGCCAGCCTAGGGCGTGTACCTTTGTTCTCAGAGCTCCGTGTAACAGTCTGCCTTTCTCGCAGTTCGAATGGAAATCGAAAGCTTTTCGCCTACGCCCTTCACAGAGATCCGTTGCTAGGACGAGAATGTCTTGTGGCCGGAGCTCGCCCCCGCCGCGAGGAAGCTGCTCTTAGCACCGCGTTGCAGGGACACGTCTCGCTTCTTGACTTCGTGCTTAGCGCTCTCCGAATTCGCCGCTAGCTCCGCGGTCCGACTCAGCTGCAAGTAGCTGCGCTCGCAGTACATAGAGCTTCGCAAGGACCGAAGACCCGGAGGGACGTATCGCACACGACAATGTGCCAGGACAGAGACGTGTTCTACATTGTCCCTTCTCGTCATCCAGTTTGTGCCTCTGCTGCTTCTGCTGTTAGGAATCGCTCCTTGAAAGACGAGCGAGAGCGTCTTTCTGGGTGCATTGCACTGAGTGAGTGCTCGCTAAGGACTTTGCACTCGGAGCCAAGGCAACAGGGCGTGCTTGTCCGCAGAACTGAGAGCACGCTGTTGGGCAGAGCTGAAACTGACCGCTGCAGTTCAGCTCTCTCCGGACGGCAGACGCCGAAGAACGAAGCCGCTTGCGAGCGGCGCAGTGCAGCGAAGAGCACACGAGCAGCCAAAGAGCTCCTTCACAATCGCTTTCACTTCTCAGTGCTCTTGCTGCTTGGAAAAGCAGCACACAGCCGTTGCACGCCAGGGCAAAAGCTGGGGCAGTGCCCGTCCTCACTCCTTCGCTGTGCTGTACTCCTTGCAGCTAGAGCGAAGCGAGAAGGACGCGAGGACGAAGAAGGCGTTCTTAAAGTAGCCCCTTGTCAGCAGCCCTGAAAGGGCGCATAACACACGGCGTCTCGCTGCCCTCCGTTCTACATACTCGCGGCTCCCTTTGCCGACTTGCAAAAGTTGCTACCAGAGCAGAGGCGGCCAGATTGAAGAGGCAGTGCCTAGGGTCACCTTCTCCTTACTGCACGTAAGCCACGTCCAGCTCCTCGCTGCACTCTGGATTTCCCTTCTCCGCGGCACTTAGCGTGGTGCTGTGTGTGTGCAACTCGGCGCCTAGAAGTGACCGCCAATGCTTTCAGAGCGGGCTGCAAGGGAACCAAGGAGCAGCACAAGCAGCAGTGCTTCAGCTTGCTCCTTCCGACTGCTAAGGGCACTTGGGAAGGCAAGCGAGATTCAACCACCTTCCTCTCCTAGTAGCCTCTAACGTGGTGCACACAAGCACGGCACATAGCCGCTTCGTTCACCGCCCTCGCCCTCGCCCACGCCTTGCTCCGCTTTCACTTGTCGGCGGCCAGAAGCCGCCGCAGGGGCGCCACATACCCAGCAGTGTGCGGGCAGCCAAGAGCTCGAGAACGCTGCTTCTGCCCAAGCCCGCCTAGGGCGTGCACCTTTGTTCTCAGAGCTCCGTGTAACAGTCTGCCTTTCTCGCAGTTCGAATGGAAATCGAAAGCTTTTCGCCTACGCCCTTCACAGAGATCCGTTGCTAGGACGAGAATGTATTGTGGCCGGAGCTCGCCCCCGCCGCGAGGAAGCTGCTCTTAGCACCGCGTTGCAGGGACACGTCTCGCTTCTTGACTTCGTGCTTAGCGCTCTCCGAATTCGCCGCTAGCTCCGCGGTCCGTCTCAGCTGCAAGTAGCTGCGCTCGCAGTACATAGAGCTTCGCAAGGACCGAAGACCCGGAGGGACGTATCGCACACGACAATGTGCCAGGACAGAGACGTGTTCTACATTGTCTCTTCTCGTCATCCAGTTTGTGCCTCTGCTGCTTCTGCTGTTAGGAATCGCTCCTTGAAAGACGAGCGAGAGCGTCTTTCTGGGTGCACTGCACTGAGTGAGTGCTCGCTAGGGACTTTGCACTCGGAGCCAAGGCAACAGGGCGTGCTTGTCCGCAGAACTGAGAGCGCGCTGTTGGGCAGAGCTGAAACTGACCGCTGCAGTTCAGCTCTCTCCGGACGGCAGACGCCGAAGAACGAAGCCGCTTGCGAGCGGCGCAGTGCAGCGAAGAGCACACGAGCAGCCAAAGAGCTCCTTCACAATCGCTTTCACTTCTCAGTGCTCTTGCTGCTTGGAAAAGCAGCACACAGCCGTTGCACGCCAGGGCAAAAGCTGGGGCAGTGCCCGTCCTCACTCCTTCGCTGTGCTGTACTCCTTGCAGCTAGAGCGAAGCGAGAAGGACGCGAGGACGAAGAAGGCCTTCTTAAAGTAGCCCCTTGTCAGCAGCCCTGAAAGGGCGCATAACACACGGCGTCTCGCTGCCCTCCGTTCTACATACTCGCGTCTCCCTTTGCCGTCTTGCAAAAGTTGCTACCAGAGCAGAGGCGGCCAGATTGAAGAGGCTGTGCTTAGGTTCACCTTCTCCTTACTGCACGTAAGCCACGTCAAGCTCCTCGCTGCACTCTGGATTTCCCTTCTCCGCGGCACTTAGCGTGGTGCTGTGTGTGTGCAACTCGGCGCCTAGAAGTGACCGCCAATGCTTTCAGAGCGGGCTGCAAGGGAACCAAGGAGCAGCACAAGCAGCAGTGCTTCAGCTTGCTCCTTCCGACTGCTAAGGGCACTTGGGAAGGCAAGCGAGAGTCAACCACCTTCCTCTCCTAGTAGCCTCTAACGTGGTGCACACAAGCACGGCACATAGCCGCTTCGTTCACCGCCCTCGCCCTCGCCCACGCCTTGCTCCGCTTTCACTTGCCGGCGGCCAGAAGCCGCCGCAGGGGCGCCACATACCCAGCAGTGTGCGGGCAGCCAAGAGCTCGAGAACGCTGCTTCTGCCCAAGCCAGCCTAGGGCGTGCACCTTTGTTCTCAGAGCTCCGTGTAACAGTCTGCCTCTCTCGCAGTTCGAATGGAAAACGAAAGCTTTTCGCCTACGCCCTTCACAGAGATCCGTTGCTACGACGAGAATGTCTTGTGGCCGGAGTTCGCCCCCGCCGCGAGGAAGCTGCTCTTAGCACCGCATTGCAGGGACACGTCTCGCTTCTTGACTTCGTGCTTAGCGCTCTCCGAATTCGCTGCTAGCTCCGCTGTCCTTCTCAGCTGCAAGTAGCAGCGTTCGCAGTACATAGAGCTTCGCAAGGACCGAAGACCCGGAGGGACGTATCGCACACGACAATGTGCCAGGACAGAGACGTGTTCTACATTGTCTCTTCTCGTCATCCAGTTTGTGCCTCTGCTGCTTCTGCTGTTAGGAATCGCTCCTTGAAAGACGAGCGAGAGCGTCTTTCTGGGTGCACTGCACTGAGTGAGTGCTCGCTAGGGACTTTGCACTCGGAGCCAAGGCAACAGGGCGTGCTTGTCCGCAGAACTGAGAGCACGCTGTTGGGCAGAGCTGAAACTGACCGCTGCAGTTCAGCTCTCTCCGGACGGCAGACGCCGAAGAACGAAGCCGCTTGCGAGCGGCGCAGTGCAGCGAAGAGCACACGAGCAGCCAAAGAGCTCCTTCACAATCGCTTTCACTTCTCAGTGCTCTTGCTGCTTGGAAAAGCAGCACACAGCCGTTGCACGCCAGGGCAAAAGCTGGGGCAGTGCCCGTCTTCACTCCTTCGCTGTGCTGTACTCCATGCAGCTAGAGCGAAGCGAGAAGGACGCGAGGACGAAGAAGGCCTTCTTAAAGTAGCCCCCTGTCAGCAGCCCTGAAAGGGCGCATAACACACGGCGTCTCGCTGCCCTCCGTTCTACATACTCGCGGCTCCCTTTGCCGACTCGCAAAAGTTGCTACCAGAGCAGAGGCGGCCAGATTGAAGAGGCAGTGCCTAGGTTCACCTTCTACTTCATGCACGTAAGCCGCGTCCAGCTCCTCGCTGCACTCTGGATTTCCCTTCTCCGCAGCACTTAACGTGGTGCTGTGTGTGTGCAACTCGGCGCCTAGAAGTGACCGCCAATGCTTTCAGAGCGGGCTGCAAGGGAACCAAGGAGCAGCACAAGCAGCAGTGCTTCAGCTTGCTCCTTCCGACTGCTAAGGGCACTTGGGAAGGCAAGCGAGAGTCAACCACCTTCCTCTCCTAGTAGCCTCTAACGTGGTGCACACAAGCACGGCACATAGCCGCTTCGTTCACCGCCCTCGCCCAAGCCTTGCTCCGCTTTCACTTGCCGGCGGCCAGAAGCCGCTGCAGGGGCGCCACATACCCAGCAGTGTGCGGGCAGCCAAGAGCTCGAGAACGCTTCTTCTGCCCAAGCCAGCCTAGGGCGTGCACCTTTGTTCTCAGAGCTCCGTGTAACAGTCTGCCTCTCTCGCAGTTCGAATGGAAATCGAAAGCTTTTCGCATACGACCTTCATAGAGATCCGTTGCCAGGACGAGAATGTCTTGTGGCCAGAGCTCGCCCCCGCCGCGAGGAAGCTGCTCTTAGCACCGCGTTGCAGGGACACGTCTCGCTTCTTGACTTCGTGCTTAGCGCTCTCCGAATTCGCTGCTAGCTCCGCGGTCCTTCTCAGCTGCAAGTAGCAGCGCTCGCAGTACATAGAGCTTCGCAAGGACCGAAGACCCGGAGGGACGTATCGCACACGACAATGTGCCAGGACAGAGACGTGTTCTACATTGTCTCTTCTCGTCATCCAGTTTGTGCCTCTGCTGCTTCTGCTGTTAGGAATCGCTCCTTGAAAGACGAGCGAGAGCGTCTTTCTGGGTGCACTGCACTGAGTGAGTGCTCGCTAGGGACTTTGCACTCGGAGCCAAGGCAACAGGGCGTGCTTGTCCGCAGAACTGAGAGCGCGCTGTTGGGCAGAGCTGAAACTGACCGCTGCAGTTCAGCTCTCTCCGGACGGCAGACGCCGAAGAACGAAGCCGCTTGCGAGCGGCGCAGTGCAGCGAAGAGCACACGAGCAGCCAAAGAGCTCCTTCACAATCGCTTTCACTTCTCAGTGCTCTTGCTGCTTGGAAAAGCAGCACACAGCCGTTGCACGCCAGGGCAAAAGCTGGGGCAGTGCCCGTCCTCACTCCTTCGCTGTGCTGTACTCCTTGCAGCTAGAGCGAAGCGAGAAGGACGCGAGGACGAAGAAGGCCTTCTTAAAGTAGCCCCTTGTCAGCAGCCCTGAAAGGGCGCATAACACACGGCGTCTCGCTGCCCTCCGTTCTACATACTCGCGTCTCCCTTTGCCGTCTTGCAAAAGTTGCTACCAGAGCAGAGGCGGCCAGATTGAAGAGGCTGTGCTTAGGTTCACCTTCTCCTTACTGCACGTAAGCCACGTCAAGCTCCTCGCTGCACTCTGGATTTCCCTTCTCCGCGGCACTTAGCGTGGTGCTGTGTGTGTGCAACTCGGCGCCTAGAAGTGACCGCCAATGCTTTCAGAGCGGGCTGCAAGGGAACCAAGGAGCAGCACAAGCAGCAGTGCTTCAGCTTGCTCCTTCCGACTGCTAAGGGCACTTGGGAAGGCAAGCGAGAGTCAACCACCTTCCTCTCCTAGTAGCCTCTAACGTGGTGCACACAAGCACGGCACATAGCCGCTTCGTTCACCGCCCTCGCCCTCGCCCACGCCTTGCTCCGCTTTCACTTGTCGGCGGCCAGAAGCCGCCGCAGGGGCGCCACATACCCAGCAGTGTGCGGGCAGCCAAGAGCTCGAGAACGCTGCTTCTGCCCAAGCCAGCCTAGGGCGTGCACCTTTGTTCTCAGAGCTCCGTGTAACAGTCTGCCTCTCTCGCAGTTCGAATGGAAAACGAAAGCTTTTCGCCTACGCCCTTCACAGAGATCCGTTGCTACGACGAGAATGTCTTGTGGCCGGAGTTCGCCCCCGCCGCGAGGAAGCTGCTCTTAGCACCGCATTGCAGGGACACGTCTCGCTTCTTGACTTCGTGCTTAGCGCTCTCCGAATTCGCTGCTAGCTCCGCTGTCCTTCTCAGCTGCAAGTAGCAGCGCTCGCAGTACATAGAGCTTCGCAAGGACCGAAGACCCGGAGGGACGTATCGCACACGACAATGTGCCAGGACAGAGACGTGTTCTACATTGTCCCTTCTCGTCATCCAGTTTGTGCCTCTGCTGCTTCTGCTGTTAGGAATCGCTCCTTGAAAGACGAGCGAGAGCGTCTTTCTGGGTGCATTGCACTGAGTGAGTGCTCGCTAAGGACTTTGCACTCGGAGCCAAGGCAACAGGGCGTGCTTGTCCGCAGAACTGAGAGCACGCTGTTGGGCAGAGCTGAAACTGACCGCTGCAGTTCAGCTCTCTCCGGACGGCAGACGCCGAAGAACGAAGCCGCTTGCGAGCGGCGCAGTGCAGCGAAGAGCACACGAGCAGCCAAAGAGCTCCTTCACAATCGCTTTCACTTCTCAGTGCTCTTGCTGCTTGGAAAAGCAGCACACAGCCGTTGCACGCCAGGGCAAAAGCTGGGGCAGTGCCCGTCCTCACTCCTTCGCTGTGCTGTACTCCTTGCAGACAGAGCGAAGCGAGAAGGACGCGAGGACGAAGAAGTCCTTCTTAAAGTAGCCCCTTGTCAGCAGCCCTGAAAGGGCGCATAAAACACGGCGTCTCGCTGCCCTCCGTTCTACATACTCGCGGCTCCCTTTGGCGACTCGCAAAAGTTGCTACCAGAGCAGAGGCGGCCAGATTGAAGAGGCACTGCTTAGGTTCACCTTCTCCTTACTGCACGTAAGCCACGTCCAGCTCCTCGCTGCACTCTGGATTTCCCTTCTCCGCAGCACTTAACGTGGTGCTGTGTGTGTGCAACTCGGCGCTTAGAAGTGACCGCCAATGCTTTCAGAGCGGGCTGCAAGGGAACCAAGGAGCAGCACAAGCAGCAGTGCTTCAGCTTGCTCCTTCCGACTGCTAAGGGCACTTGGGAAGGCAAGCGAGAGTCAACCACCTTCCTCTCCTAGTAGCCTCTAACGTGGTGCACACAAGCACGGCGCTTTTGTCGCTTCGTTCACCGCCCTCGCCCTCGCCCACGCCTTGCTCCGCTTTTACTTGCCGGCGGCCAGAAGCCGCTGCAGGGGCGCCACATACCCAGCAGTGTGCGGGCAGCCAAGAGCTCGAGAACGCTTCTTCTGCCCAAGCCAGCCTAGGGCGTGCACCTTTGTTCTCAGAGCTCCGTGTAACAGTCTGCCTCTCTCGCAGTTCGAATGGAAAACGAAAGCTTTTCGCCTACGACCTTCATAGAGATCCGTTGCCAGGACGAGAATGTCTTGTGGCCAGAGCTCGCCCCCGCCGCGAGGAAGCTGCTCTTAGCACCGCGTTGCAGGGACACGTCTCGCTTCTTGACTTCGTGCTTAGCGCTCTCCGAATTCGCTGCTAGCTCCGCGGTCCTTCTCAGCTGCAAGTAGCAGCGCTCGCATTACATATAGCTTCGCAAGGACCGAAGACCCGGAGGGACATATCGCACACGACAATGTGCCAGGACAGAGACGTGTTCTACATTGTCTCTTCTCGTCATCCAGTTTGTGCCTCTGCTGCTTCTGCTGTTAGGAATCGCTCCTTGAAAGACGAGCGAGAGCGTCTTTCTGGGTGCACTGCACTGAGTGAGTGCTCGCTAGGGACTTTGCACTCGGAGCCAAGGCAACAGGGCGTGCTTGTCCGCAGAACTGAGAGCACGCTGTTGGGCAGAGCTGAAACTGACCGCTGCAGTTCAGCTCTCTCCGGACGGCAGACGCCGAAGAACGAAGCCGCTTGCGAGCGGCGCAGTGCAGCGAAGAGCACACGAGCAGCCAAAGAGCTCCTTCACAATCGCTTTCACTTCTCAGTGCTCTTGCTGCTTGGAAAAGCAGCACACAGCCGTTGCACGCCAGGGCAAAAGCTGGGGCAGTGCCCGTCTTCACTCCTTCGCTGTGCTGTACTCCATGCAGCTAGAGCGAAGCGAGAAGGACGCGAGGACGAAGAAGGCCTTCTTAAAGTAGCCCCCTGTCAGCAGCCCTGAAAGGGCGCATAACACACGGCGTCTCGCTGCCCTCCGTTCTACATACTCGCGGCTCCCTTTGCCGACTCGCAAAAGTTGCTACCAGAGCAGAGGCGGCCAGATTGAAGAGGCAGTGCCTAGGTTCACCTTCTACTTCATGCACGTAAGCCGCGTCCAGCTCCTCGCTGCACTCTGGATTTCCCTTCTCCGCAGCACTTAACGTGGTGCTGTGTGTGTGCAACTCGGCGCCTAGAAGTGACCGCCAATGCTTTCAGAGCGGGCTGCAAGGGAACCAAGGAGCAGCACAAGCAGCAGTGCTTCAGCTTGCTCCTTCTGACTGCTAAGGGCACTTGGGAAGGCAAGCGAGAGTCAACCACCTTCCTCTCCTAGTAGCCTCTAACGTGGTGCACACAAGCACGGCACATAGCCGCTTCGTTCACCGCCCTCGCCCAAGCCTTGCTCCGCTTTCACTTGCCGGCGGCCAGAAGCCGCTGCAGGGGCGCCACATACCCAGCAGTGTGCGGGCAGCCAAGAGCTCGAGAACGCTTCTTCTGCCCAAGCCAGCCTAGGGCGTGCACCTTTGTTCTCAGAGCTCCGTGTAACAGTCTGCCTCTCTCGCAGTTCGAATGGAAATCGAAAGCTTTTCGCATACGACCTTCATAGAGATCCGTTGCCAGGACGAGAATGTCTTGTGGCCAGAGCTCGCCCCCGCCGCGAGGAAGCTGCTCTTAGCACCGCGTTGCAGGGACACGTCTCGCTTCTTGACTTCGTGCTTAGCGCTCTCCGAATTCGCTGCTAGCTCCGCGGTCCTTCTCAGCTGCAAGTAGCAGCGCTCGCAGTACATAGAGCTTCGCAAGGACCGAAGACCCGGAGGGACGTATCGCACACGACAATGTGCCAGGACAGAGACGTGTTCTACATTGTCTCTTCTCGTCATCCAGTTTGTGCCTCTGCTGCTTCTGCTGTTAGGAATCGCTCCTTGAAAGACGAGCGAGAGCGTCTTTCTGGGTGCATTGCACTGAGTGAGTGCTCGCTAAGGACTTTGCACTCGGAGCCAAGGCAACAGGGCGTGCTTGTCCGCAGAACTGAGAGCACGCTGTTGGGCAGAGCTGAAACTGACCGCTGCAGTTCAGCTCTCTCCGGACGGCAGACGCCGAAGAACGAAGCCGCTTGCGAGCGGCGCAGTGCAGCGAAGAGCACACGAGCAGCCAAAGAGCTCCTTCACAATCGCTTTCACTTCTCAGTGCTCTTGCTGCTTGGAAAAGCAGCACACAGCCGTTGCACGCCAGGGCAAAAGCTGGGGCAGTGCCCGTCCTCACTCCTTCGCTGTGCTGTACTCCTTGCAGACAGAGCGAAGCGAGAAGGACGCGAGGACGAAGAAGTCCTTCTTAAAGTAGCCCCTTGTCAGCAGCCCTGAAAGGGCGCATAAAACACGGCGTCTCGCTGCCCTCCGTTCTACATACTCGCGGCTCCCTTTGGCGACTCGCAAAAGTTGCTACCAGAGCAGAGGCGGCCAGATTGAAGAGGCACTGCTTAGGTTCACCTTCTCCTTACTGCACGTAAGCCACGTCCAGCTCCTCGCTGCACTCTGGATTTCCCTTCTCCGCAGCACTTAACGTGGTGCTGTGTGTGTGCAACTCGGCGCTTAGAAGTGACCGCCAATGCTTTCAGAGCGGGCTGCAAGGGAACCAAGGAGCAGCACAAGCAGCAGTGCTTCAGCTTGCTCCTTCCGACTGCTAAGGGCACTTGGGAAGGCAAGCGAGAGTCAACCACCTTCCTCTCCTAGTAGCCTCTAACGTGGTGCACACAAGCACGGCGCTTTTGTCGCTTCGTTCACCGCCCTCGCCCTCGCCCACGCCTTGCTCCGCTTTTACTTGCCGGCGGCCAGAAGCCGCTGCAGGGGCGCCACATACCCAGCAGTGTGCGGGCAGCCAAGAGCTCGAGAACGCTTCTTCTGCCCAAGCCAGCCTAGGGCGTGCACCTTTGTTCTCAGAGCTCCGTGTAACAGTCTGCCTCTCTCGCAGTTCGAATGGAAAACGAAAGCTTTTCGCCTACGACCTTCATAGAGATCCGTTGCCAGGACGAGAATGTCTTGTGGCCAGAGCTCGCCCCCGCCGCGAGGAAGCTGCTCTTAGCACCGCGTTGCAGGGACACGTCTCGCTTCTTGACTTCGTGCTTAGCGCTCTCCGAATTCGCTGCTAGCTCCGCGGTCCTTCTCAGCTGCAAGTAGCAGCGCTCGCATTACATATAGCTTCGCAAGGACCGAAGACCCGGAGGGACATATCGCACACGACAATGTGCCAGGACAGAGACGTGTTCTACATTGTCTCTTCTCGTCATCCAGTTTGTGCCTCTGCTGCTTCTGCTGTTAGGAATCGCTCCTTGAAAGACGAGCGAGAGCGTCTTTCTGGGTGCACTGCACTGAGTGAGTGCTCGCTAGGGACTTTGCACTCGGAGCCAAGGCAACAGGGCGTGCTTGTCCGCAGAACTGAGAGCACGCTGTTGGGCAGAGCTGAAACTGACCGCTGCAGTTCAGCTCTCTCCGGACGGCAGACGCCGAAGAACGAAGCCGCTTGCGAGCGGCGCAGTGCAGCGAAGAGCACACGAGCAGCCAAAGAGCTCCTTCACAATCGCTTTCACTTCTCAGTGCTCTTGCTGCTTGGAAAAGCAGCACACAGCCGTTGCACGCCAGGGCAAAAGCTGGGGCAGTGCCCGTCTTCACTCCTTCGCTGTGCTGTACTCCATGCAGCTAGAGCGAAGCGAGAAGGACGCGAGGACGAAGAAGGCCTTCTTAAAGTAGCCCCCTGTCAGCAGCCCTGAAAGGGCGCATAACACACGGCGTCTCGCTGCCCTCCGTTCTACATACTCGCGGCTCCCTTTGCCGACTCGCAAAAGTTGCTACCAGAGCAGAGGCGGCCAGATTGAAGAGGCAGTGCCTAGGTTCACCTTCTACTTCATGCACGTAAGCCGCGTCCAGCTCCTCGCTGCACTCTGGATTTCCCTTCTCCGCAGCACTTAACGTGGTGCTGTGTGTGTGCAACTCGGCGCCTAGAAGTGACCGCCAATGCTTTCAGAGCGGGCTGCAAGGGAACCAAGGAGCAGCACAAGCAGCAGTGCTTCAGCTTGCTCCTTCTGACTGCTAAGGGCACTTGGGAAGGCAAGCGAGAGTCAACCACCTTCCTCTCCTAGTAGCCTCTAACGTGGTGCACACAAGCACGGCACATAGCCGCTTCGTTCACCGCCCTCGCCCAAGCCTTGCTCCGCTTTCACTTGCCGGCGGCCAGAAGCCGCTGCAGGGGCGCCACATACCCAGCAGTGTGCGGGCAGCCAAGAGCTCGAGAACGCTTCTTCTGCCCAAGCCAGCCTAGGGCGTGCACCTTTGTTCTCAGAGCTCCGTGTAACAGTCTGCCTCTCTCGCAGTTCGAATGGAAATCGAAAGCTTTTCGCATACGACCTTCATAGAGATCCGTTGCCAGGACGAGAATGTCTTGTGGCCAGAGCTCGCCCCCGCCGCGAGGAAGCTGCTCTTAGCACCGCGTTGCAGGGACACGTCTCGCTTCTTGACTTCGTGCTTAGCGCTCTCCGAATTCGCTGCTAGCTCCGCGGTCCTTCTCAGCTGCAAGTAGCAGCGCTCGCAGTACATAGAGCTTCGCAAGGACCGAAGACCCGGAGGGACGTATCGCACACGACAATGTGCCAGGACAGAGACGTGTTCTACATTGTCTCTTCTCGTCATCCAGTTTGTGCCTCTGCTGCTTCTGCTGTTAGGAATCGCTCCTTGAAAGACGAGCGAGAGCGTCTTTCTGGGTGCACTGCACTGAGTGAGTGCTCGCTAGGGACTTTGCACTCGGAGCCAAGGCAACAGGGCGTGCTTGTCCGCAGAACTGAGAGCACGCTGTTGGGCAGAGCTGAAACTGACCGCTGCAGTTCAGCTCTCTCCGGACGGCAGACGCCGAAGAACGAAGCCGCTTGCGAGCGGCGCAGTGCAGCGAAGAGCACACGAGCAGCCAAAGAGCTCCTTCACAATCGCTTTCACTTCTCAGTGCTCTTGCTGCTTGGAAAAGCAGCACACAGCCGTTGCACGCCAGGGCAAAAGCTGGGGCAGTGCCCGTCCTCACTCCTTCGCTGTGCTGTACTCCTTGCAGCTAGAGCGAAGCGAGAAGGACGCGAGGACGAAGAAGGCCTTCTTAAAGTAGCCCCTTGTCAGCAGCCCTGAAAGGGCGCATAACACACGGCGTCTCGCTGCCCTCCGTTCTACATACTCGCGTCTCCCTTTGCCGTCTTGCAAAAGTTGCTACCAGAGCAGAGGCGGCCAGATTGAAGAGGCACTGCTTAGGTTCACCTTCTCCTTACTGCACGTAAGCCACGTCAAGCTCCTCGCTGCACTCTGGATTTCCCTTCTCCGCGGCACTTAGCGTGGTGCTGTGTGTGTGCAACTCGGCGCCTAGAAGTGACCGCCAATGCTTTCAGAGCGGGCTGCAAGGGAACCAAGGAGCAGCACAAGCAGCAGTGCTTCAGCTTGCTCCTTCCGACTGCTAAGGGCACTTGGGAAGGCAAGCGAGAGTCAACCACCTTCCTCTCCTAGTAGCCTCTAACGTGGTGCACACAAGCACGGCACATAGCCGCTTCGTTCACCGCCCTCGCCCTCGCCCACGCCTTGCTCCGCTTTCACTTGTCGGCGGCCAGAAGCCGCCGCAGGGGCGCCACATACCCAGCAGTGTGCGGGCAGCCAAGAGCTCGAGAACGCTGCTTCTGCCCAAGCCCGCCTAGGGCGTGCACCTTTGTTCTCAGAGCTCCGTGTAACAGTCTGCCTTTCTCGCAGTTCGAATGGAAATCGAAAGCTTTTCGCCTACGCCCTTCACAGAGATCCGTTGCTAGGACGAGAATGTCTTGTGGCCGGAGCTCGCCCCCGCCGCGAGGAAGCTGCTCTTAGCACCGCGTTGCAGGGACACGTCTCGCTTCTTGACTTCGTGCTTAGCGCTCTCCGAATTCGCTGCTAGCTCCGCGGTCCGTCTCAGCTTCAAGTAGCTGCGCTCGCAGTACATAGAGCTTCGCAAGGACCGAAGACCCGGAGGGACGTATCGCACACGACAATGTGCCAGGACAGAGACGTGTTCTACATTGTCCCTTCTCGTCATCCAGTTTGTGCCTCTGCTGCTTCTGCTGTTAGGAATCGCTCCTTGAAAGACGAGCGAGAGCGTCTTTCTGGGTGCATTGCACTGAGTGAGTGCTCGCTAAGGACTTTGCACTCGGAGCCAAGGCAACAGGGCGTGCTTGTCCGCAGAACTGAGAGCACGCTGTTGGGCAGAGCTGAAACTGACCGCTGGAGTTCAGCTCTCTCCGGACGGCAGACGCCGAAGAACGAAGCCGCTTGCGAGCGGCGCAGTGCAGCGAAGAGCACACGAGCAGCCAAAGAGCTCCTTCACAATCGCTTTCACTTCTCAGTGCTCTTGCTGCTTGGAAAAGCAGCACACAGCCGTTGCACGCCAGGGCAAAAGCTGGGGCAGTGCCCGTCCTCACTCCTTCGCTGTGCTGTACTCCTTGCAGCTAGAGCGAAGCGAGAAGGACGCGAGGACGAAGAAGGCCTTCTTAAAGTAGCCCCTTGTCAGCAGCCCTGAAAGGGCGCATAACACACGGCGTCTCGCTGCCCTCCGTTCTACATACTCGCGTCTCCCTTTGCCGTCTTGCAAAAGTTGCTACCAGAGCAGAGGCGGACAGATTGAAGAGGCTGTGCTTAGGTTCACCTTCTCCTTACTGCACGTAAGCCACGTCAAGCTCCTCGCTGCACTCTGGATTTCCCTTCTCCGCGGCACTTAGCGTGGTGCTGTGTGTGTGCAACTCGGCGCCTAGAAGTGACCGCCAATGCTTTCAGAGCGGGCTGCAAGGGAACCAAGGAGCAGCACAAGCAGCAGTGCTTCAGCTTGCTCCTTCCGACTGCTAAGGGCACTTGGGAAGGCAAGCGAGAGTCAACCACCTTCCTCTCCTAGTAGCCTCTAACGTGGTGCACACAAGCACGGCACATAGCCGCTTCGTTCACCGCCCTCGCCCTCGCCCACGCCTTGCTCCGCTTTCACTTGTCGGCGGCCAGAAGCCGCCGCAGGGGCGCCACATACCCAGCAGTGTGCGGGCAGCCAAGAGCTCGAGAACGCTGCTTCTGCCCAAGCCCGCCTAGGGCGTGCACCTTTGTTCTCAGAGCTCCGTGTAACAGTCTGCCTTTCTCGCAGTTCGAATGGAAATCGAAAGCTTTTCGCCTACGCCCTTCACAGAGATCCGTTGCTAGGACGAGAATGTCTCGTGGCCGGAGCTCGCCCCCGCCGCGAGGAAGCTGCTCTTAGCACCGCGTTGCAGGGACACGTCTCGCTTCTTGACTTCGTGCTTAGCGCTCTCCGAATTCGCCGCTAGCTCCGCGGTCCTTCTCAGCTTCAAGTAGCAGCGCTCGCAGTACATAGAGCTTCGCAAGGACCGAAGACCCGGAGGGACGTATCGCACACGACAATGTGCCAGGACAGAGACGTGTTCTACATTGTCCCTTCTCGTCATCCAGTTTGTGCCTCTGCTGCTTCTGCTGTTAGGAATCGCTCCTTGAAAGACGAGCGAGAGCGTCTTTCTGGGTGCATTGCACTGAGTGAGTGCTCGCTAAGGACTTTGCACTCGGAGCCAAGGCAACAGGGCGTGCTTGTCCGCAGAACTGAGAGCACGCTGTTGGGCAGAGCTGAAACTGACCGCTGCAGTTCAGCTCTCTCCGGACGGCAGACGCCGAAGAACGAAGCCGCTTGCGAGCGGCGCAGTGCAGCGAAGAGCACACGAGCAGCCAAAGAGCTCCTTCACAATCGCTTTCACTTCTCAGTGCTCTTGCTGCTTGGAAAAGCAGCACACAGCCGTTGCACGCCAGGGCAAAAGCTGGGGCAGTGCCCGTCCTCACTCCTTCGCTGTGCTGTACTCCTTGCAGCTAGAGCGAAGCGAGAAGGACGCGAGGACGAAGAAGGCCTTCTTAAAGTAGCCCCTTGTCAGCAGCCCTGAAAGGGCGCATAACACACGGCGTCTCGCTGCCCTCCGTTCTACATACTCGCGTCTCCCTTTGCCGTCTTGCAAAAGTTGCTACCAGAGCAGAGGCGGCCAGATTGAAGAGGCTGTGCTTAGGTTCACCTTCTCCTTACTGCACGTAAGCCACGTCAAGCTCCTCGCTGCACTCTGGATTTCCCTTCTCCGCGGCACTTAGCGTGGTGCTGTGTGTGTGCAACTCGGCGCCTAGAAGTGACCGCCAATGCTTTCAGAGCGGGCTGCAAGGGAACCAAGGAGCAGCACAAGCAGCAGTGCTTCAGCTTGCTCCTTCCGACTGCTAAGGGCACTTGGGAAGGCAAGCGAGAGTCAACCACCTTCCTCTCCTAGTAGCCTCTAACGTGGTGCACACAAGCACGGCACATAGCCGCTTCGTTCACCGCCCTCGCCCTCGCCCACGCCTTGCTCCGCTTTCACTTGTCGGCGGCCAGAAGCCGCCGCAGGGGCGCCACATACCCAGCAGTGTGCGGGCAGCCAAGAGCTCGAGAACGCTGCTTCTGCCCAAGCCCGCCTAGGGCGTGCACCTTTGTTCTCAGAGCTCCGTGTAACAGTCTGCCTTTCTCGCAGTTCGAATGGAAATCGAAAGCTTTTCGCCTACGCCCTTCACAGAGATCCGTTGCTAGGACGAGAATGTCTTGTGGCCGGAGCTCGCCCCCGCCGCGAGGAAGCTGCTCTTAGCACCGCGTTGCAGGGACACGTCTCGCTTCTTGACTTCGTGCTTAGCGCTCTCCGAATTCGCCGCTAGCTCCGCGGTCCGTCTCAGCTTCAAGTAGCTGCGCTCGCAGTACTTAGAGCTTCGCAAGGACCGAAGACCCGGAGGGACATATCGCACACGACAATGTGCCAGGACAAGGACGTTCTGCACTGAGTGGAGACAGAGACAGACCCAGAATTCTACACTGCCCCTTCTCTTCGGCCATCTTGTGCTCTGCTGCCTCTGCTGTGACGAATCGGTCCTTGAAAAACCAGCGAGAGCGTCTCTCCAGGCACTGAGTGTGAGCTCCCTAGGGACTTTTTCCACCTCCAAAAATACATGGGTAAGTCCTAAAAGTTTTGGTTTGATCAAGAATAGTTACGTCCAAGTATCGCTGTTCTAAACACCCTTGGTTTCAGTCTGAACTTAACTGCTTGTTTCTGTCTTTTTGCCTAGTGGCAATCTAATTCTAAGGTAACTAGATGTGTTAGATATCCATAAGTTACATCTCAGGTTAGGTGGGATAATTGGCTGGGAAGAAAATGGAATTGAGAATTTGGAAAGAATCCAAAGTGAGCTGATGTCACAATCCGAGATTCCCTTGGGTTCCAAATCCTTTCATTTGTGTTTTTGTGGGCTTTTTTGAAGGCGGTGTACAGTTGAAGCCATGATTTAGCTGCGGTGAGACCTGCTCTGCTGTAAAAGCATTATTTTCTCAGTGAGCATGGACAACAGTTAGAGTGTCGTCTTTTAAGATTCCCTGCACTCCACTTATGGTGGCAAAAGCAGTGCCTTGACTGTAATCATAAAAGTGATTACAGCTTCCTTGCTTTGACATCATGTAGGATGCTTCCTCCATCTGCTGTGGTCAGCATTAAGTAACAGATTTCTCAGTTTCTAGGAAGAGTCTAGCAAACAATCACCTTGCTCCTTCTCTTGCATTTATTCATCACTGCTATGCTGCTATACAGACAGATAGTCTGTTTATGATTCAACAATTCAATGGGACATCAAGTAAATAGCAAAGCAAAACTAACTACCGAAAGCACTATAAGGGCCAGAGATTAGCTTGGATCAAAACAGGTATTCTCCTAGCATTGTTTACAAACGACTCAGCATGTGAAACAGAAGGCACAATGTAGTTTGTGCCTTGTTTTGGGCATGCCCGGAAGAAGGAAATTCTGATTTCACATATGGGAAAAGAAATGTTGACATTTGAATGAGATTGTTCATACCCCAGAAAAGGTTGCTTTGAAAGGTTGTGGAAGTCCTGTGTGGAAACACGGCTTTACAAGTCCTTTCCACCAGGAGACAACAGCTGCAGAACATCTGGGTGTGCCAGTGTTGAGAGCACCAGCAAAGATCAAAGTGGAGAAGTTGGTGAACAATGGCAGTGGCCTGGGGGAGAGCAAGTGGGGTGCTGGCTGTGGGACCAGGGGAGTCCTGACTGATTTAGGAGGCGTGTGATGGTCTGTGCCAGCAAGCGGAGTAGTGCTGTGGCCTTGGCACACTGCGAATACTGGAATTCAGTGGGGTCACTGGGCAGGCTGAGTGTGTGAGCTGCTGGAGGGACCCAGGTTGCCCACATGTAAACATCCAGTCTCACTCTTGCCAGCCACAGAAAGGAGCAGGATGTGGCTGCTGGCGATGCCTGTCATGTATATGTAGTGTATATGCGTGCTATCCCAGCCTGCTGGGAACACTTCTTCTTTGGGACTGCTTGGGCTGAGGGAGAGAAAGCAGTGGTAGTTTCTGAGGTTTCGAGTTTGCTCGAGTTTCTCAGGCTGTTTCTGGAGCCACCCAGAGTTCTCTTCCTTGAAGCATTTCAAGTCCTGCTAATTTTCAAAATTCAAACAGACACAGCCCTAAGCTAGTTGATCTGACTTCAGAGCTATTCTTACGCTGAGCTGTTGGATGATCTGATCTCCTGAGATGTCTTCCATTTCAGTTTATGACCTGGTTCTTGTGAAAAATAGGATCTTTTAGCCTGGAGAAGAGAGGTTTCTGGAGAGACAGTATTGTGGCCTTTGAATATGTAAAGAGGGTATAAGACCAATGGAGAAAGACTTTTTAGGAAGGTTTGCAGAGAAAGGACAAGGGGACATGCTTTCAAACTGAGACTAGGTTTAGACTGGCTAAAAGGAAAAGCTTTTCTACAATGAAGCTGGTGAGACACTCAAACGGCTGTTCCAGAGAAGTTGTGGATGCCCCATCATTGAGAGTGCTCCTTATCAGTTTGGCTAGTCTTGAGCAATTTGATCTACTGTAAGATCTACCTGGCAAGGAAGTAGGACTAGGTGATCTTTAATCACAGACTGTTGTATGATTCCGTGAAAGACAGAATGCAATAAAGTTCATAATTCAGATTTTGGCGCAGACATATTTATAATTTCTCACTTTATGCATCATTGCAATGACAACTTGTTAGCTTCTGAAATGATTAGCTGAGATTGATTTCCTTCCTTAGTTTCATTTTCCCTGTTATTCCTTCACTCTTGGACCTTTTTTTCACTAGATTTCCTCTTTCAGTAAACTGCCCTTAAGTATCACTTTGCTCCCCACCTGGCTTTTTTTTTTTTTTTTTTTTTCAATGACACCTTTTCACTGGTTCGTTTTGGGCCTTTGCTGCTTGAAGTCCAGCAGCCTCCTTGTCAGAGCATTACGGAGCTTTCTTTACAGCTTCATCACTATGCAAAAAGCCATAAATTACTGTGTTCCATCTCACATACCATCAAGTAGCACACTAATATTCCCTCTGCTGAATAGCTGGTTGGCTTACATAGACCAGCCAAAAACCAGGAAATCCAGATGGCAGCAAGAATCTTGTAGACTACTCCCGCTGTTCATTTAAATTCTGGAGAAGTCACGTGAGGTATCACATTCTCTTGAAAGAAGTGTCTATCATCTCGGACATTCTAGAATGGGCTATTAATATTGTCATGAGTTTCTGGCTAGACTTTTTAGTATGCCAATTCAAATTCAAATGATCTGAAATGATAGAACTTCAAGAATTGTTTTTCCCAGAATCGAAGTATGATGGAGTTATATAGGGAGAATCTTAATCTTAGTTATTCTATTCCATCTCACATCATGGCTGGGGGCAGGGAGAAGGGAGTATCTTTGGGGGACAATGGGTTGCGGTGTAGTCAGTAAGCTGGGCAGAGGCGCCATCAGGTATTGTCTGTTGTTGGGGGGGGATTCATGTGAACTCTTCCTTTCTTGTACCCTGCCACCAGTATTGTTGCTAAAATTGTTTGTTTTCTCATCCAAGTGACAAAATCAGCACACTTAATGAGGGATGAAGAGGGAGCAGCGACCTCGGAACAGGAGGAAGAAGAAGCAGAGCCTGCTGTCCTCCAGAAGAAAAAAAACGCTACCAGCCAACTTTGCATCATCTGTGAACTTCCTGGGCGTGTACTCTATCCCCTTGTCCAGATCACTGAGCAAGATATTAAACAGGACTGGGCCCAAGACTGAGCCTTGGGGACCAGCTGGATGAACTCTATTTCCCACCACTCTGTGGGCCTGGCCATCACCCAGTTTGTCACCCAGCAAACAGCCCACCCATGCAAACCATAAGCAGACAGTTTCTTCAGGAGAATGATGTGAGACTCATTGCAAAAAAGATCAGGGAGATGCCTAGGAAGAGTCTCAGGTGAATCCAGGAGACTATAGTGGAGGACTATTCAGTTTTCCAATCAATTTGCTTAAAAAAACTCTACAAAACCGTAATAAAAAAACAAACAAAAAAAGCAGACCAAACAAACACACAAAACCCCCCATCCAATAATCCCCAAAGAGACAAAAAAAGCCCCCAAAAAAGCCCACCAAAAAACCCACCCAAAACTGAAAAAAAAGCCCCAAACCCAACACAAAAAATCAGGGTGAAGGTTTTTAGTAACTTTAAAAATAACAAAACAAAACGAAACAAAAAAACCCCAGAAAGTCACATTTCTAAAGGTGCTGTCCCAGCCTCTTCTCTCAGCAGGGAGGACATCCTGAAGTGGAGCCAGTTGGAAGAAAGCGGGACGGGGCAGCACCTGGGCCATTGTCACAGGACGGCCCTGTGGCTGCCCCACTGCCAAAACCTGGACACATAAATCAAACACAGGTATGCACATGTGCTTAGACACAGCAAAAATATATTTGTCTGAAAAGAATACAGGTCCATTTCTATCACTGGAAAGAGCATAATGCCTCGTCTCAGCTTTCTTTTCAGTCATTACAAATGTTTCGAAAATAAAGGAGTGCAGAAAATGGAAATATCCAAGATCAACATGAGGACCAGTAACAAAGATTCCATTTTTGAAACTGCATTGGGAATCCTCTGCAGAAATTGACTCAGAGCTCTAAGATTTACAAAAAAGACCAAGAGGATTGGAGTCAATACAACACAGTGTCTGGAGACTTCAGCTGGTTGCCTTGATTTCTCAAATATGATGGAGGAAGCACCTTAGCAACTACAGCTGCCAGTTCTCTCAGGGCCCTGACATGCCTCTGGGTGGGTGCCATGGTCTTGCATGCTCAGGTTCCTCAAGTGGTCTGAAAGCTGACCTGCTACTATGGGTTAGAATCAAGTCCACCAGTCCAATAACCTGAGAGATGTGGAAATAGTGACTGGCAGTAAAAATTGAGACCAACACTTGTTGAGTACCTCAGCCTTCTCCTTGTCTGTTGTCACTAGTCCTGTCTGGCTTATGGGGGTGGGGGGGGGGGGGGAATAGGGGAGGTGTGATAGGTTTCTTTTCATCTTCCTTTTCCCACTGAAATACCCGTAGGTGCCTTTATTATTCTTAGTTTTGGCATGCTTTTCCAAATTCAGCTTCAACTGAGCCTTAGCTATACTGATCCCATCCTCACACACTCATGTGTTACCACTGTATTTTTCCCATGATTTGTCTCGCTGTGTATCGTCTGCATATTACCTACTTGCATCACATCTATTAATTTTCAATAACCTTCTGGCTTTAACTTGCTTTCAAAAAAAAACCTTTTTGAACCTTTTCACCTCAGAAATTCACCTGGGAAACCCCAAATCCCCAGAATTCGACCCAAAATTCACCTGGCACCCCAAATTCACCCTCCAAATTCGCTCCAAAATGATTGGCAACTTTACACACTCCATTTTCCCACAAAAGGATCTAGAGCCCTGTGCGCTTCGTATACAAACTAAATGCAAAAAACCTTTCTATTCATTCTCAGCAAAAAGACGTCCTATTCCTCCTTCTTTTGGACAAAACTGCCTTCACTTTCAAACTTATTCTCTTGCTCGCTTACCTGCATAATGCTTAGTCCCTGTTCTGCATGCTCATTTTCTTCACTTTTACAAGGAATCCTCTCCTCATCTTCTTCTTCCTCTGCTTCAACATGCAAAAACAAACCAAAAATTGTCTCTTCTACAGAAAATGAGGGGAGAAAAGAACACAAATGATAACCAATACCCTGCCAAGTAGAAATTTCTTCTATATTTCAGTGACTGATAGGCAGAAAAAAATGAATTTCATCTGGGGAAAGAAAGACATTCTAGGAATATTCAGACTGCTATCTTGCCCCAGGTAAAACATTTACCATGGCCTTAGCGTTAATGAGCTTGTGAACATCAGCTGCCAAGAGGAAGGACATTTCCTCCAGTTTCACACAATACTTGGTCAGTACATCTGCTATCTGTGCAATCAAAGAATACAGAAAAGCAACAACAATGAAAAGTAGAACTCAAATATCAATTTCCCAAGTTAAAATCTACATGAACAAGACAATTTTTCCATTCAAGTGAATTCGATTTAATTAATTCATTAACTACATAAGTAGCATTCTCACGTTCAAGAACGGAATTCAAAGAATCAACGTTGCTTCTTCTGAGACATTGAAGCCTGAGTAGATCCCAACTTCAAATCTAGTAGGACGCCATGAAAGCAATACCTGCTACATTTAGTACATGTAAACTACAAAGACATCTAGAACAGCTCTAAAAGATGAGCAAACCCATGAACTTTGAAGGAGACGCTAGCAAGAAATGTGGAAATAGGCTTTATCTGCCCAGTGCTTTTCCCAAAAGCACGGGCACTCCTTGGCGTCAGTGAGAGTCTCTGTCTCATTATTCAGCAGCTGGCTTAGGGTAAAAAAGGATGCATGCAATCACTTCATTCCTGTTCATGACATAAACTTACTGCATCATCGTGGAAGCCATTTACTTGGAAATATAGCCTAAAAAATAGGTGTCAGACTGGGTACATATCTAGATTGCTATGAGCAAAACCAATTTCTTTTTAACAGGAAAGCCATACAATATGCCTGCCATGGCAAATATTAGTCTACTAGCCCTGCACTTCAACGGGCAGTGAGCAGTTCATGACACCAAATTTACGTTTGGCAAGGAGACAGTCTATTTATTACAAGCCCCTAGTTCTAGAACCAAGAATTCAGGAGTTGCTCATTCCCAATGAAAATCTGTCCATTTCATACCTTTGGGGTTTTATGCTTCTGTTCTTTACCTGTCTTGAGTGTGGCTTTCTTGTGAAGTCACTGATGGGTGTTTTTCCAACACATTTCTGCTGATTACACGGTAATTGCATGGCATCAGCAGACATCTCTGAATGTCTCTTGAAAGTATGCTTTTTACTCTTCCTAGAGGACCTTGTCTTCTTCTTTCCTTCACCCAAAAGGTGGGCTAAGTGAGCCTTCAAAGAACCATCATCTCAACAATTAGAATTCTTTCAAACCTACTGAATGGAGAACAGCGACAAAAAAATTTTAAAAAGACTAGTACGCGAAAGACAGCAGAAGAGAAAGGTAAAGTAATGAATCCTACATGCCACATGCATAACTCTCTTCATTCAAGGCTATTTTCAAAATGAGAAGAAAAAAAAAAAAAAAAAAAAAGATCATCTTTTCCTCAGAGAGGAAAAGAAAGTGGAAAGTGGAGTAACTGGATTGTGTTGCCTTGCCTACAGTTACCAGAAAAGTCAACAGCAGAGTTGAAAACTCCTGAAGCTGGCTAACTACGCCTCTAAATGTTTTACTACTGTGTTATGATTCTGTCTTCAGTTAATAGAACCCGATATACAACAAAGAGATGGGAGCACATGGAGATGCATTGGAGAGCCTACGCTGGAGGTAACACATTCATTTTTTACTCAAACAAATCCAAATTAGAAATGTTGAAAATGACCTGGGGCCATTTCAACAGCCAGCAAACTAACACAACCAACCTTTGGCTTTTATTCAATCCTTTGCTTATTTTACCTGGACCTTGAAGATCTGTCTGCAGCCTTCCTCTCTGCAAATATATCACACTCGTCCTATTGAGAACCCATGGCTCATCACAGCTGCTTCGCCACGCCTGCTTCCAGAAGAACTGGCAACTACAAGCTGGGAGCCAAGAGATACAACACTTCACTTGGAAAAGGGCCTTCCATGAATCCTAGAATCCCAGAATGGTTTGGACTGGAAGCGACCTTAGAGACAGAGTCTCTTCTTCCCACATCCTGACATGGGCAGGGACACTTTTCCACTAGTCCAGGTTGCTCCATGTCTGCTCCAGCCTGGCCCTGGACACTTCCTGCCATGGGGCTCCTACACAGCCTCTTTGAGCAACATGTGCCAGGCCTCAGCACCCACACAAGGAAGAATTCCTTTCCAATATCCCATCTACCCCAGCCCTCTGGCAGTTTGAAGCTATTCCCCCTTGTCCTGCGAGTCCAGAACCTTTTCCAAAGTCCCTCCCCAGCTATCTTGGAGCCCCAGCAGGCACTGCAAGGGGCTCGAAGGTCTCCCTGGAGCCTTCTGTTCTCCAGATTGGACACCCTCAGCTCTCCCAGACTGTCCTAGAGCAAAGAAGCACCACCTTTCAAAGCACCTTAGAAGCCTCCTACCGGCCAAACTCGATGGCAACGCTGGCCTTCCGGGCCCTACGGATATCGCTTCCGGTGTCGTTCGGGGTCAATCCCGGCTCTCTCCCCGCCCCCCATGGGGCCCTCAGGCAATGCCGCTCCGACGCAGCTCCTGCCGCTGTCAGACCAGCGGGGGGGCGGGGGGCCAGCCCAGCCTCATCCACAATCCACACTGTCCTCGGCGGCTGCTGCGGGCTCATGGCGGCCCACACACCCGGAAGCAGAGCTCCGAACACAGAGGATCATAGCCCCACATTTGTGTTCGTCTCTGCACAAGGCAGGGCAGACTTGCCATGCCCGGACTTTTCAGTTCAGCACGAAAATGAGAATAAACCTGCGCCATGGGAGAGGAAACCTCTAAAGACTCCCTCATACGTGGTCGCTCAACTTAATGCCTAGGCACTTGCCATTCCTAAGGCTACACTAAAGCCCTTTTTACCTTGCGGGAAAGAAATGCCATTGTTCTGGTGTGCAGCTAAAGGCGGAGCACAGGCAGGCCAGGGCAAAAGCTGGGGCAGTGCCCGTCTTCACTCCTTCGCTGTGCTGTACTCCTTGCAGCTAGAGCGAAGCCAGATGGACGCGAGGAAGGACAAGGCGCTCTTAAAGTAGCCCCCTGTCAGCAGCCCTGAAAGGGCGCATAACACACGGCGTCTCGCTGCCCTCCGTTCTACATACTCGCGGCTCCCTTTGCCGACTTGCAAAAGTCGCTACCAGAGCAGAGGCGGCCAGATTGAAGAGGCAGAGCCTAGGGTCACCTTCTCCTTACTGCACGTAAGCCACGTCAAGCTCCTCGCTGCACTCTGGATTTCCCTTCTCCGCGGCACTTAGCGTGGTGCTGTGTGTGTGCAACTCGGCGCCTAGAAGTGACCGCCAATGCTTTCAGAGCGGGCTGCAAGGGAACCAAGGAGCAGCACAAGCAGCAGTGCTTCAGCTTGCTCCTTCCGACTGCTAAGGGCACTTGGGAAGGCAAGCGAGAGTCAACCACCTTCCTCTCCTAGTAGCCTCTAACGTGGTGCACACAAGCACGGCACATAGCCGCTTCGTTCACCGCCCTCGCCCTCGCCCACGCCTTGCTCCGCTTTCACTTGTCGGCGGCCAGAAGCCGCCGCAGGGGCGCCACATACCCAGCAGTGTGCGGGCAGCCAAGAGCTGGAGAACGCTGCTTCTGCCCAAGCCCGCCTAGGGCGTGCACCTTTGTTCTCAGAGCTCCGTGTAACAGTCTGCCTTTCTCGCAGTTCGAATGGAAATCGAAAGCTTTTCGCCTACGCCCTTCACAGAGATCCGTTGCTAGGACGAGAATGTCTTGTGGCCGGAGCTCGCCCCCGCCGCGAGGAAGCTGCTCTTAGCACCGCGTTGCAGGGACACGTCTCGCTTCTTGACTTCGTGCTTAGCGCTCTCCGAATTCGCCGCTAGCTCCGCGGTCCGTCTCAGCTTCAAGTAGCTGCGCTCGCAGTACATAGAGCTTCGCAAGGACCGAAGACCCGGAGGGACGTATCGCACACGACAATGTGCCAGGACAGAGACGTGTTCTACATTGTCCCTTCTCGTCATCCAGTTTGTGCCTCTGCTGCTTCTGCTGTTAGGAATCGCTCCTTGAAAGACGAGCGAGAGCGTCTTTCTGGGTGCATTGCACTGAGTGAGTGCTTGCTAAGGACTTTGCACTCGGAGCCAAGGCAACAGGGCGTGCTTGTCCGCAGAACTGAGAGCACGCTGTTGGGCAGAGCTGAAACTGACCGCTGCAGTTCAGCTCTCTCCGGACGGCAGACGCCGAAGAACGAAGCCGCTTGCGAGCGGCGCAGTGCAGCGAAGAGCACACGAGCAGCCAAAGAGCTCCTTCACAATCGCTTTCACTTCTCAGTGCTCTTGCTGCTTGGAAAAGCAGCACACAGCCGTTGCACGCCAGGGCAAAAGCTGGGGCAGTGCCCGTCCTCACTCCTTCGCTGTGCTGTACTCCTTGCAGCTAGAGCGAAGCGAGAAGGACGCGAGGACGAAGAAGGCGTTCTTAAAGTAGCCCCTTGTCAGCAGCCCTGAAAGGGCGCATAACACACGGCGTCTCGCTGCCCTCCGTTCTACATACTCGCGGCTCCCTTTGCCGTCTTGCAAAAGTTGCTACCAGAGCAGAGGCGGCCAGATTGAAGAGGCTGTGCTTAGGTTCACCTTCTCCTTACTGCACGTAAGCCACGTCAAGCTCCTCGCTGCACTCTGGATTTCCCTTCTCCGCGGCACTTAGCGTGGTGCTGTGTGTGTGCAACTCGGCGCCTAGAAGTGACCGCCAATGCTTTCAGAGCGGGCTGCAAGGGAACCAAGGAGCAGCACAAGCAGCAGTGCTTCAGCTTGCTCCTTCCGACTGCTAAGGGCACTTGGGAAGGCAAGCGAGAGTCAACCACCTTCCTCTCCTAGTAGCCTCTAACGTGGTGCACACAAGCACGGCACATAGCCGCTTCGTTCACCGCCCTCGCCCTCGCCCACGCCTTGCTCCGCTTTCACTTGTCGGCGGCCAGAAGCCGCCGCAGGGGCGCCACATACCCAGCAGTGTGCGGGCAGCCAAGAGCTCGAGAACGCTGCTTCTGCCCAAGCCAGCCTAGGGCGTGCACCTTTGTTCTCAGAGCTCCGTGTAACAGTCTGCCTCTCTCGCAGTTCGAATGGAAAACGAAAGCTTTTCGCCTACGCCCTTCACAGAGATCCGTTGCTACGACGAGAATGTCTTGTGGCCGGAGCTCGCCCCCGCCGCGAGGAAGCTGCTCTTAGCACCGCGTTGCAGGGACACGTCTCGCTTCTTGACTTCGTGCTTAGCGCTCTCCGAATTCGCCGCTAGCTCCGCGGTCCGTCTCAGCTTCAAGTAGCTGCGCTCGCAGTACATAGAGCTTCGCAAGGACCGAAGACCCGGAGGGACGTATCGCACACGACAATGTGCCAGGACAGAGACGTGTTCTACATTGTCCCTTCTCGTCATCCAGTTTGTGCCTCTGCTGCTTCTGCTGTTAGGAATCGCTCCTTGAAAGACGAGCGAGAGCGTCTTTCTGGGTGCATTGCACTGAGTGAGTGCTCGCTAGGGACTTTGCACTCGGAGCCAAGGCAACAGGGCGTGCTTGTCCGCAGAACTGAGAGCGCGCTGTTGGGCAGAGCTGAAACTGACCGCTGCAGTTCAGCTCTCTCCGGACGGCAGACGCCGAAGAACGAAGCCGCTTGCGAGCGGCGCAGTGCAGCGAAGAGCACACGAGCAGCCAAAGAGCTCCTTCACAATCGCTTTCACTTCTCAGTGCTCTTGCTGCTTGGAAAAGCAGCACACAGCCGTTGCACGCCAGGGCAAAAGCTGGGGCAGTGCCCGTCCTCACTCCTTCGCTGTGCTGTACTCCTTGCAGCTAGAGCGAAGCGAGAAGGACGCGAGGACGAAGAAGGCCTTCTTAAAGTAGCCCCTTGTCAGCAGCCCTGAAAGGGCGCATAACACACGGCGTCTCGCTGCCCTCCGTTCTACATACTCGCGTCTCCCTTTGCCGTCTTGCAAAAGTTGCTACCAGAGCAGAGGCGGCCAGATTGAAGAGGCTGTGCTTAGGTTCACCTTCTCCTTACTGCACGTAAGCCACGTCAAGCTCCTCGCTGCACTCTGGATTTCCCTTCTCCGCGGCACTTAGCATGGTGCTGTGTGTGTGCAACTCGGCGCCTAGAAGTGACCGCCAATGCTTTCAGAGCGGGCTGCAAGGGAACCAAGGAGCAGCACAAGCAGCAGTGCTTCAGCTTGCTCCTTCCGACTGCTAAGGGCACTTGGGAAGGCAAGCGAGAGTCAACCACCTTCCTCTCCTAGTAGCCTCTAACGTGGTGCACACAAGCACGGCACATAGCCGCTTCGTTCACCGCCCTCGCCCTCGCCCACGCCTTGCTCCGCTTTCACTTGTCGGCGGCCAGAAGCCGCCGCAGGGGCGCCACATACCCAGCAGTGTGCGGGCAGCCAAGAGCTCGAGAACGCTGCTTCTGCCCAAGCCAGCCTAGGGCGTGCACCTTTGTTCTCAGAGCTCCGTGTAACAGTCTGCCTCTCTCGCAGTTCGAATGGAAAACGAAAGCTTTTCGCCTACGCCCTTCACAGAGATCCGTTGCTACGACGAGAATGTCTTGTGGCCGGAGTTCGCCCCCGCCGCGAGGAAGCTGCTCTTAGCACCGCATTGCAGGGACACGTCTCGCTTCTTGACTTCGTGCTTAGCGCTCTCCGAATTCGCTGCTAGCTCCGCGGTCCTTCTCAGCTGCAAGTAGCAGCGCTCGCAGTACATAGAGCTTCGCAAGGACCGAAGACCCGGAGGGACGTATCGCACACGACAATCTGCCGGGACAGAGACGTGTTCTACATTGTCCCTTCTCGTCATCCAGTTTGTGCCTCTGCTGCTTCTGCTGTTAGGAATCGCTCCTTGAAAGACGAGCGAGAGCGTCTTTCTGGGTGCACTGCACTGAGTGAGTGCTCGCTAGGGACTTTGCACTCGGAGCCAAGGCAACAGGGCGTGCTTGTCCGCAGAACTGAGAGCACGCTGTTGGGCAGAGCTGAAACTGACCGCTGCAGTTCAGCTCTCTCCGGACGGCAGACGTCGAAGAACGCAGCCGCTTGCGAGCGGCGCAGTGCAGCGAAGAGCACACGAGCAGCCAAAGAGCTCCTTCACAATCGCTTTCACTTCTCAGTGCTCTTGCTGCTTGGAAAAGCAGCACACAGCCGTTGCACGCCAGGGCAAAAGCTGGGGCAGTGCCCGTCCTCACTCCTTCGCTGTGCTGTACTCCTTGCAGCTAGAGCGAAGCGAGAAGGACGCGAGGACGAAGAAGGCCTTCTTAAAGTAGCCCCTTGTCAGCAGCCCTGAAAGGGCGCATAACACACGGCGTCTCGCTGCCCTCCGTTCTACATACTCGCGTCTCCCTTTGCCGTCTTGCAAAAGTTGCTACCAGAGCAGAGGCGGCCAGATTGAAGAGGCACTGCTTAGGTTCACCTTCTCCTTACTGCACGTAAGCCACGTCAAGCTCCTCGCTGCACTCTGGATTTCCCTTCTCCGCGGCACTTAGCGTGGTGCTGTGTGTGTGCAACTCGGCGCCTAGAAGTGACCGCCAATGCTTTCAGAGCGGGCTGCAAGGGAACCAAGGAGCAGCACAAGCAGCAGTGCTTCAGCTTGCTCCTTCCGACTGCTAAGGGCACTTGGGAAGGCAAGCGAGAGTCAACCACCTTCCTCTCCTAGTAGCCTCTAACGTGGTGCACACAAGCACGGCACATAGCCGCTTCGTTCACCGCCCTCGCCCTCGCCCACGCCTTGCTCCGCTTTCACTTGTCGGCGGCCAGAAGCCGCCGCAGGGGCGCCACATACCCAGCAGTGTGCGGGCAGCCAAGAGCTCGAGAACGCTGCTTCTGCCCAAGCCCGCCTAGGGCGTGCACCTTTGTTCTCAGAGCTCCGTGTAACAGTCTGCCTTTCTCGCAGTTCGAATGGAAATCGAAAGCTTTTCGCCTACGCCCTTCACAGAGATCCGTTGCTAGGACGAGAATGTCTTGTGGCCGGAGCTCGCCCCCGCCGCGAGGAAGCTGCTCTTAGCACCGCGTTGCAGGGACACGTCTCGCTTCTTGACTTCGTGCTTAGCGCTCTCCGAATTCGCCGCTAGCTCCGCGGTCCGTCTCAGCTTCAAGTAGCTGCGCTCGCAGTACTTAGAGCTTCGCAAGGACCGAAGACCCGGAGGGACATATCGCACACGACAATGTGCCAGGACAAGGACGTTCTGCACTGAGTGGAGACAGAGACAGACCCAGAATTCTACACTGCCCCTTCTCTTCGGCCATCTTGTGCTCTGCTGCCTCTGCTGTGACGAATCGGTCCTTGAAAAACCAGCGAGAGCGTCTCTCCAGGCACTGAGTGTGAGCTCCCTAGGGACTTTTTCCACCTCCAAAAATACATGGGTAAGTCCTAAAAGTTTTGGTTTGATCAAGAATAGTTACGTCCAAGTATCGCTGTTCTAAACACCCTTGGTTTCAGTCTGAACTTAACTGCTTGTTTCTGTCTTTTTGCCTAGTGGCAATCTAATTCTAAGGTAACTAGATGTGTTAGATATCCATAAGTTACATCTCAGGTTAGGTGGGATAATTGGCTGGGAAGAAAATGGAATTGAGAATTTGGAAAGAATCCAAAGTGAGCTGATGTCACAATCCGAGATTCCCTTGGGTTCCAAATCCTTTCATTTGTGTTTTTGTGGGCTTTTTTGAAGGCGGTGTACAGTTGAAGCCATGATTTAGCTGCGGTGAGACCTGCTCTGCTGTAAAAGCATTATTTTCTCAGTGAGCATGGACAACAGTTAGAGTGTCGTCTTTTAAGATTCCCTGCACTCCACTTATGGTGGCAAAAGCAGTGCCTTGACTGTAATCATAAAAGTGATTACAGCTTCCTTGCTTTGACATCATGTAGGATGCTTCCTCCATCTGCTGTGGTCAGCATTAAGTAACAGATTTCTCAGTTTCTAGGAAGAGTCTAGCAAACAATCACCTTGCTCCTTCTCTTGCATTTATTCATCACTGCTATGCTGCTATACAGACAGATAGTCTGTTTATGATTCAACAATTCAATGGGACATCAAGTAAATAGCAAAGCAAAACTAACTACCGAAAGCACTATAAGGGCCAGAGATTAGCTTGGATCAAAACAGGTATTCTCCTAGCATTGTTTACAAACGACTCAGCATGTGAAACAGAAGGCACAATGTAGTTTGTGCCTTGTTTTGGGCATGCCCGGAAGAAGGAAATTCTGATTTCACATATGGGAAAAGAAATGTTGACATTTGAATGAGATTGTTCATACCCCAGAAAAGGTTGCTTTGAAAGGTTGTGGAAGTCCTGTGTGGAAACACGGCTTTACAAGTCCTTTCCACCAGGAGACAACAGCTGCAGAACATCTGGGTGTGCCAGTGTTGAGAGCACCAGCAAAGATCAAAGTGGAGAAGTTGGTGAACAATGGCAGTGGCCTGGGGGAGAGCAAGTGGGGTGCTGGCTGTGGGACCAGGGGAGTCCTGACTGATTTAGGAGGCGTGTGATGGTCTGTGCCAGCAAGCGGAGTAGTGCTGTGGCCTTGGCACACTGCGAATACTGGAATTCAGTGGGGTCACTGGGCAGGCTGAGTGTGTGAGCTGCTGGAGGGACCCAGGTTGCCCACATGTAAACATCCAGTCTCACTCTTGCCAGCCACAGAAAGGAGCAGGATGTGGCTGCTGGCGATGCCTGTCATGTATATGTAGTGTATATGCGTGCTATCCCAGCCTGCTGGGAACACTTCTTCTTTGGGACTGCTTGGGCTGAGGGAGAGAAAGCAGTGGTAGTTTCTGAGGTTTCGAGTTTGCTCGAGTTTCTCAGGCTGTTTCTGGAGCCACCCAGAGTTCTCTTCCTTGAAGCATTTCAAGTCCTGCTAATTTTCAAAATTCAAACAGACACAGCCCTAAGCTAGTTGATCTGACTTCAGAGCTATTCTTACGCTGAGCTGTTGGATGATCTGATCTCCTGAGATGTCTTCCATTTCAGTTTATGACCTGGTTCTTGTGAAAAATAGGATCTTTTAGCCTGGAGAAGAGAGGTTTCTGGAGAGACAGTATTGTGGCCTTTGAATATGTAAAGAGGGTATAAGACCAATGGAGAAAGACTTTTTAGGAAGGTTTGCAGAGAAAGGACAAGGGGACATGCTTTCAAACTGAGACTAGGTTTAGACTGGCTAAAAGGAAAAGCTTTTCTACAATGAAGCTGGTGAGACACTCAAACGGCTGTTCCAGAGAAGTTGTGGATGCCCCATCATTGAGAGTGCTCCTTATCAGTTTGGCTAGTCTTGAGCAATTTGATCTACTGTAAGATCTACCTGGCAAGGAAGTAGGACTAGGTGATCTTTAATCACAGACTGTTGTATGATTCCGTGAAAGACAGAATGCAATAAAGTTCATAATTCAGATTTTGGCGCAGACATATTTATAATTTCTCACTTTATGCATCATTGCAATGACAACTTGTTAGCTTCTGAAATGATTAGCTGAGATTGATTTCCTTCCTTAGTTTCATTTTCCCTGTTATTCCTTCACTCTTGGACCTTTTTTTCACTAGATTTCCTCTTTCAGTAAACTGCCCTTAAGTATCACTTTGCTCCCCACCTGGCTTTTTTTTTTTTTTTTTTTTTTCAATGACACCTTTTCACTGGTTCGTTTTGGGCCTTTGCTGCTTGAAGTCCAGCAGCCTCCTTGTCAGAGCATTACGGAGCTTTCTTTACAGCTTCATCACTATGCAAAAAGCCATAAATTACTGTGTTCCATCTCACATACCATCAAGTAGCACACTAATATTCCCTCTGCTGAATAGCTGGTTGGCTTACATAGACCAGCCAAAAACCAGGAAATCCAGATGGCAGCAAGAATCTTGTAGACTACTCCCGCTGTTCATTTAAATTCTGGAGAAGTCACGTGAGGTATCACATTCTCTTGAAAGAAGTGTCTATCATCTCGGACATTCTAGAATGGGCTATTAATATTGTCATGAGTTTCTGGCTAGACTTTTTAGTATGCCAATTCAAATTCAAATGATCTGAAATGATAGAACTTCAAGAATTGTTTTTCCCAGAATCGAAGTATGATGGAGTTATATAGGGAGAATCTTAATCTTAGTTATTCTATTCCATCTCACATCATGGCTGGGGGCAGGGAGAAGGGAGTATCTTTGGGGGACAATGGGTTCCGGTGTAGTCAGTAAGCTGGGCAGAGGCGCCATCAGGTATTGTCTGTTGTTGGGGGGGGGATTCATGTGAACTCTTCCTTTCTTGTACCCTGCCACCAGTATTGTTGCTAAAATTGTTTGTTTTCTCATCCAAGTGACAAAATCAGCACACTTAATGAGGGATGAAGAGGGAGCAGCGACCTCGGAACAGGAGGAAGAAGAAGCAGAGCCTGCTGTCCTCCAGAAGAAAAAAAACGCTACCAGCCAACTTTGCATCATCTGTGAACTTCCTGGGCGTGTACTCTATCCCCTTGTCCAGATCACTGAGCAAGATATTAAACAGGACTGGGCCCAAGACTGAGCCTTGGGGACCAGCTGGATGAACTCTATTTCCCACCACTCTGTGGGCCTGGCCATCACCCAGTTTGTCACCCAGCAAACAGCCCACCCATGCAAACCATAAGCAGACAGTTTCTTCAGGAGAATGATGTGAGACTCATTGCAAAAAAGATCAGGGAGATGCCTAGGAAGAGTCTCAGGTGAATCCAGGAGACTATAGTGGAGGACTATTCAGTTTTCCAATCAATTTGCTTAAAAAAACTCTACAAAACCGTAATAAAAAAACAAACAAAAAAAGCAGACCAAACAAACACACAAAACCCCCCATCCAATAATCCCCAAAGAGACAAAAAAAGCCCCCAAAAAAGCCCACCAAAAAACCCACCCAAAACTGAAAAAAAAGCCCCAAACCCAACACAAAAAATCAGGGTGAAGGTTTTTAGTAACTTTAAAAATAACAAAACAAAACGAAACAAAAAAACCCCAGAAAGTCACATTTCTAAAGGTGCTGTCCCAGCCTCTTCTCTCAGCAGGGAGGACATCCTGAAGTGGAGCCAGTTGGAAGAAAGCGGGACGGGGCAGCACCTGGGCCATTGTCACAGGACGGCCCTGTGGCTGCCCCACTGCCAAAACCTGGACACATAAATCAAACACAGGTATGCACATGTGCTTAGACACAGCAAAAATATATTTGTCTGAAAAGAATACAGGTCCATTTCTATCACTGGAAAGAGCATAATGCCTCGTCTCAGCTTTCTTTTCAGTCATTACAAATGTTTCGAAAATAAAGGAGTGCAGAAAATGGAAATATCCAAGATCAACATGAGGACCAGTAACAAAGATTCCATTTTTGAAACTGCATTGGGAATCCTCTGCAGAAATTGACTCAGAGCTCTAAGATTTACAAAAAAGACCAAGAGGATTGGAGTCAATACAACACAGTGTCTGGAGACTTCAGCTGGTTGCCTTGATTTCTCAAATATGATGGAGGAAGCACCTTAGCAACTACAGCTGCCAGTTCTCTCAGGGCCCTGACATGCCTCTGGGTGGGTGCCATGGTCTTGCATGCTCAGGTTCCTCAAGTGGTCTGAAAGCTGACCTGCTACTATGGGTTAGAATCAAGTCCACCAGTCCAATAACCTGAGAGATGTGGAAATAGTGACTGGCAGTAAAAATTGAGACCAACACTTGTTGAGTACCTCAGCCTTCTCCTTGTCTGTTGTCACTAGTCCTGTCTGGCTTATGGGGGTGGGGGGGGGGGGGGAATAGGGGAGGTGTGATAGGTTTCTTTTCATCTTCCTTTTCCCACTGAAATACCCGTAGGTGCCTTTATTATTCTTAGTTTTGGCATGCTTTTCCAAATTCAGCTTCAACTGAGCCTTAGCTATACTGATCCCATCCTCACACACTCATGTGTTACCACTGTATTTTTCCCATGATTTGTCTCGCTGTGTATCGTCTGCATATTACCTACTTGCATCACATCTATTAATTTTCAATAACCTTCTGGCTTTAACTTGCTTTCAAAAAAAAACCTTTTTGAACCTTTTCACCTCAGAAATTCACCTGGGAAACCCCAAATCCCCAGAATTCGACCCAAAATTCACCTGGCACCCCAAATTCACCCTCCAAATTCGCTCCAAAATGATTGGCAACTTTACACACTCCATTTTCCCACAAAAGGATCTAGAGCCCTGTGCGCTTCGTATACAAACTAAATGCAAAAAACCTTTCTATTCATTCTCAGCAAAAAGACGTCCTATTCCTCCTTCTTTTGGACAAAACTGCCTTCACTTTCAAACTTATTCTCTTGCTCGCTTACCTGCATAATGCTTAGTCCCTGTTCTGCATGCTCATTTTCTTCACTTTTACAAGGAATCCTCTCCTCATCTTCTTCTTCCTCTGCTTCAACATGCAAAAACAAACCAAAAATTGTCTCTTCTACAGAAAATGAGGGGAGAAAAGAACACAAATGATAACCAATACCCTGCCAAGTAGAAATTTCTTCTATATTTCAGTGACTGATAGGCAGAAAAAAATGAATTTCATCTGGGGAAAGAAAGACATTCTAGGAATATTCAGACTGCTATCTTGCCCCAGGTAAAACATTTACCATGGCCTTAGCGTTAATGAGCTTGTGAACATCAGCTGCCAAGAGGAAGGACATTTCCTCCAGTTTCACACAATACTTGGTCAGTACATCTGCTATCTGTGCAATCAAAGAATACAGAAAAGCAACAACAATGAAAAGTAGAACTCAAATATCAATTTCCCAAGTTAAAATCTACATGAACAAGACAATTTTTCCATTCAAGTGAATTCGATTTAATTAATTCATTAACTACATAAGTAGCATTCTCACGTTCAAGAACGGAATTCAAAGAATCAACGTTGCTTCTTCTGAGACATTGAAGCCTGAGTAGATCCCAACTTCAAATCTAGTAGGACGCCATGAAAGCAATACCTGCTACATTTAGTACATGTAAACTACAAAGACATCTAGAACAGCTCTAAAAGATGAGCAAACCCATGAACTTTGAAGGAGACGCTAGCAAGAAATGTGGAAATAGGCTTTATCTGCCCAGTGCTTTTCCCAAAAGCACGGGCACTCCTTGGCGTCAGTGAGAGTCTCTGTCTCATTATTCAGCAGCTGGCTTAGGGTAAAAAAGGATGCATGCAATCACTTCATTCCTGTTCATGACATAAACTTACTGCATCATCGTGGAAGCCATTTACTTGGAAATATAGCCTAAAAAATAGGTGTCAGACTGGGTACATATCTAGATTGCTATGAGCAAAACCAATTTCTTTTTAACAGGAAAGCCATACAATATGCCTGCCATGGCAAATATTAGTCTACTAGCCCTGCACTTCAACGGGCAGTGAGCAGTTCATGACACCAAATTTACGTTTGGCAAGGAGACAGTCTATTTATTACAAGCCCCTAGTTCTAGAACCAAGAATTCAGGAGTTGCTCATTCCCAATGAAAATCTGTCCATTTCATACCTTTGGGGTTTTATGCTTCTGTTCTTTACCTGTCTTGAGTGTGGCTTTCTTGTGAAGTCACTGATGGGTGTTTTTCCAACACATTTCTGCTGATTACACGGTAATTGCATGGCATCAGCAGACATCTCTGAATGTCTCTTGAAAGTATGCTTTTTACTCTTCCTAGAGGACCTTGTCTTCTTCTTTCCTTCACCCAAAAGGTGGGCTAAGTGAGCCTTCAAAGAACCATCATCTCAACAATTAGAATTCTTTCAAACCTACTGAATGGAGAACAGCGACAAAAAAATTTTAAAAAGACTAGTACGCGAAAGACAGCAGAAGAGAAAGGTAAAGTAATGAATCCTACATGCCACATGCATAACTCTCTTCATTCAAGGCTATTTTCAAAATGAGAAGAAAAAAAAAAAAAAAAAAAAGATCATCTTTTCCTCAGAGAGGAAAAGAAAGTGGAAAGTGGAGTAACTGGATTGTGTTGCCTTGCCTACAGTTACCAGAAAAGTCAACAGCAGAGTTGAAAACTCCTGAAGCTGGCTAACTACGCCTCTAAATGTTTTACTACTGTGTTATGATTCTGTCTTCAGTTAATAGAACCCGATATACAACAAAGAGATGGGAGCACATGGAGATGCATTGGAGAGCCTACGCTGGAGGTAACACATTCATTTTTTACTCAAACAAATCCAAATTAGAAATGTTGAAAATGACCTGGGGCCATTTCAACAGCCAGCAAACTAACACAACCAACCTTTGGCTTTTATTCAATCCTTTGCTTATTTTACCTGGACCTTGAAGATCTGTCTGCAGCCTTCCTCTCTGCAAATATATCACACTCGTCCTATTGAGAACCCATGGCTCATCACAGCTGCTTCGCCACGCCTGCTTCCAGAAGAACTGGCAACTACAAGCTGGGAGCCAAGAGATACAACACTTCACTTGGAAAAGGGCCTTCCATGAATCCTAGAATCCCAGAATGGTTTGGACTGGAAGCGACCTTAGAGACAGAGTCTCTTCTTCCCACATCCTGACATGGGCAGGGACACTTTTCCACTAGTCCAGGTTGCTCCATGTCTGCTCCAGCCTGGCCCTGGACACTTCCTGCCATGGGGCTCCTACACAGCCTCTTTGAGCAACATGTGCCAGGCCTCAGCACCCACACAAGGAAGAATTCCTTTCCAATATCCCATCTACCCCAGCCCTCTGGCAGTTTGAAGCTATTCCCCCTTGTCCTGCGAGTCCAGAACCTTTTCCAAAGTCCCTCCCCAGCTATCTTGGAGCCCCAGCAGGCACTGCAAGGGGCTCGAAGGTCTCCCTGGAGCCTTCTGTTCTCCAGATTGGACACCCTCAGCTCTCCCAGACTGTCCTAGAGCAAAGAAGCTCCACCTTTCAAAGCACCTTAGAAGCCTCCTACCGGCCAAACTCGATGGCAACGCTGGCCTTCCGGGCCCTACGGATATCGCTTCCGGTGTCGTTCGGGGTCAATCCCGGCTCTCTCCCCGCCCCCCATGGGGCCCTCAGGCAATGCCGCTCCGACGCAGCTCCTGCCGCTGTCAGACCAGCGGGGGGGCGGGGGGCCAGCCCAGCCTCATCCACAATCCACACTGTCCTCGGCGGCTGCTGCGGGCTCATGGCGGCCCACACACCCGGAAGCAGAGCTCCGAACACAGAGGATCATAGCCCCACATTTGTGTTCGTCTCTGCACAAGGCAGGGCAGACTTGCCATGCCCGGACTTTTCAGTTCAGCACGAAAATGAGAATAAACCTGCGCCATGGGAGAGGAAACCTCTAAAGACTCCCTCATACGTGGTCGCTCAACTTAATGCCTAGGCACTTGCCATTCCTAAGGCTACACTAAAGCCCTTTTTACCTTGCGGGAAAGAAATGCCATTGTTCTGGTGTGCAGCTAAAGGCGGAGCACAGGCAGGCCAGGGCAAAAGCTGGGGCAGTGCCCGTCTTCACTCCTTCGCTGTGCTGTACTCCTTGCAGCTAGAGCGAAGCCAGATGGACGCGAGGAAGGACAAGGCGCTCTTAAAGTAGCCCCCTGTCAGCAGCCCTGAAAGGGCGCATAACACACGGCGTCTCGCTGCCCTCCGTTCTACATACTCGCGGCTCCCTTTGCCGACTTGCAAAAGTTGCTACCAGAGCAGAGGCGGCCAGATTGAAGAGGCAGAGCCTAGGGTCACCTTCTCCTTACTGCACGTAAGCCACGTCCAGCTCCTCGCTGCACTCTGGATTTCCCTTCTCCGCGGCACTTAGCGTGGTGCTGTGTGTGTGCAACTCGGCGCCTAGAAGTGACCGCCAATGCTTTCAGAGCGGGCTGCAAGGGAACCAAGGAGCAGCACAAGCAGCAGTGCTTCAGCTTGCTCCTTCCGACTGCTAAGGGCACTTGGGAAGGCAAGCGAGAGTCAACCACCTTCCTCTCCTAGTAGCCTCTAACGTGGTGCACACAAGCACGGCACATAGCCGCTTCGTTCACCGCCCTCGCCCTCGCCCACGCCTTGCTCCGCTTTCACTTGCCGGCGGCCAGAAGCCGCCGCAGGGGCGCCACATACCCAGCAGTGTGCGGGCAGCCAAGAGCTCGAGAACGCTGCTTCTGCCCAAGCCCGCCTAGGGCGTGCACCTTTGTTCTCAGAGCTCCGTGTAACAGTCTGCCTTTCTCGCAGTTCGAATGGAAATCGAAAGCTTTTCGCCTACGCCCTTCACAGAGATCCGTTGCTAGGACGAGAATGTCTCGTGGCCGGAGCTCGCCCCCGCCGCGAGGAAGCTGCTCTTAGCACCGCGTTGCAGGGACACGTCTCGCTTCTTGACTTCGTGCTTAGCGCTCTCCGAATTCGCCGCTAGCTCCGCGGTCCTTCTCAGCTTCAAGTAGCTGCGCTCGCAGTACATAGAGCTTTGCAAGGACCGAAGACCCGGAGGGACGTATCGCACACGACAATGTGCCAGGACAGAGACGTGTTCTACATTGTCCCTTCTCGTCATCCAGTTTGTGCCTCTGCTGCTTCTGCTGTTAGGAATCGCTCCTTGAAAGACGAGCGAGAGCGTCTTTCTGGGTGCATTGCACTGAGTGAGTGCTCGCTAAGGACTTTGCACTCGGAGCCAAGGCAACAGGGCGTGCTTGTCCGCAGAACTGAGAGCACGCTGTTGGGCAGAGCTGAAACTGACCGCTGGAGTTCAGCTCTCTCCGGACGGCAGACGCCGAAGAACGAAGCCGCTTGCGAGCGGCGCAGTGCAGCGAAGAGCACACGAGCAGCCAAAGAGCTCCTTCACAATCGCTTTCACTTCTCAGTGCTCTTGCTGCTTGGAAAAGCAGCACACAGCCGTTGCACGCCAGGGCAAAAGCTGGGGCAGTGCCCGTCCTCACTCCTTCGCTGTGCTGTACTCCTTGCAGCTAGAGCGAAGCGAGAAGGACGCGAGGACGAAGAAGGCGTTCTTAAAGTAGCCCCTTGTCAGCAGCCCTGAAAGGGCGCATAACACACGGCGTCTCGCTGCCCTCCGTTCTACATACTCGCGTCTCCCTTTGCCGTCTTGCAAAAGTTGCTACCAGAGCAGAGGCGGCCAGATTGAAGAGGCTGTGCTTAGGTTCACCTTCTCCTTACTGCACGTAAGCCACGTCAAGCTCCTCGCTGCACTCTGGATTTCCCTTCTCCGCGGCACTTAGCGTGGTGCTGTGTGTGTGCAACTCGGCGCCTAGAAGTGACCGCCAATGCTTTCAGAGCGGGCTGCAAGGGAACCAAGGAGCAGCACAAGCAGCAGTGCTTCAGCTTGCTCCTTCCGACTGCTAAGGGCACTTGGGAAGGCAAGCGAGAGTCAACCACCTTCCTCTCCTAGTAGCCTCTAACGTGGTGCACACAAGCACGGCACATAGCCGCTTCGTTCACCGCCCTCGCCCTCGCCCACGCCTTGCTCCGCTTTCACTTGTCGGCGGCCAGAAGCCGCCGCAGGGGCGCCACATACCCAGCAGTGTGCGGGCAGCCAAGAGCTCGAGAACGCTGCTTCTGCCCAAGCCCGCCTAGGGCGTGCACCTTTGTTCTCAGAGTTCCGTGTAACAGTCTGCCTTTCTCGCAGTTCGAATGGAAATCGAAAGCTTTTCGCCTACGCCCTTCACAGAGATCCGTTGCTAGGACGAGAATGTCTTGTGGCCGGAGCTCGCCCCCGCCGCGAGGAAGCTGCTCTTAGCACCGCGTTGCAGGGACACGTCTCGCTTCTTGACTTCGTGCTTAGCGCTCTCCGAATTCGCTGCTAGCTCCGCGGTCCGTCTCAGCTTCAAGTAGCTGCGCTCGCAGTACATAGAGCTTCGCAAGGACCGAAGACCCGGAGGGACGTATCGCACACGACAATGTGCCAGGACAGAGACGTGTTCTACATTGTCCCTTCTCGTCATCCAGTTTGTGCCTCTGCTGCTTGTGCTGTTAGGAATCGCTCCTTGAAAGACGAGCGAGAGCGTCTTTCTGGGTGCATTGCACTGAGTGAGTGCTCGCTAGGGACTTTGCACTCGGAGCCAAGGCAACAGGGCGTGCTTGTCCGCAGAACTGAGAGCGCGCTGTTGGGCAGAGCTGAAACTGACCGCTGCAGTTCAGCTCTCTCCGGACGGCAGACGCCGAAGAACGAAGCCGCTTGCGAGCGGCGCAGTGCAGCGAAGAGCACACGAGCAGCCAAAGAGCTCCTTCACAATCGCTTTCACTTCTCAGTGCTCTTGCTGCTTGGAAAAGCAGCACACAGCCGTTGCACGCCAGGGCAAAAGCTGGGGCAGTGCCCGTCCTCACTCCTTCGCTGTGCTGTACTCCTTGCAGCTAGAGCGAAGCGAGAAGGACGCGAGGACGAAGAAGGCGTTCTTAAAGTAGCCCCTTGTCAGCAGCCCTGAAAGGGCGCATAACACACGGCGTCTCGCTGCCCTCCGTTCTACATACTCGCGTCTCCCTTTGCCGTCTTGCAAAAGTTGCTACCAGAGCAGAGGCGGCCAGATTGAAGAGGCACTGCTTAGGTTCACCTTCTCCTTACTGCACGTAAGCCACGTCAAGCTCCTCGCTGCACTCTGGATTTCCCTTCTCCGCGGCACTTAGCGTGGTGCTGTGTGTGTGCAACTCGGCGCCTAGAAGTGACCGCCAATGCTTTCAGAGCGGGCTGCAAGGGAACCAAGGAGCAGCACAAGCAGCAGTGCTTCAGCTTGCTCCTTCCGACTGCTAAGGGCACTTGGGAAGGCAAGCGAGAGTCAACCACCTTCCTCTCCTAGTAGCCTCTAACGTGGTGCACACAAGCACGGCACATAGCCGCTTCGTTCACCGCCCTCGCCCTCGCCCACGCCTTGCTCCGCTTTCACTTGTCGGCGGCCAGAAGCCGCCGCAGGGGCGCCACATACCCAGCAGTGTGCGGGCAGCCAAGAGCTCGAGAACGCTGCTTCTGCCCAAGCCCGCCTAGGGCGTGCACCTTTGTTCTCAGAGCTCCGTGTAACAGTCTGCCTTTCTCGCAGTTCGAATGGAAATCGAAAGCTTTTCGCCTACGCCCTTCACAGAGATCCGTTGCTAGGACGAGAATGTCTTGTGGCCGGAGCTCGCCCCCGCCGCGAGGAAGCTGCTCTTAGCACCGCGTTGCAGGGACACGTCTCGCTTCTTGACTTCGTGCTTAGCGCTCTCCGAATTCGCCGCTAGCTCCGCGGTCCGTCTCAGCTTCAAGTAGCTGCGCTCGCAGTACTTAGAGCTTCGCAAGGACCGAAGACCCGGAGGGACATATCGCACACGACAATGTGCCAGGACAAGGACGTTCTGCACTGAGTGGAGACAGAGACAGACCCAGAATTCTACACTGCCCCTTCTCTTCGGCCATCTTGTGCTCTGCTGCCTCTGCTGTGACGAATCGGTCCTTGAAAAACCAGCGAGAGCGTCTCTCCAGGCACTGAGTGTGAGCTCCCTAGGGACTTTTTCCACCTCCAAAAATACATGGGTAAGTCCTAAAAGTTTTGGTTTGATCAAGAATAGTTACGTCCAAGTATCGCTGTTCTAAACACCCTTGGTTTCAGTCTGAACTTAACTGCTTGTTTCTGTCTTTTTGCCTAGTGGCAATCTAATTCTAAGGTAACTAGATGTGTTAGATATCCATAAGTTACATCTCAGGTTAGGTGGGATAATTGGCTGGGAAGAAAATGGAATTGAGAATTTGGAAAGAATCCAAAGTGAGCTGATGTCACAATCCGAGATTCCCTTGGGTTCCAAATCCTTTCATTTGTGTTTTTGTGGGCTTTTTTGAAGGCGGTGTACAGTTGAAGCCATGATTTAGCTGCGGTGAGACCTGCTCTGCTGTAAAAGCATTATTTTCTCAGTGAGCATGGACAACAGTTAGAGTGTCGTCTTTTAAGATTCCCTGCACTCCACTTATGGTGGCAAAAGCAGTGCCTTGACTGTAATCATAAAAGTGATTACAGCTTCCTTGCTTTGACATCATGTAGGATGCTTCCTCCATCTGCTGTGGTCAGCATTAAGTAACAGATTTCTCAGTTTCTAGGAAGAGTCTAGCAAACAATCACCTTGCTCCTTCTCTTGCATTTATTCATCACTGCTATGCTGCTATACAGACAGATAGTCTGTTTATGATTCAACAATTCAATGGGACATCAAGTAAATAGCAAAGCAAAACTAACTACCGAAAGCACTATAAGGGCCAGAGATTAGCTTGGATCAAAACAGGTATTCTCCTAGCATTGTTTACAAACGACTCAGCATGTGAAACAGAAGGCACAATGTAGTTTGTGCCTTGTTTTGGGCATGCCCGGAAGAAGGAAATTCTGATTTCACATATGGGAAAAGAAATGTTGACATTTGAATGAGATTGTTCATACCCCAGAAAAGGTTGCTTTGAAAGGTTGTGGAAGTCCTGTGTGGAAACACGGCTTTACAAGTCCTTTCCACCAGGAGACAACAGCTGCAGAACATCTGGGTGTGCCAGTGTTGAGAGCACCAGCAAAGATCAAAGTGGAGAAGTTGGTGAACAATGGCAGTGGCCTGGGGGAGAGCAAGTGGGGTGCTGGCTGTGGGACCAGGGGAGTCCTGACTGATTTAGGAGGCGTGTGATGGTCTGTGCCAGCAAGCGGAGTAGTGCTGTGGCCTTGGCACACTGCGAATACTGGAATTCAGTGGGGTCACTGGGCAGGCTGAGTGTGTGAGCTGCTGGAGGGACCCAGGTTGCCCACATGTAAACATCCAGTCTCACTCTTGCCAGCCACAGAAAGGAGCAGGATGTGGCTGCTGGCGATGCCTGTCATGTATATGTAGTGTATATGCGTGCTATCCCAGCCTGCTGGGAACACTTCTTCTTTGGGACTGCTTGGGCTGAGGGAGAGAAAGCAGTGGTAGTTTCTGAGGTTTCGAGTTTGCTCGAGTTTCTCAGGCTGTTTCTGGAGCCACCCAGAGTTCTCTTCCTTGAAGCATTTCAAGTCCTGCTAATTTTCAAAATTCAAACAGACACAGCCCTAAGCTAGTTGATCTGACTTCAGAGCTATTCTTACGCTGAGCTGTTGGATGATCTGATCTCCTGAGATGTCTTCCATTTCAGTTTATGACCTGGTTCTTGTGAAAAATAGGATCTTTTAGCCTGGAGAAGAGAGGTTTCTGGAGAGACAGTATTGTGGCCTTTGAATATGTAAAGAGGGTATAAGACCAATGGAGAAAGACTTTTTAGGAAGGTTTGCAGAGAAAGGACAAGGGGACATGCTTTCAAACTGAGACTAGGTTTAGACTGGCTAAAAGGAAAAGCTTTTCTACAATGAAGCTGGTGAGACACTCAAACGGCTGTTCCAGAGAAGTTGTGGATGCCCCATCATTGAGAGTGCTCCTTATCAGTTTGGCTAGTCTTGAGCAATTTGATCTACTGTAAGATCTACCTGGCAAGGAAGTAGGACTAGGTGATCTTTAATCACAGACTGTTGTATGATTCCGTGAAAGACAGAATGCAATAAAGTTCATAATTCAGATTTTGGCGCAGACATATTTATAATTTCTCACTTTATGCATCATTGCAATGACAACTTGTTAGCTTCTGAAATGATTAGCTGAGATTGATTTCCTTCCTTAGTTTCATTTTCCCTGTTATTCCTTCACTCTTGGACCTTTTTTTCACTAGATTTCCTCTTTCAGTAAACTGCCCTTAAGTATCACTTTGCTCCCCACCTGGCTTTTTTTTTTTTTTTTTTTTTTCAATGACACCTTTTCACTGGTTCGTTTTGGGCCTTTGCTGCTTGAAGTCCAGCAGCCTCCTTGTCAGAGCATTACGGAGCTTTCTTTACAGCTTCATCACTATGCAAAAAGCCATAAATTACTGTGTTCCATCTCACATACCATCAAGTAGCACACTAATATTCCCTCTGCTGAATAGCTGGTTGGCTTACATAGACCAGCCAAAAACCAGGAAATCCAGATGGCAGCAAGAATCTTGTAGACTACTCCCGCTGTTCATTTAAATTCTGGAGAAGTCACGTGAGGTATCACATTCTCTTGAAAGAAGTGTCTATCATCTCGGACATTCTAGAATGGGCTATTAATATTGTCATGAGTTTCTGGCTAGACTTTTTAGTATGCCAATTCAAATTCAAATGATCTGAAATGATAGAACTTCAAGAATTGTTTTTCCCAGAATCGAAGTATGATGGAGTTATATAGGGAGAATCTTAATCTTAGTTATTCTATTCCATCTCACATCATGGCTGGGGGCAGGGAGAAGGGAGTATCTTTGGGGGACAATGGGTTCCGGTGTAGTCAGTAAGCTGGGCAGAGGCGCCATCAGGTATTGTCTGTTGTTGGGGGGGGGATTCATGTGAACTCTTCCTTTCTTGTACCCTGCCACCAGTATTGTTGCTAAAATTGTTTGTTTTCTCATCCAAGTGACAAAATCAGCACACTTAATGAGGGATGAAGAGGGAGCAGCGACCTCGGAACAGGAGGAAGAAGAAGCAGAGCCTGCTGTCCTCCAGAAGAAAAAAAACGCTACCAGCCAACTTTGCATCATCTGTGAACTTCCTGGGCGTGTACTCTATCCCCTTGTCCAGATCACTGAGCAAGATATTAAACAGGACTGGGCCCAAGACTGAGCCTTGGGGACCAGCTGGATGAACTCTATTTCCCACCACTCTGTGGGCCTGGCCATCACCCAGTTTGTCACCCAGCAAACAGCCCACCCATGCAAACCATAAGCAGACAGTTTCTTCAGGAGAATGATGTGAGACTCATTGCAAAAAAGATCAGGGAGATGCCTAGGAAGAGTCTCAGGTGAATCCAGGAGACTATAGTGGAGGACTATTCAGTTTTCCAATCAATTTGCTTAAAAAAACTCTACAAAACCGTAATAAAAAAACAAACAAAAAAAGCAGACCAAACAAACACACAAAACCCCCCATCCAATAATCCCCAAAGAGACAAAAAAAGCCCCCAAAAAAGCCCACCAAAAAACCCACCCAAAACTGAAAAAAAAGCCCCAAACCCAACACAAAAAATCAGGGTGAAGGTTTTTAGTAACTTTAAAAATAACAAAACAAAACGAAACAAAAAAACCCCAGAAAGTCACATTTCTAAAGGTGCTGTCCCAGCCTCTTCTCTCAGCAGGGAGGACATCCTGAAGTGGAGCCAGTTGGAAGAAAGCGGGACGGGGCAGCACCTGGGCCATTGTCACAGGACGGCCCTGTGGCTGCCCCACTGCCAAAACCTGGACACATAAATCAAACACAGGTATGCACATGTGCTTAGACACAGCAAAAATATATTTGTCTGAAAAGAATACAGGTCCATTTCTATCACTGGAAAGAGCATAATGCCTCGTCTCAGCTTTCTTTTCAGTCATTACAAATGTTTCGAAAATAAAGGAGTGCAGAAAATGGAAATATCCAAGATCAACATGAGGACCAGTAACAAAGATTCCATTTTTGAAACTGCATTGGGAATCCTCTGCAGAAATTGACTCAGAGCTCTAAGATTTACAAAAAAGACCAAGAGGATTGGAGTCAATACAACACAGTGTCTGGAGACTTCAGCTGGTTGCCTTGATTTCTCAAATATGATGGAGGAAGCACCTTAGCAACTACAGCTGCCAGTTCTCTCAGGGCCCTGACATGCCTCTGGGTGGGTGCCATGGTCTTGCATGCTCAGGTTCCTCAAGTGGTCTGAAAGCTGACCTGCTACTATGGGTTAGAATCAAGTCCACCAGTCCAATAACCTGAGAGATGTGGAAATAGTGACTGGCAGTAAAAATTGAGACCAACACTTGTTGAGTACCTCAGCCTTCTCCTTGTCTGTTGTCACTAGTCCTGTCTGGCTTATGGGGGTGGGGGGGGGGGGGGAATAGGGGAGGTGTGATAGGTTTCTTTTCATCTTCCTTTTCCCACTGAAATACCCGTAGGTGCCTTTATTATTCTTAGTTTTGGCATGCTTTTCCAAATTCAGCTTCAACTGAGCCTTAGCTATACTGATCCCATCCTCACACACTCATGTGTTACCACTGTATTTTTCCCATGATTTGTCTCGCTGTGTATCGTCTGCATATTACCTACTTGCATCACATCTATTAATTTTCAATAACCTTCTGGCTTTAACTTGCTTTCAAAAAAAAACCTTTTTGAACCTTTTCACCTCAGAAATTCACCTGGGAAACCCCAAATCCCCAGAATTCGACCCAAAATTCACCTGGCACCCCAAATTCACCCTCCAAATTCGCTCCAAAATGATTGGCAACTTTACACACTCCATTTTCCCACAAAAGGATCTAGAGCCCTGTGCGCTTCGTATACAAACTAAATGCAAAAAACCTTTCTATTCATTCTCAGCAAAAAGACGTCCTATTCCTCCTTCTTTTGGACAAAACTGCCTTCACTTTCAAACTTATTCTCTTGCTCGCTTACCTGCATAATGCTTAGTCCCTGTTCTGCATGCTCATTTTCTTCACTTTTACAAGGAATCCTCTCCTCATCTTCTTCTTCCTCTGCTTCAACATGCAAAAACAAACCAAAAATTGTCTCTTCTACAGAAAATGAGGGGAGAAAAGAACACAAATGATAACCAATACCCTGCCAAGTAGAAATTTCTTCTATATTTCAGTGACTGATAGGCAGAAAAAAATGAATTTCATCTGGGGAAAGAAAGACATTCTAGGAATATTCAGACTGCTATCTTGCCCCAGGTAAAACATTTACCATGGCCTTAGCGTTAATGAGCTTGTGAACATCAGCTGCCAAGAGGAAGGACATTTCCTCCAGTTTCACACAATACTTGGTCAGTACATCTGCTATCTGTGCAATCAAAGAATACAGAAAAGCAACAACAATGAAAAGTAGAACTCAAATATCAATTTCCCAAGTTAAAATCTACATGAACAAGACAATTTTTCCATTCAAGTGAATTCGATTTAATTAATTCATTAACTACATAAGTAGCATTCTCACGTTCAAGAACGGAATTCAAAGAATCAACGTTGCTTCTTCTGAGACATTGAAGCCTGAGTAGATCCCAACTTCAAATCTAGTAGGACGCCATGAAAGCAATACCTGCTACATTTAGTACATGTAAACTACAAAGACATCTAGAACAGCTCTAAAAGATGAGCAAACCCATGAACTTTGAAGGAGACGCTAGCAAGAAATGTGGAAATAGGCTTTATCTGCCCAGTGCTTTTCCCAAAAGCACGGGCACTCCTTGGCGTCAGTGAGAGTCTCTGTCTCATTATTCAGCAGCTGGCTTAGGGTAAAAAAGGATGCATGCAATCACTTCATTCCTGTTCATGACATAAACTTACTGCATCATCGTGGAAGCCATTTACTTGGAAATATAGCCTAAAAAATAGGTGTCAGACTGGGTACATATCTAGATTGCTATGAGCAAAACCAATTTCTTTTTAACAGGAAAGCCATACAATATGCCTGCCATGGCAAATATTAGTCTACTAGCCCTGCACTTCAACGGGCAGTGAGCAGTTCATGACACCAAATTTACGTTTGGCAAGGAGACAGTCTATTTATTACAAGCCCCTAGTTCTAGAACCAAGAATTCAGGAGTTGCTCATTCCCAATGAAAATCTGTCCATTTCATACCTTTGGGGTTTTATGCTTCTGTTCTTTACCTGTCTTGAGTGTGGCTTTCTTGTGAAGTCACTGATGGGTGTTTTTCCAACACATTTCTGCTGATTACACGGTAATTGCATGGCATCAGCAGACATCTCTGAATGTCTCTTGAAAGTATGCTTTTTACTCTTCCTAGAGGACCTTGTCTTCTTCTTTCCTTCACCCAAAAGGTGGGCTAAGTGAGCCTTCAAAGAACCATCATCTCAACAATTAGAATTCTTTCAAACCTACTGAATGGAGAACAGCGACAAAAAAATTTTAAAAAGACTAGTACGCGAAAGACAGCAGAAGAGAAAGGTAAAGTAATGAATCCTACATGCCACATGCATAACTCTCTTCATTCAAGGCTATTTTCAAAATGAGAAGAAAAAAAAAAAAAAAAAAAAAGATCATCTTTTCCTCAGAGAGGAAAAGAAAGTGGAAAGTGGAGTAACTGGATTGTGTTGCCTTGCCTACAGTTACCAGAAAAGTCAACAGCAGAGTTGAAAACTCCTGAAGCTGGCTAACTACGCCTCTAAATGTTTTACTACTGTGTTATGATTCTGTCTTCAGTTAATAGAACCCGATATACAACAAAGAGATGGGAGCACATGGAGATGCATTGGAGAGCCTACGCTGGAGGTAACACATTCATTTTTTACTCAAACAAATCCAAATTAGAAATGTTGAAAATGACCTGGGGCCATTTCAACAGCCAGCAAACTAACACAACCAACCTTTGGCTTTTATTCAATCCTTTGCTTATTTTACCTGGACCTTGAAGATCTGTCTGCAGCCTTCCTCTCTGCAAATATATCACACTCGTCCTATTGAGAACCCATGGCTCATCACAGCTGCTTCGCCACGCCTGCTTCCAGAAGAACTGGCAACTACAAGCTGGGAGCCAAGAGATACAACACTTCACTTGGAAAAGGGCCTTCCATGAATCCTAGAATCCCAGAATGGTTTGGACTGGAAGCGACCTTAGAGACAGAGTCTCTTCTTCCCACATCCTGACATGGGCAGGGACACTTTTCCACTAGTCCAGGTTGCTCCATGTCTGCTCCAGCCTGGCCCTGGACACTTCCTGCCATGGGGCTCCTACACAGCCTCTTTGAGCAACATGTGCCAGGCCTCAGCACCCACACAAGGAAGAATTCCTTTCCAATATCCCATCTACCCCAGCCCTCTGGCAGTTTGAAGCTATTCCCCCTTGTCCTGCGAGTCCAGAACCTTTTCCAAAGTCCCTCCCCAGCTATCTTGGAGCCCCAGCAGGCACTGCAAGGGGCTCGAAGGTCTCCCTGGAGCCTTCTGTTCTCCAGATTGGACACCCTCAGCTCTCCCAGACTGTCCTAGAGCAAAGAAGCTCCACCTTTCAAAGCACCTTAGAAGCCTCCTACCGGCCAAACTCGATGGCAACGCTGGCCTTCCGGGCCCTACGGATATCGCTTCCGGTGTCGTTCGGGGTCAATCCCGGCTCTCTCCCCGCCCCCCATGGGGCCCTCAGGCAATGCCGCTCCGACGCAGCTCCTGCCGCTGTCAGACCAGCGGGGGGGCGGGGGGCCAGCCCAGCCTCATCCACAATCCACACTGTCCTCGGCGGCTGCTGCGGGCTCATGGCGGCCCACACACCCGGAAGCAGAGCTCCGAACACAGAGGATCATAGCCCCACATTTGTGTTCGTCTCTGCACAAGGCAGGGCAGACTTGCCATGCCCGGACTTTTCAGTTCAGCACGAAAATGAGAATAAACCTGCGCCATGGGAGAGGAAACCTCTAAAGACTCCCTCATACGTGGTCGCTCAACTTAATGCCTAGGCACTTGCCATTCCTAAGGCTACACTAAAGCCCTTTTTACCTTGCGGGAAAGAAATGCCATTGTTCTGGTGTGCAGCTAAAGGCGGAGCACAGGCAGGCCAGGGCAAAAGCTGGGGCAGTGCCCGTCTTCACTCCTTCGCTGTGCTGTACTCCTTGCAGCTAGAGCGAAGCCAGATGGACGCGAGGAAGGACAAGGCGCTCTTAAAGTAGCCCCCTGTCAGCAGCCCTGAAAGGGCGCATAACACACGGCGTCTCGCTGCCCTCCGTTCTACATACTCGCGGCTCCCTTTGCCGACTTGCAAAAGTCGCTACCAGAGCAGAGGCGGCCAGATTGAAGAGGCTGTGCTTAGGTTCACCTTCTCCTTACTGCACGTAAGCCACGTCCAGCTCCTCGCTGCACTCTGGATTTCCCTTCTCCGCGGCACTTAGCGTGGTGCTGTGTGTGTGCAACTCGGCGCCTAGAAGTGACCGCCAATGCTTTCAGAGCGGGCTGCAAGGGAACCAAGGAGCAGCACAAGCAGCAGTGCTTCAGCTTGCTCCTTCCGACTGCTAAGGGCACTTGGGAAGGCAAGCGAGAGTCAACCACCTTCCTCTCCTAGTAGCCTCTAACGTGGTGCACACAAGCACGGCACATAGCCGCTTCGTTCACCGCCCTCGCCCTCGCCCACGCCTTGCTCCGCTTTCACTTGTCGGCGGCCAGAAGCCGCCGCAGGGGCGCCACATACCCAGCAGTGTGCGGGCAGCCAAGAGCTGGAGAACGCTGCTTCTGCCCAAGCCCGCCTAGGGCGTGCACCTTTGTTCTCAGAGCTCCGTGTAACAGTCTGCCTTTCTCGCAGTTCGAATGGAAATCGAAAGCTTTTCGCCTACGCCCTTCACAGAGATCCGTTGCTAGGACGAGAATGTCTTGTGGCCGGAGCTCGCCCCCGCCGCGAGGAAGCTGCTCTTAGCACCGCGTTGCAGGGACACGTCTCGCTTCTTGACTTCGTGCTTAGCGCTCTCCGAATTCGCTGCTAGCTCCGCGGTCCGTCTCAGCTTCAAGTAGCTGCGCTCGCAGTACATAGAGCTTCGCAAGGACCGAAGACCCGGAGGGACGTATCGCACACGACAATGTGCCAGGACAGAGACGTGTTCTACATTGTCCCTTCTCGTCATCCAGTTTGTGCCTCTGCTGCTTCTGCTGTTAGGAATCGCTCCTTGAAAGACGAGCGAGAGCGTCTTTCTGGGTGCATTGCACTGAGTGAGTGCTCGCTAAGGACTTTGCACTCGGAGCCAAGGCAACAGGGCGTGCTTGTCCGCAGAACTGAGAGCACGCTGTTGGGCAGAGCTGAAACTGACCGCTGGAGTTCAGCTCTCTCCGGACGGCAGACGCCGAAGAACGAAGCCGCTTGCGAGCGGCGCAGTGCAGCGAAGAGCACACGAGCAGCCAAAGAGCTCCTTCACAATCGCTTTCACTTCTCAGTGCTCTTGCTGCTTGGAAAAGCAGCACACAGCCGTTGCACGCCAGGGCAAAAGCTGGGGCAGTGCCCGTCCTCACTCCTTCGCTGTGCTGTACTCCTTGCAGCTAGAGCGAAGCGAGAAGGACGCGAGGACGAAGAAGGCGTTCTTAAAGTAGCCCCTTGTCAGCAGCCCTGAAAGGGCGCATAACACACGGCGTCTCGCTGCCCTCCGTTCTACATACTCGCGTCTCCCTTTGCCGTCTTGCAAAAGTTGCTACCAGAGCAGAGGCGGCCAGATTGAAGAGGCTGTGCTTAGGTTCACCTTCTCCTTACTGCACGTAAGCCACGTCAAGCTCCTCGCTGCACTCTGGATTTCCCTTCTCCGCGGCACTTAGCGTGGTGCTGTGTGTGTGCAACTCGGCGCCTAGAAGTGACCGCCAATGCTTTCAGAGCGGGCTGCAAGGGAACCAAGGAGCAGCACAAGCAGCAGTGCTTCAGCTTGCTCCTTCCGACTGCTAAGGGCACTTGGGAAGGCAAGCGAGAGTCAACCACCTTCCTCTCCTAGTAGCCTCTAACGTGGTGCACACAAGCACGGCACATAGCCGCTTCGTTCACCGCCCTCGCCCTCGCCCACGCCTTGCTCCGCTTTCACTTGTCGGCGGCCAGAAGCCGCCGCAGGGGCGCCACATACCCAGCAGTGTGCGGGCAGCCAAGAGCTCGAGAACGCTGCTTCTGCCCAAGCCCGCCTAGGGCGTGCACCTTTGTTCTCAGAGTTCCGTGTAACAGTCTGCCTTTCTCGCAGTTCGAATGGAAATCGAAAGCTTTTCGCCTACGCCCTTCACAGAGATCCGTTGCTAGGACGAGAATGTCTTGTGGCCGGAGCTCGCCCCCGCCGCGAGGAAGCTGCTCTTAGCACCGCGTTGCAGGGACACGTCTCGCTTCTTGACTTCGTGCTTAGCGCTCTCCGAATTCGCTGCTAGCTCCGCGGTCCGTCTCAGCTTCAAGTAGCTGCGCTCGCAGTACATAGAGCTTCGCAAGGACCGAAGACCCGGAGGGACGTATCGCACACGACAATGTGCCAGGACAGAGACGTGTTCTACATTGTCCCTTCTCGTCATCCAGTTTGTGCCTCTGCTGCTTGTGCTGTTAGGAATCGCTCCTTGAAAGACGAGCGAGAGCGTCTTTCTGGGTGCATTGCACTGAGTGAGTGCTCGCTAGGGACTTTGCACTCGGAGCCAAGGCAACAGGGCGTGCTTGTCCGCAGAACTGAGAGCGCGCTGTTGGGCAGAGCTGAAACTGACCGCTGCAGTTCAGCTCTCTCCGGACGGCAGACGCCGAAGAACGAAGCCGCTTGCGAGCGGCGCAGTGCAGCGAAGAGCACACGAGCAGCCAAAGAGCTCCTTCACAATCGCTTTCACTTCTCAGTGCTCTTGCTGCTTGGAAAAGCAGCACACAGCCGTTGCACGCCAGGGCAAAAGCTGGGGCAGTGCCCGTCCTCACTCCTTCGCTGTGCTGTACTCCTTGCAGCTAGAGCGAAGCGAGAAGGACGCGAGGACGAAGAAGGCGTTCTTAAAGTAGCCCCTTGTCAGCAGCCCTGAAAGGGCGCATAACACACGGCGTCTCGCTGCCCTCCGTTCTACATACTCGCGTCTCCCTTTGCCGTCTTGCAAAAGTTGCTACCAGAGCAGAGGCGGCCAGATTGAAGAGGCACTGCTTAGGTTCACCTTCTCCTTACTGCACGTAAGCCACGTCAAGCTCCTCGCTGCACTCTGGATTTCCCTTCTCCGCGGCACTTAGCGTGGTGCTGTGTGTGTGCAACTCGGCGCCTAGAAGTGACCGCCAATGCTTTCAGAGCGGGCTGCAAGGGAACCAAGGAGCAGCACAAGCAGCAGTGCTTCAGCTTGCTCCTTCCGACTGCTAAGGGCACTTGGGAAGGCAAGCGAGAGTCAACCACCTTCCTCTCCTAGTAGCCTCTAACGTGGTGCACACAAGCACGGCACATAGCCGCTTCGTTCACCGCCCTCGCCCTCGCCCACGCCTTGCTCCGCTTTCACTTGTCGGCGGCCAGAAGCCGCCGCAGGGGCGCCACATACCCAGCAGTGTGCGGGCAGCCAAGAGCTCGAGAACGCTGCTTCTGCCCAAGCCCGCCTAGGGCGTGCACCTTTGTTCTCAGAGCTCCGTGTAACAGTCTGCCTTTCTCGCAGTTCGAATGGAAATCGAAAGCTTTTCGCCTACGCCCTTCACAGAGATCCGTTGCTAGGACGAGAATGTCTTGTGGCCGGAGCTCGCCCCCGCCGCGAGGAAGCTGCTCTTAGCACCGCGTTGCAGGGACACGTCTCGCTTCTTGACTTCGTGCTTAGCGCTCTCCGAATTCGCCGCTAGCTCCGCGGTCCGTCTCAGCTTCGCTCGCAGCTGCGTAGCTGCGCTCGCAGTACTTAGAGCTTCGCAAGGACCGAAGACCCGGAGGGACATATCGCACACGACAATGTGCCAGGACAAGGACGTTCTGCACTGAGTGGAGACAGAGACAGACCCAGAATTCTACACTGCCCCTTCTCTTCGGCCATCTTGTGCTCTGCTGCCTCTGCTGTGACGAATCGGTCCTTGAAAAACCAGCGAGAGCGTCTCTCCAGGCACTGAGTGTGAGCTCCCTAGGGACTTTTTCCACCTCCAAAAATACATGGGTAAGTCCTAAAAGTTTTGGTTTGATCAAGAATAGTTACGTCCAAGTATCGCTGTTCTAAACACCCTTGGTTTCAGTCTGAACTTAACTGCTTGTTTCTGTCTTTTTGCCTAGTGGCAATCTAATTCTAAGGTAACTAGATGTGTTAGATATCCATAAGTTACATCTCAGGTTAGGTGGGATAATTGGCTGGGAAGAAAATGGAATTGAGAATTTGGAAAGAATCCAAAGTGAGCTGATGTCACAATCCGAGATTCCCTTGGGTTCCAAATCCTTTCATTTGTGTTTTTGTGGGCTTTTTTGAAGGCGGTGTACAGTTGAAGCCATGATTTAGCTGCGGTGAGACCTGCTCTGCTGTAAAAGCATTATTTTCTCAGTGAGCATGGACAACAGTTAGAGTGTCGTCTTTTAAGATTCCCTGCACTCCACTTATGGTGGCAAAAGCAGTGCCTTGACTGTAATCATAAAAGTGATTACAGCTTCCTTGCTTTGACATCATGTAGGATGCTTCCTCCATCTGCTGTGGTCAGCATTAAGTAACAGATTTCTCAGTTTCTAGGAAGAGTCTAGCAAACAATCACCTTGCTCCTTCTCTTGCATTTATTCATCACTGCTATGCTGCTATACAGACAGATAGTCTGTTTATGATTCAACAATTCAATGGGACATCAAGTAAATAGCAAAGCAAAACTAACTACCGAAAGCACTATAAGGGCCAGAGATTAGCTTGGATCAAAACAGGTATTCTCCTAGCATTGTTTACAAACGACTCAGCATGTGAAACAGAAGGCACAATGTAGTTTGTGCCTTGTTTTGGGCATGCCCGGAAGAAGGAAATTCTGATTTCACATATGGGAAAAGAAATGTTGACATTTGAATGAGATTGTTCATACCCCAGAAAAGGTTGCTTTGAAAGGTTGTGGAAGTCCTGTGTGGAAACACGGCTTTACAAGTCCTTTCCACCAGGAGACAACAGCTGCAGAACATCTGGGTGTGCCAGTGTTGAGAGCACCAGCAAAGATCAAAGTGGAGAAGTTGGTGAACAATGGCAGTGGCCTGGGGGAGAGCAAGTGGGGTGCTGGCTGTGGGACCAGGGGAGTCCTGACTGATTTAGGAGGCGTGTGATGGTCTGTGCCAGCAAGCGGAGTAGTGCTGTGGCCTTGGCACACTGCGAATACTGGAATTCAGTGGGGTCACTGGGCAGGCTGAGTGTGTGAGCTGCTGGAGGGACCCAGGTTGCCCACATGTAAACATCCAGTCTCACTCTTGCCAGCCACAGAAAGGAGCAGGATGTGGCTGCTGGCGATGCCTGTCATGTATATGTAGTGTATATGCGTGCTATCCCAGCCTGCTGGGAACACTTCTTCTTTGGGACTGCTTGGGCTGAGGGAGAGAAAGCAGTGGTAGTTTCTGAGGTTTCGAGTTTGCTCGAGTTTCTCAGGCTGTTTCTGGAGCCACCCAGAGTTCTCTTCCTTGAAGCATTTCAAGTCCTGCTAATTTTCAAAATTCAAACAGACACAGCCCTAAGCTAGTTGATCTGACTTCAGAGCTATTCTTACGCTGAGCTGTTGGATGATCTGATCTCCTGAGATGTCTTCCATTTCAGTTTATGACCTGGTTCTTGTGAAAAATAGGATCTTTTAGCCTGGAGAAGAGAGGTTTCTGGAGAGACAGTATTGTGGCCTTTGAATATGTAAAGAGGGTATAAGACCAATGGAGAAAGACTTTTTAGGAAGGTTTGCAGAGAAAGGACAAGGGGACATGCTTTCAAACTGAGACTAGGTTTAGACTGGCTAAAAGGAAAAGCTTTTCTACAATGAAGCTGGTGAGACACTCAAACGGCTGTTCCAGAGAAGTTGTGGATGCCCCATCATTGAGAGTGCTCCTTATCAGTTTGGCTAGTCTTGAGCAATTTGATCTACTGTAAGATCTACCTGGCAAGGAAGTAGGACTAGGTGATCTTTAATCACAGACTGTTGTATGATTCCGTGAAAGACAGAATGCAATAAAGTTCATAATTCAGATTTTGGCGCAGACATATTTATAATTTCTCACTTTATGCATCATTGCAATGACAACTTGTTAGCTTCTGAAATGATTAGCTGAGATTGATTTCCTTCCTTAGTTTCATTTTCCCTGTTATTCCTTCACTCTTGGACCTTTTTTTCACTAGATTTCCTCTTTCAGTAAACTGCCCTTAAGTATCACTTTGCTCCCCACCTGGCTTTTTTTTTTTTTTTTTTTTTTCAATGACACCTTTTCACTGGTTCGTTTTGGGCCTTTGCTGCTTGAAGTCCAGCAGCCTCCTTGTCAGAGCATTACGGAGCTTTCTTTACAGCTTCATCACTATGCAAAAAGCCATAAATTACTGTGTTCCATCTCACATACCATCAAGTAGCACACTAATATTCCCTCTGCTGAATAGCTGGTTGGCTTACATAGACCAGCCAAAAACCAGGAAATCCAGATGGCAGCAAGAATCTTGTAGACTACTCCCGCTGTTCATTTAAATTCTGGAGAAGTCACGTGAGGTATCACATTCTCTTGAAAGAAGTGTCTATCATCTCGGACATTCTAGAATGGGCTATTAATATTGTCATGAGTTTCTGGCTAGACTTTTTAGTATGCCAATTCAAATTCAAATGATCTGAAATGATAGAACTTCAAGAATTGTTTTTCCCAGAATCGAAGTATGATGGAGTTATATAGGGAGAATCTTAATCTTAGTTATTCTATTCCATCTCACATCATGGCTGGGGGCAGGGAGAAGGGAGTATCTTTGGGGGACAATGGGTTCCGGTGTAGTCAGTAAGCTGGGCAGAGGCGCCATCAGGTATTGTCTGTTGTTGGGGGGGGGATTCATGTGAACTCTTCCTTTCTTGTACCCTGCCACCAGTATTGTTGCTAAAATTGTTTGTTTTCTCATCCAAGTGACAAAATCAGCACACTTAATGAGGGATGAAGAGGGAGCAGCGACCTCGGAACAGGAGGAAGAAGAAGCAGAGCCTGCTGTCCTCCAGAAGAAAAAAAACGCTACCAGCCAACTTTGCATCATCTGTGAACTTCCTGGGCGTGTACTCTATCCCCTTGTCCAGATCACTGAGCAAGATATTAAACAGGACTGGGCCCAAGACTGAGCCTTGGGGACCAGCTGGATGAACTCTATTTCCCACCACTCTGTGGGCCTGGCCATCACCCAGTTTGTCACCCAGCAAACAGCCCACCCATGCAAACCATAAGCAGACAGTTTCTTCAGGAGAATGATGTGAGACTCATTGCAAAAAAGATCAGGGAGATGCCTAGGAAGAGTCTCAGGTGAATCCAGGAGACTATAGTGGAGGACTATTCAGTTTTCCAATCAATTTGCTTAAAAAAACTCTACAAAACCGTAATAAAAAAACAAACAAAAAAAGCAGACCAAACAAACACACAAAACCCCCCATCCAATAATCCCCAAAGAGACAAAAAAAGCCCCCAAAAAAGCCCACCAAAAAACCCACCCAAAACTGAAAAAAAAGCCCCAAACCCAACACAAAAAATCAGGGTGAAGGTTTTTAGTAACTTTAAAAATAACAAAACAAAACGAAACAAAAAAACCCCAGAAAGTCACATTTCTAAAGGTGCTGTCCCAGCCTCTTCTCTCAGCAGGGAGGACATCCTGAAGTGGAGCCAGTTGGAAGAAAGCGGGACGGGGCAGCACCTGGGCCATTGTCACAGGACGGCCCTGTGGCTGCCCCACTGCCAAAACCTGGACACATAAATCAAACACAGGTATGCACATGTGCTTAGACACAGCAAAAATATATTTGTCTGAAAAGAATACAGGTCCATTTCTATCACTGGAAAGAGCATAATGCCTCGTCTCAGCTTTCTTTTCAGTCATTACAAATGTTTCGAAAATAAAGGAGTGCAGAAAATGGAAATATCCAAGATCAACATGAGGACCAGTAACAAAGATTCCATTTTTGAAACTGCATTGGGAATCCTCTGCAGAAATTGACTCAGAGCTCTAAGATTTACAAAAAAGACCAAGAGGATTGGAGTCAATACAACACAGTGTCTGGAGACTTCAGCTGGTTGCCTTGATTTCTCAAATATGATGGAGGAAGCACCTTAGCAACTACAGCTGCCAGTTCTCTCAGGGCCCTGACATGCCTCTGGGTGGGTGCCATGGTCTTGCATGCTCAGGTTCCTCAAGTGGTCTGAAAGCTGACCTGCTACTATGGGTTAGAATCAAGTCCACCAGTCCAATAACCTGAGAGATGTGGAAATAGTGACTGGCAGTAAAAATTGAGACCAACACTTGTTGAGTACCTCAGCCTTCTCCTTGTCTGTTGTCACTAGTCCTGTCTGGCTTATGGGGGTGGGGGGGGGGGGGGAATAGGGGAGGTGTGATAGGTTTCTTTTCATCTTCCTTTTCCCACTGAAATACCCGTAGGTGCCTTTATTATTCTTAGTTTTGGCATGCTTTTCCAAATTCAGCTTCAACTGAGCCTTAGCTATACTGATCCCATCCTCACACACTCATGTGTTACCACTGTATTTTTCCCATGATTTGTCTCGCTGTGTATCGTCTGCATATTACCTACTTGCATCACATCTATTAATTTTCAATAACCTTCTGGCTTTAACTTGCTTTCAAAAAAAAACCTTTTTGAACCTTTTCACCTCAGAAATTCACCTGGGAAACCCCAAATCCCCAGAATTCGACCCAAAATTCACCTGGCACCCCAAATTCACCCTCCAAATTCGCTCCAAAATGATTGGCAACTTTACACACTCCATTTTCCCACAAAAGGATCTAGAGCCCTGTGCGCTTCGTATACAAACTAAATGCAAAAAACCTTTCTATTCATTCTCAGCAAAAAGACGTCCTATTCCTCCTTCTTTTGGACAAAACTGCCTTCACTTTCAAACTTATTCTCTTGCTCGCTTACCTGCATAATGCTTAGTCCCTGTTCTGCATGCTCATTTTCTTCACTTTTACAAGGAATCCTCTCCTCATCTTCTTCTTCCTCTGCTTCAACATGCAAAAACAAACCAAAAATTGTCTCTTCTACAGAAAATGAGGGGAGAAAAGAACACAAATGATAACCAATACCCTGCCAAGTAGAAATTTCTTCTATATTTCAGTGACTGATAGGCAGAAAAAAATGAATTTCATCTGGGGAAAGAAAGACATTCTAGGAATATTCAGACTGCTATCTTGCCCCAGGTAAAACATTTACCATGGCCTTAGCGTTAATGAGCTTGTGAACATCAGCTGCCAAGAGGAAGGACATTTCCTCCAGTTTCACACAATACTTGGTCAGTACATCTGCTATCTGTGCAATCAAAGAATACAGAAAAGCAACAACAATGAAAAGTAGAACTCAAATATCAATTTCCCAAGTTAAAATCTACATGAACAAGACAATTTTTCCATTCAAGTGAATTCGATTTAATTAATTCATTAACTACATAAGTAGCATTCTCACGTTCAAGAACGGAATTCAAAGAATCAACGTTGCTTCTTCTGAGACATTGAAGCCTGAGTAGATCCCAACTTCAAATCTAGTAGGACGCCATGAAAGCAATACCTGCTACATTTAGTACATGTAAACTACAAAGACATCTAGAACAGCTCTAAAAGATGAGCAAACCCATGAACTTTGAAGGAGACGCTAGCAAGAAATGTGGAAATAGGCTTTATCTGCCCAGTGCTTTTCCCAAAAGCACGGGCACTCCTTGGCGTCAGTGAGAGTCTCTGTCTCATTATTCAGCAGCTGGCTTAGGGTAAAAAAGGATGCATGCAATCACTTCATTCCTGTTCATGACATAAACTTACTGCATCATCGTGGAAGCCATTTACTTGGAAATATAGCCTAAAAAATAGGTGTCAGACTGGGTACATATCTAGATTGCTATGAGCAAAACCAATTTCTTTTTAACAGGAAAGCCATACAATATGCCTGCCATGGCAAATATTAGTCTACTAGCCCTGCACTTCAACGGGCAGTGAGCAGTTCATGACACCAAATTTACGTTTGGCAAGGAGACAGTCTATTTATTACAAGCCCCTAGTTCTAGAACCAAGAATTCAGGAGTTGCTCATTCCCAATGAAAATCTGTCCATTTCATACCTTTGGGGTTTTATGCTTCTGTTCTTTACCTGTCTTGAGTGTGGCTTTCTTGTGAAGTCACTGATGGGTGTTTTTCCAACACATTTCTGCTGATTACACGGTAATTGCATGGCATCAGCAGACATCTCTGAATGTCTCTTGAAAGTATGCTTTTTACTCTTCCTAGAGGACCTTGTCTTCTTCTTTCCTTCACCCAAAAGGTGGGCTAAGTGAGCCTTCAAAGAACCATCATCTCAACAATTAGAATTCTTTCAAACCTACTGAATGGAGAACAGCGACAAAAAAATTTTAAAAAGACTAGTACGCGAAAGACAGCAGAAGAGAAAGGTAAAGTAATGAATCCTACATGCCACATGCATAACTCTCTTCATTCAAGGCTATTTTCAAAATGAGAAGAAAAAAAAAAAAAAAAAAAAGATCATCTTTTCCTCAGAGAGGAAAAGAAAGTGGAAAGTGGAGTAACTGGATTGTGTTGCCTTGCCTACAGTTACCAGAAAAGTCAACAGCAGAGTTGAAAACTCCTGAAGCTGGCTAACTACGCCTCTAAATGTTTTACTACTGTGTTATGATTCTGTCTTCAGTTAATAGAACCCGATATACAACAAAGAGATGGGAGCACATGGAGATGCATTGGAGAGCCTACGCTGGAGGTAACACATTCATTTTTTACTCAAACAAATCCAAATTAGAAATGTTGAAAATGACCTGGGGCCATTTCAACAGCCAGCAAACTAACACAACCAACCTTTGGCTTTTATTCAATCCTTTGCTTATTTTACCTGGACCTTGAAGATCTGTCTGCAGCCTTCCTCTCTGCAAATATATCACACTCGTCCTATTGAGAACCCATGGCTCATCACAGCTGCTTCGCCACGCCTGCTTCCAGAAGAACTGGCAACTACAAGCTGGGAGCCAAGAGATACAACACTTCACTTGGAAAAGGGCCTTCCATGAATCCTAGAATCCCAGAATGGTTTGGACTGGAAGCGACCTTAGAGACAGAGTCTCTTCTTCCCACATCCTGACATGGGCAGGGACACTTTTCCACTAGTCCAGGTTGCTCCATGTCTGCTCCAGCCTGGCCCTGGACACTTCCTGCCATGGGGCTCCTACACAGCCTCTTTGAGCAACATGTGCCAGGCCTCAGCACCCACACAAGGAAGAATTCCTTTCCAATATCCCATCTACCCCAGCCCTCTGGCAGTTTGAAGCTATTCCCCCTTGTCCTGCGAGTCCAGAACCTTTTCCAAAGTCCCTCCCCAGCTATCTTGGAGCCCCAGCAGGCACTGCAAGGGGCTCGAAGGTCTCCCTGGAGCCTTCTGTTCTCCAGATTGGACACCCTCAGCTCTCCCAGACTGTCCTAGAGCAAAGAAGCTCCACCTTTCAAAGCACCTTAGAAGCCTCCTACCGGCCAAACTCGATGGCAACGCTGGCCTTCCGGGCCCTACGGATATCGCTTCCGGTGTCGTTCGGGGTCAATCCCGGCTCTCTCCCCGCCCCCCATGGGGCCCTCAGGCAATGCCGCTCCGACGCAGCTCCTGCCGCTGTCAGACCAGCGGGGGGGCGGGGGGCCAGCCCAGCCTCATCCACAATCCACACTGTCCTCGGCGGCTGCTGCGGGCTCATGGCGGCCCACACACCCGGAAGCAGAGCTCCGAACACAGAGGATCATAGCCCCACATTTGTGTTCGTCTCTGCACAAGGCAGGGCAGACTTGCCATGCCCGGACTTTTCAGTTCAGCACGAAAATGAGAATAAACCTGCGCCATGGGAGAGGAAACCTCTAAAGACTCCCTCATACGTGGTCGCTCAACTTAATGCCTAGGCACTTGCCATTCCTAAGGCTACACTAAAGCCCTTTTTACCTTGCGGGAAAGAAATGCCATTGTTCTGGTGTGCAGCTAAAGGCGGAGCACAGGCAGGCCAGGGCAAAAGCTGGGGCAGTGCCCGTCTTCACTCCTTCGCTGTGCTGTACTCCTTGCAGCTAGAGCGAAGCCAGATGGACGCGAGGAAGGACAAGGCGCTCTTAAAGTAGCCCCCTGTCAGCAGCCCTGAAAGGGCGCATAACACACGGCGTCTCGCTGCCCTCCGTTCTACATACTCGCGGCTCCCTTTGCCGACTTGCAAAAGTTGCTACCAGAGCAGAGGCGGCCAGATTGAAGAGGCAGAGCCTAGGGTCACCTTCTCCTTACTGCACGTAAGCCACGTCCAGCTCCTCGCTGCACTCTGGATTTCCCTTCTCCGCGGCACTTAGCGTGGTGCTGTGTGTGTGCAACTCGGCGCCTAGAAGTGACCGCCAATGCTTTCAGAGCGGGCTGCAAGGGAACCAAGGAGCAGCACAAGCAGCAGTGCTTCAGCTTGCTCCTTCCGACTGCTAAGGGCACTTGGGAAGGCAAGCGAGAGTCAACCACCTTCCTCTCCTAGTAGCCTCTAACGTGGTGCACACAAGCACGGCACATAGCCGCTTCGTTCACCGCCCTCGCCCTCGCCCACGCCTTGCTCCGCTTTCACTTGCCGGCGGCCAGAAGCCGCCGCAGGGGCGCCACATACCCAGCAGTGTGCGGGCAGCCAAGAGCTCGAGAACGCTGCTTCTGCCCAAGCCCGCCTAGGGCGTGCACCTTTGTTCTCAGAGCTCCGTGTAACAGTCTGCCTTTCTCGCAGTTCGAATGGAAATCGAAAGCTTTTCGCCTACGCCCTTCACAGAGATCCGTTGCTAGGACGAGAATGTCTCGTGGCCGGAGCTCGCCCCCGCCGCGAGGAAGCTGCTCTTAGCACCGCGTTGCAGGGACACGTCTCGCTTCTTGACTTCGTGCTTAGCGCTCTCCGAATTCGCCGCTAGCTCCGCGGTCCTTCTCAGCTTCAAGTAGCTGCGCTCGCAGTACATAGAGCTTTGCAAGGACCGAAGACCCGGAGGGACGTATCGCACACGACAATGTGCCAGGACAGAGACGTGTTCTACATTGTCCCTTCTCGTCATCCAGTTTGTGCCTCTGCTGCTTCTGCTGTTAGGAATCGCTCCTTGAAAGACGAGCGAGAGCGTCTTTCTGGGTGCATTGCACTGAGTGAGTGCTCGCTAAGGACTTTGCACTCGGAGCCAAGGCAACAGGGCGTGCTTGTCCGCAGAACTGAGAGCACGCTGTTGGGCAGAGCTGAAACTGACCGCTGGAGTTCAGCTCTCTCCGGACGGCAGACGCCGAAGAACGAAGCCGCTTGCGAGCGGCGCAGTGCAGCGAAGAGCACACGAGCAGCCAAAGAGCTCCTTCACAATCGCTTTCACTTCTCAGTGCTCTTGCTGCTTGGAAAAGCAGCACACAGCCGTTGCACGCCAGGGCAAAAGCTGGGGCAGTGCCCGTCCTCACTCCTTCGCTGTGCTGTACTCCTTGCAGCTAGAGCGAAGCGAGAAGGACGCGAGGACGAAGAAGGCGTTCTTAAAGTAGCCCCTTGTCAGCAGCCCTGAAAGGGCGCATAACACACGGCGTCTCGCTGCCCTCCGTTCTACATACTCGCGTCTCCCTTTGCCGTCTTGCAAAAGTTGCTACCAGAGCAGAGGCGGCCAGATTGAAGAGGCTGTGCTTAGGTTCACCTTCTCCTTACTGCACGTAAGCCACGTCAAGCTCCTCGCTGCACTCTGGATTTCCCTTCTCCGCGGCACTTAGCGTGGTGCTGTGTGTGTGCAACTCGGCGCCTAGAAGTGACCGCCAATGCTTTCAGAGCGGGCTGCAAGGGAACCAAGGAGCAGCACAAGCAGCAGTGCTTCAGCTTGCTCCTTCCGACTGCTAAGGGCACTTGGGAAGGCAAGCGAGAGTCAACCACCTTCCTCTCCTAGTAGCCTCTAACGTGGTGCACACAAGCACGGCACATAGCCGCTTCGTTCACCGCCCTCGCCCTCGCCCACGCCTTGCTCCGCTTTCACTTGTCGGCGGCCAGAAGCCGCCGCAGGGGCGCCACATACCCAGCAGTGTGCGGGCAGCCAAGAGCTCGAGAACGCTGCTTCTGCCCAAGCCCGCCTAGGGCGTGCACCTTTGTTCTCAGAGTTCCGTGTAACAGTCTGCCTTTCTCGCAGTTCGAATGGAAATCGAAAGCTTTTCGCCTACGCCCTTCACAGAGATCCGTTGCTAGGACGAGAATGTCTTGTGGCCGGAGCTCGCCCCCGCCGCGAGGAAGCTGCTCTTAGCACCGCGTTGCAGGGACACGTCTCGCTTCTTGACTTCGTGCTTAGCGCTCTCCGAATTCGCTGCTAGCTCCGCGGTCCGTCTCAGCTTCAAGTAGCTGCGCTCGCAGTACATAGAGCTTCGCAAGGACCGAAGACCCGGAGGGACGTATCGCACACGACAATGTGCCAGGACAGAGACGTGTTCTACATTGTCCCTTCTCGTCATCCAGTTTGTGCCTCTGCTGCTTGTGCTGTTAGGAATCGCTCCTTGAAAGACGAGCGAGAGCGTCTTTCTGGGTGCATTGCACTGAGTGAGTGCTCGCTAGGGACTTTGCACTCGGAGCCAAGGCAACAGGGCGTGCTTGTCCGCAGAACTGAGAGCGCGCTGTTGGGCAGAGCTGAAACTGACCGCTGCAGTTCAGCTCTCTCCGGACGGCAGACGCCGAAGAACGAAGCCGCTTGCGAGCGGCGCAGTGCAGCGAAGAGCACACGAGCAGCCAAAGAGCTCCTTCACAATCGCTTTCACTTCTCAGTGCTCTTGCTGCTTGGAAAAGCAGCACACAGCCGTTGCACGCCAGGGCAAAAGCTGGGGCAGTGCCCGTCCTCACTCCTTCGCTGTGCTGTACTCCTTGCAGCTAGAGCGAAGCGAGAAGGACGCGAGGACGAAGAAGGCGTTCTTAAAGTAGCCCCTTGTCAGCAGCCCTGAAAGGGCGCATAACACACGGCGTCTCGCTGCCCTCCGTTCTACATACTCGCGTCTCCCTTTGCCGTCTTGCAAAAGTTGCTACCAGAGCAGAGGCGGCCAGATTGAAGAGGCACTGCTTAGGTTCACCTTCTCCTTACTGCACGTAAGCCACGTCAAGCTCCTCGCTGCACTCTGGATTTCCCTTCTCCGCGGCACTTAGCGTGGTGCTGTGTGTGTGCAACTCGGCGCCTAGAAGTGACCGCCAATGCTTTCAGAGCGGGCTGCAAGGGAACCAAGGAGCAGCACAAGCAGCAGTGCTTCAGCTTGCTCCTTCCGACTGCTAAGGGCACTTGGGAAGGCAAGCGAGAGTCAACCACCTTCCTCTCCTAGTAGCCTCTAACGTGGTGCACACAAGCACGGCACATAGCCGCTTCGTTCACCGCCCTCGCCCTCGCCCACGCCTTGCTCCGCTTTCACTTGTCGGCGGCCAGAAGCCGCCGCAGGGGCGCCACATACCCAGCAGTGTGCGGGCAGCCAAGAGCTCGAGAACGCTGCTTCTGCCCAAGCCCGCCTAGGGCGTGCACCTTTGTTCTCAGAGCTCCGTGTAACAGTCTGCCTTTCTCGCAGTTCGAATGGAAATCGAAAGCTTTTCGCCTACGCCCTTCACAGAGATCCGTTGCTAGGACGAGAATGTCTTGTGGCCGGAGCTCGCCCCCGCCGCGAGGAAGCTGCTCTTAGCACCGCGTTGCAGGGACACGTCTCGCTTCTTGACTTCGTGCTTAGCGCTCTCCGAATTCGCCGCTAGCTCCGCGGTCCGTCTCAGCTTCGCTCGCAGCTGCGTAGCTGCGCTCGCAGTACTTAGAGCTTCGCAAGGACCGAAGACCCGGAGGGACATATCGCACACGACAATGTGCCAGGACAAGGACGTTCTGCACTGAGTGGAGACAGAGACAGACCCAGAATTCTACACTGCCCCTTCTCTTCGGCCATCTTGTGCTCTGCTGCCTCTGCTGTGACGAATCGGTCCTTGAAAAACCAGCGAGAGCGTCTCTCCAGGCACTGAGTGTGAGCTCCCTAGGGACTTTTTCCACCTCCAAAAATACATGGGTAAGTCCTAAAAGTTTTGGTTTGATCAAGAATAGTTACGTCCAAGTATCGCTGTTCTAAACACCCTTGGTTTCAGTCTGAACTTAACTGCTTGTTTCTGTCTTTTTGCCTAGTGGCAATCTAATTCTAAGGTAACTAGATGTGTTAGATATCCATAAGTTACATCTCAGGTTAGGTGGGATAATTGGCTGGGAAGAAAATGGAATTGAGAATTTGGAAAGAATCCAAAGTGAGCTGATGTCACAATCCGAGATTCCCTTGGGTTCCAAATCCTTTCATTTGTGTTTTTGTGGGCTTTTTTGAAGGCGGTGTACAGTTGAAGCCATGATTTAGCTGCGGTGAGACCTGCTCTGCTGTAAAAGCATTATTTTCTCAGTGAGCATGGACAACAGTTAGAGTGTCGTCTTTTAAGATTCCCTGCACTCCACTTATGGTGGCAAAAGCAGTGCCTTGACTGTAATCATAAAAGTGATTACAGCTTCCTTGCTTTGACATCATGTAGGATGCTTCCTCCATCTGCTGTGGTCAGCATTAAGTAACAGATTTCTCAGTTTCTAGGAAGAGTCTAGCAAACAATCACCTTGCTCCTTCTCTTGCATTTATTCATCACTGCTATGCTGCTATACAGACAGATAGTCTGTTTATGATTCAACAATTCAATGGGACATCAAGTAAATAGCAAAGCAAAACTAACTACCGAAAGCACTATAAGGGCCAGAGATTAGCTTGGATCAAAACAGGTATTCTCCTAGCATTGTTTACAAACGACTCAGCATGTGAAACAGAAGGCACAATGTAGTTTGTGCCTTGTTTTGGGCATGCCCGGAAGAAGGAAATTCTGATTTCACATATGGGAAAAGAAATGTTGACATTTGAATGAGATTGTTCATACCCCAGAAAAGGTTGCTTTGAAAGGTTGTGGAAGTCCTGTGTGGAAACACGGCTTTACAAGTCCTTTCCACCAGGAGACAACAGCTGCAGAACATCTGGGTGTGCCAGTGTTGAGAGCACCAGCAAAGATCAAAGTGGAGAAGTTGGTGAACAATGGCAGTGGCCTGGGGGAGAGCAAGTGGGGTGCTGGCTGTGGGACCAGGGGAGTCCTGACTGATTTAGGAGGCGTGTGATGGTCTGTGCCAGCAAGCGGAGTAGTGCTGTGGCCTTGGCACACTGCGAATACTGGAATTCAGTGGGGTCACTGGGCAGGCTGAGTGTGTGAGCTGCTGGAGGGACCCAGGTTGCCCACATGTAAACATCCAGTCTCACTCTTGCCAGCCACAGAAAGGAGCAGGATGTGGCTGCTGGCGATGCCTGTCATGTATATGTAGTGTATATGCGTGCTATCCCAGCCTGCTGGGAACACTTCTTCTTTGGGACTGCTTGGGCTGAGGGAGAGAAAGCAGTGGTAGTTTCTGAGGTTTCGAGTTTGCTCGAGTTTCTCAGGCTGTTTCTGGAGCCACCCAGAGTTCTCTTCCTTGAAGCATTTCAAGTCCTGCTAATTTTCAAAATTCAAACAGACACAGCCCTAAGCTAGTTGATCTGACTTCAGAGCTATTCTTACGCTGAGCTGTTGGATGATCTGATCTCCTGAGATGTCTTCCATTTCAGTTTATGACCTGGTTCTTGTGAAAAATAGGATCTTTTAGCCTGGAGAAGAGAGGTTTCTGGAGAGACAGTATTGTGGCCTTTGAATATGTAAAGAGGGTATAAGACCAATGGAGAAAGACTTTTTAGGAAGGTTTGCAGAGAAAGGACAAGGGGACATGCTTTCAAACTGAGACTAGGTTTAGACTGGCTAAAAGGAAAAGCTTTTCTACAATGAAGCTGGTGAGACACTCAAACGGCTGTTCCAGAGAAGTTGTGGATGCCCCATCATTGAGAGTGCTCCTTATCAGTTTGGCTAGTCTTGAGCAATTTGATCTACTGTAAGATCTACCTGGCAAGGAAGTAGGACTAGGTGATCTTTAATCACAGACTGTTGTATGATTCCGTGAAAGACAGAATGCAATAAAGTTCATAATTCAGATTTTGGCGCAGACATATTTATAATTTCTCACTTTATGCATCATTGCAATGACAACTTGTTAGCTTCTGAAATGATTAGCTGAGATTGATTTCCTTCCTTAGTTTCATTTTCCCTGTTATTCCTTCACTCTTGGACCTTTTTTTCACTAGATTTCCTCTTTCAGTAAACTGCCCTTAAGTATCACTTTGCTCCCCACCTGGCTTTTTTTTTTTTTTTTTTTTTTCAATGACACCTTTTCACTGGTTCGTTTTGGGCCTTTGCTGCTTGAAGTCCAGCAGCCTCCTTGTCAGAGCATTACGGAGCTTTCTTTACAGCTTCATCACTATGCAAAAAGCCATAAATTACTGTGTTCCATCTCACATACCATCAAGTAGCACACTAATATTCCCTCTGCTGAATAGCTGGTTGGCTTACATAGACCAGCCAAAAACCAGGAAATCCAGATGGCAGCAAGAATCTTGTAGACTACTCCCGCTGTTCATTTAAATTCTGGAGAAGTCACGTGAGGTATCACATTCTCTTGAAAGAAGTGTCTATCATCTCGGACATTCTAGAATGGGCTATTAATATTGTCATGAGTTTCTGGCTAGACTTTTTAGTATGCCAATTCAAATTCAAATGATCTGAAATGATAGAACTTCAAGAATTGTTTTTCCCAGAATCGAAGTATGATGGAGTTATATAGGGAGAATCTTAATCTTAGTTATTCTATTCCATCTCACATCATGGCTGGGGGCAGGGAGAAGGGAGTATCTTTGGGGGACAATGGGTTCCGGTGTAGTCAGTAAGCTGGGCAGAGGCGCCATCAGGTATTGTCTGTTGTTGGGGGGGGGATTCATGTGAACTCTTCCTTTCTTGTACCCTGCCACCAGTATTGTTGCTAAAATTGTTTGTTTTCTCATCCAAGTGACAAAATCAGCACACTTAATGAGGGATGAAGAGGGAGCAGCGACCTCGGAACAGGAGGAAGAAGAAGCAGAGCCTGCTGTCCTCCAGAAGAAAAAAAACGCTACCAGCCAACTTTGCATCATCTGTGAACTTCCTGGGCGTGTACTCTATCCCCTTGTCCAGATCACTGAGCAAGATATTAAACAGGACTGGGCCCAAGACTGAGCCTTGGGGACCAGCTGGATGAACTCTATTTCCCACCACTCTGTGGGCCTGGCCATCACCCAGTTTGTCACCCAGCAAACAGCCCACCCATGCAAACCATAAGCAGACAGTTTCTTCAGGAGAATGATGTGAGACTCATTGCAAAAAAGATCAGGGAGATGCCTAGGAAGAGTCTCAGGTGAATCCAGGAGACTATAGTGGAGGACTATTCAGTTTTCCAATCAATTTGCTTAAAAAAACTCTACAAAACCGTAATAAAAAAACAAACAAAAAAAGCAGACCAAACAAACACACAAAACCCCCCATCCAATAATCCCCAAAGAGACAAAAAAAGCCCCCAAAAAAGCCCACCAAAAAACCCACCCAAAACTGAAAAAAAAGCCCCAAACCCAACACAAAAAATCAGGGTGAAGGTTTTTAGTAACTTTAAAAATAACAAAACAAAACGAAACAAAAAAACCCCAGAAAGTCACATTTCTAAAGGTGCTGTCCCAGCCTCTTCTCTCAGCAGGGAGGACATCCTGAAGTGGAGCCAGTTGGAAGAAAGCGGGACGGGGCAGCACCTGGGCCATTGTCACAGGACGGCCCTGTGGCTGCCCCACTGCCAAAACCTGGACACATAAATCAAACACAGGTATGCACATGTGCTTAGACACAGCAAAAATATATTTGTCTGAAAAGAATACAGGTCCATTTCTATCACTGGAAAGAGCATAATGCCTCGTCTCAGCTTTCTTTTCAGTCATTACAAATGTTTCGAAAATAAAGGAGTGCAGAAAATGGAAATATCCAAGATCAACATGAGGACCAGTAACAAAGATTCCATTTTTGAAACTGCATTGGGAATCCTCTGCAGAAATTGACTCAGAGCTCTAAGATTTACAAAAAAGACCAAGAGGATTGGAGTCAATACAACACAGTGTCTGGAGACTTCAGCTGGTTGCCTTGATTTCTCAAATATGATGGAGGAAGCACCTTAGCAACTACAGCTGCCAGTTCTCTCAGGGCCCTGACATGCCTCTGGGTGGGTGCCATGGTCTTGCATGCTCAGGTTCCTCAAGTGGTCTGAAAGCTGACCTGCTACTATGGGTTAGAATCAAGTCCACCAGTCCAATAACCTGAGAGATGTGGAAATAGTGACTGGCAGTAAAAATTGAGACCAACACTTGTTGAGTACCTCAGCCTTCTCCTTGTCTGTTGTCACTAGTCCTGTCTGGCTTATGGGGGTGGGGGGGGGGGGGGAATAGGGGAGGTGTGATAGGTTTCTTTTCATCTTCCTTTTCCCACTGAAATACCCGTAGGTGCCTTTATTATTCTTAGTTTTGGCATGCTTTTCCAAATTCAGCTTCAACTGAGCCTTAGCTATACTGATCCCATCCTCACACACTCATGTGTTACCACTGTATTTTTCCCATGATTTGTCTCGCTGTGTATCGTCTGCATATTACCTACTTGCATCACATCTATTAATTTTCAATAACCTTCTGGCTTTAACTTGCTTTCAAAAAAAAACCTTTTTGAACCTTTTCACCTCAGAAATTCACCTGGGAAACCCCAAATCCCCAGAATTCGACCCAAAATTCACCTGGCACCCCAAATTCACCCTCCAAATTCGCTCCAAAATGATTGGCAACTTTACACACTCCATTTTCCCACAAAAGGATCTAGAGCCCTGTGCGCTTCGTATACAAACTAAATGCAAAAAACCTTTCTATTCATTCTCAGCAAAAAGACGTCCTATTCCTCCTTCTTTTGGACAAAACTGCCTTCACTTTCAAACTTATTCTCTTGCTCGCTTACCTGCATAATGCTTAGTCCCTGTTCTGCATGCTCATTTTCTTCACTTTTACAAGGAATCCTCTCCTCATCTTCTTCTTCCTCTGCTTCAACATGCAAAAACAAACCAAAAATTGTCTCTTCTACAGAAAATGAGGGGAGAAAAGAACACAAATGATAACCAATACCCTGCCAAGTAGAAATTTCTTCTATATTTCAGTGACTGATAGGCAGAAAAAAATGAATTTCATCTGGGGAAAGAAAGACATTCTAGGAATATTCAGACTGCTATCTTGCCCCAGGTAAAACATTTACCATGGCCTTAGCGTTAATGAGCTTGTGAACATCAGCTGCCAAGAGGAAGGACATTTCCTCCAGTTTCACACAATACTTGGTCAGTACATCTGCTATCTGTGCAATCAAAGAATACAGAAAAGCAACAACAATGAAAAGTAGAACTCAAATATCAATTTCCCAAGTTAAAATCTACATGAACAAGACAATTTTTCCATTCAAGTGAATTCGATTTAATTAATTCATTAACTACATAAGTAGCATTCTCACGTTCAAGAACGGAATTCAAAGAATCAACGTTGCTTCTTCTGAGACATTGAAGCCTGAGTAGATCCCAACTTCAAATCTAGTAGGACGCCATGAAAGCAATACCTGCTACATTTAGTACATGTAAACTACAAAGACATCTAGAACAGCTCTAAAAGATGAGCAAACCCATGAACTTTGAAGGAGACGCTAGCAAGAAATGTGGAAATAGGCTTTATCTGCCCAGTGCTTTTCCCAAAAGCACGGGCACTCCTTGGCGTCAGTGAGAGTCTCTGTCTCATTATTCAGCAGCTGGCTTAGGGTAAAAAAGGATGCATGCAATCACTTCATTCCTGTTCATGACATAAACTTACTGCATCATCGTGGAAGCCATTTACTTGGAAATATAGCCTAAAAAATAGGTGTCAGACTGGGTACATATCTAGATTGCTATGAGCAAAACCAATTTCTTTTTAACAGGAAAGCCATACAATATGCCTGCCATGGCAAATATTAGTCTACTAGCCCTGCACTTCAACGGGCAGTGAGCAGTTCATGACACCAAATTTACGTTTGGCAAGGAGACAGTCTATTTATTACAAGCCCCTAGTTCTAGAACCAAGAATTCAGGAGTTGCTCATTCCCAATGAAAATCTGTCCATTTCATACCTTTGGGGTTTTATGCTTCTGTTCTTTACCTGTCTTGAGTGTGGCTTTCTTGTGAAGTCACTGATGGGTGTTTTTCCAACACATTTCTGCTGATTACACGGTAATTGCATGGCATCAGCAGACATCTCTGAATGTCTCTTGAAAGTATGCTTTTTACTCTTCCTAGAGGACCTTGTCTTCTTCTTTCCTTCACCCAAAAGGTGGGCTAAGTGAGCCTTCAAAGAACCATCATCTCAACAATTAGAATTCTTTCAAACCTACTGAATGGAGAACAGCGACAAAAAAATTTTAAAAAGACTAGTACGCGAAAGACAGCAGAAGAGAAAGGTAAAGTAATGAATCCTACATGCCACATGCATAACTCTCTTCATTCAAGGCTATTTTCAAAATGAGAAGAAAAAAAAAAAAAAAAAAAAAGATCATCTTTTCCTCAGAGAGGAAAAGAAAGTGGAAAGTGGAGTAACTGGATTGTGTTGCCTTGCCTACAGTTACCAGAAAAGTCAACAGCAGAGTTGAAAACTCCTGAAGCTGGCTAACTACGCCTCTAAATGTTTTACTACTGTGTTATGATTCTGTCTTCAGTTAATAGAACCCGATATACAACAAAGAGATGGGAGCACATGGAGATGCATTGGAGAGCCTACGCTGGAGGTAACACATTCATTTTTTACTCAAACAAATCCAAATTAGAAATGTTGAAAATGACCTGGGGCCATTTCAACAGCCAGCAAACTAACACAACCAACCTTTGGCTTTTATTCAATCCTTTGCTTATTTTACCTGGACCTTGAAGATCTGTCTGCAGCCTTCCTCTCTGCAAATATATCACACTCGTCCTATTGAGAACCCATGGCTCATCACAGCTGCTTCGCCACGCCTGCTTCCAGAAGAACTGGCAACTACAAGCTGGGAGCCAAGAGATACAACACTTCACTTGGAAAAGGGCCTTCCATGAATCCTAGAATCCCAGAATGGTTTGGACTGGAAGCGACCTTAGAGACAGAGTCTCTTCTTCCCACATCCTGACATGGGCAGGGACACTTTTCCACTAGTCCAGGTTGCTCCATGTCTGCTCCAGCCTGGCCCTGGACACTTCCTGCCATGGGGCTCCTACACAGCCTCTTTGAGCAACATGTGCCAGGCCTCAGCACCCACACAAGGAAGAATTCCTTTCCAATATCCCATCTACCCCAGCCCTCTGGCAGTTTGAAGCTATTCCCCCTTGTCCTGCGAGTCCAGAACCTTTTCCAAAGTCCCTCCCCAGCTATCTTGGAGCCCCAGCAGGCACTGCAAGGGGCTCGAAGGTCTCCCTGGAGCCTTCTGTTCTCCAGATTGGACACCCTCAGCTCTCCCAGACTGTCCTAGAGCAAAGAAGCTCCACCTTTCAAAGCACCTTAGAAGCCTCCTACCGGCCAAACTCGATGGCAACGCTGGCCTTCCGGGCCCTACGGATATCGCTTCCGGTGTCGTTCGGGGTCAATCCCGGCTCTCTCCCCGCCCCCCATGGGGCCCTCAGGCAATGCCGCTCCGACGCAGCTCCTGCCGCTGTCAGACCAGCGGGGGGGCGGGGGGCCAGCCCAGCCTCATCCACAATCCACACTGTCCTCGGCGGCTGCTGCGGGCTCATGGCGGCCCACACACCCGGAAGCAGAGCTCCGAACACAGAGGATCATAGCCCCACATTTGTGTTCGTCTCTGCACAAGGCAGGGCAGACTTGCCATGCCCGGACTTTTCAGTTCAGCACGAAAATGAGAATAAACCTGCGCCATGGGAGAGGAAACCTCTAAAGACTCCCTCATACGTGGTCGCTCAACTTAATGCCTAGGCACTTGCCATTCCTAAGGCTACACTAAAGCCCTTTTTACCTTGCGGGAAAGAAATGCCATTGTTCTGGTGTGCAGCTAAAGGCGGAGCACAGGCAGGCCAGGGCAAAAGCTGGGGCAGTGCCCGTCTTCACTCCTTCGCTGTGCTGTACTCCTTGCAGCTAGAGCGAAGCCAGATGGACGCGAGGAAGGACAAGGCGCTCTTAAAGTAGCCCCCTGTCAGCAGCCCTGAAAGGGCGCATAACACACGGCGTCTCGCTGCCCTCCGTTCTACATACTCGCGGCTCCCTTTGCCGACTTGCAAAAGTTGCTACCAGAGCAGAGGCGGCCAGATTGAAGAGGCAGAGCCTAGGGTCACCTTCTCCTTACTGCACGTAAGCCACGTCCAGCTCCTCGCTGCACTCTGGATTTCCCTTCTCCGCGGCACTTAGCGTGGTGCTGTGTGTGTGCAACTCGGCGCCTAGAAGTGACCGCCAATGCTTTCAGAGCGGGCTGCAAGGGAACCAAGGAGCAGCACAAGCAGCAGTGCTTCAGCTTGCTCCTTCCGACTGCTAAGGGCACTTGGGAAGGCAAGCGAGAGTCAACCACCTTCCTCTCCTAGTAGCCTCTAACGTGGTGCACACAAGCACGGCACATAGCCGCTTCGTTCACCGCCCTCGCCCTCGCCCACGCCTTGCTCCGCTTTCACTTGCCGGCGGCCAGAAGCCGCCGCAGGGGCGCCACATACCCAGCAGTGTGCGGGCAGCCAAGAGCTCGAGAACGCTGCTTCTGCCCAAGCCCGCCTAGGGCGTGCACCTTTGTTCTCAGAGCTCCGTGTAACAGTCTGCCTTTCTCGCAGTTCGAATGGAAATCGAAAGCTTTTCGCCTACGCCCTTCACAGAGATCCGTTGCTAGGACGAGAATGTCTCGTGGCCGGAGCTCGCCCCCGCCGCGAGGAAGCTGCTCTTAGCACCGCGTTGCAGGGACACGTCTCGCTTCTTGACTTCGTGCTTAGCGCTCTCCGAATTCGCCGCTAGCTCCGCGGTCCTTCTCAGCTTCAAGTAGCTGCGCTCGCAGTACATAGAGCTTCGCAAGGACCGAAGACCCGGAGGGACGTATCGCACACGACAATGTGCCAGGACAGAGACGTGTTCTACATTGTCCCTTCTCGTCATCCAGTTTGTGCCTCTGCTGCTTCTGCTGTTAGGAATCGCTCCTTGAAAGACGAGCGAGAGCGTCTTTCTGGGTGCATTGCACTGAGTGAGTGCTCGCTAAGGACTTTGCACTCGGAGCCAAGGCAACAGGGCGTGCTTGTCCGCAGAACTGAGAGCACGCTGTTGGGCAGAGCTGAAACTGACCGCTGGAGTTCAGCTCTCTCCGGACGGCAGACGCCGAAGAACGAAGCCGCTTGCGAGCGGCGCAGTGCAGCGAAGAGCACACGAGCAGCCAAAGAGCTCCTTCACAATCGCTTTCACTTCTCAGTGCTCTTGCTGCTTGGAAAAGCAGCACACAGCCGTTGCACGCCAGGGCAAAAGCTGGGGCAGTGCCCGTCCTCACTCCTTCGCTGTGCTGTACTCCTTGCAGCTAGAGCGAAGCGAGAAGGACGCGAGGACGAAGAAGGCGTTCTTAAAGTAGCCCCTTGTCAGCAGCCCTGAAAGGGCGCATAACACACGGCGTCTCGCTGCCCTCCGTTCTACATACTCGCGTCTCCCTTTGCCGTCTTGCAAAAGTTGCTACCAGAGCAGAGGCGGCCAGATTGAAGAGGCTGTGCTTAGGTTCACCTTCTCCTTACTGCACGTAAGCCACGTCAAGCTCCTCGCTGCACTCTGGATTTCCCTTCTCCGCGGCACTTAGCGTGGTGCTGTGTGTGTGCAACTCGGCGCCTAGAAGTGACCGCCAATGCTTTCAGAGCGGGCTGCAAGGGAACCAAGGAGCAGCACAAGCAGCAGTGCTTCAGCTTGCTCCTTCCGACTGCTAAGGGCACTTGGGAAGGCAAGCGAGAGTCAACCACCTTCCTCTCCTAGTAGCCTCTAACGTGGTGCACACAAGCACGGCACATAGCCGCTTCGTTCACCGCCCTCGCCCTCGCCCACGCCTTGCTCCGCTTTCACTTGTCGGCGGCCAGAAGCCGCCGCAGGGGCGCCACATACCCAGCAGTGTGCGGGCAGCCAAGAGCTGGAGAACGCTGCTTCTGCCCAAGCCCGCCTAGGGCGTGCACCTTTGTTCTCAGAGTTCCGTGTAACAGTCTGCCTTTCTCGCAGTTCGAATGGAAATCGAAAGCTTTTCGCCTACGCCCTTCACAGAGATCCGTTGCTAGGACGAGAATGTCTTGTGGCCGGAGCTCGCCCCCGCCGCGAGGAAGCTGCTCTTAGCACCGCGTTGCAGGGACACGTCTCGCTTCTTGACTTCGTGCTTAGCGCTCTCCGAATTCGCTGCTAGCTCCGCGGTCCGTCTCAGCTTCAAGTAGCTGCGCTCGCAGTACATAGAGCTTCGCAAGGACCGAAGACCCGGAGGGACGTATCGCACACGACAATGTGCCAGGACAGAGACGTGTTCTACATTGTCCCTTCTCGTCATCCAGTTTGTGCCTCTGCTGCTTGTGCTGTTAGGAATCGCTCCTTGAAAGACGAGCGAGAGCGTCTTTCTGGGTGCATTGCACTGAGTGAGTGCTCGCTAGGGACTTTGCACTCGGAGCCAAGGCAACAGGGCGTGCTTGTCCGCAGAACTGAGAGCGCGCTGTTGGGCAGAGCTGAAACTGACCGCTGCAGTTCAGCTCTCTCCGGACGGCAGACGCCGAAGAACGAAGCCGCTTGCGAGCGGCGCAGTGCAGCGAAGAGCACACGAGCAGCCAAAGAGCTCCTTCACAATCGCTTTCACTTCTCAGTGCTCTTGCTGCTTGGAAAAGCAGCACACAGCCGTTGCACGCCAGGGCAAAAGCTGGGGCAGTGCCCGTCCTCACTCCTTCGCTGTGCTGTACTCCTTGCAGCTAGAGCGAAGCGAGAAGGACGCGAGGACGAAGAAGGCGTTCTTAAAGTAGCCCCTTGTCAGCAGCCCTGAAAGGGCGCATAACACACGGCGTCTCGCTGCCCTCCGTTCTACATACTCGCGTCTCCCTTTGCCGTCTTGCAAAAGTTGCTACCAGAGCAGAGGCGGCCAGATTGAAGAGGCACTGCTTAGGTTCACCTTCTCCTTACTGCACGTAAGCCACGTCAAGCTCCTCGCTGCACTCTGGATTTCCCTTCTCCGCGGCACTTAGCGTGGTGCTGTGTGTGTGCAACTCGGCGCCTAGAAGTGACCGCCAATGCTTTCAGAGCGGGCTGCAAGGGAACCAAGGAGCAGCACAAGCAGCAGTGCTTCAGCTTGCTCCTTCCGACTGCTAAGGGCACTTGGGAAGGCAAGCGAGAGTCAACCACCTTCCTCTCCTAGTAGCCTCTAACGTGGTGCACACAAGCACGGCACATAGCCGCTTCGTTCACCGCCCTCGCCCTCGCCCACGCCTTGCTCCGCTTTCACTTGTCGGCGGCCAGAAGCCGCCGCAGGGGCGCCACATACCCAGCAGTGTGCGGGCAGCCAAGAGCTCGAGAACGCTGCTTCTGCCCAAGCCCGCCTAGGGCGTGCACCTTTGTTCTCAGAGCTCCGTGTAACAGTCTGCCTTTCTCGCAGTTCGAATGGAAATCGAAAGCTTTTCGCCTACGCCCTTCACAGAGATCCGTTGCTAGGACGAGAATGTCTTGTGGCCGGAGCTCGCCCCCGCCGCGAGGAAGCTGCTCTTAGCACCGCGTTGCAGGGACACGTCTCGCTTCTTGACTTCGTGCTTAGCGCTCTCCGAATTCGCCGCTAGCTCCGCGGTCCGTCTCAGCTTCGCTCGCAGCTGCGTAGCTGCGCTCGCAGTACTTAGAGCTTCGCAAGGACCGAAGACCCGGAGGGACATATCGCACACGACAATGTGCCAGGACAAGGACGTTCTGCACTGAGTGGAGACAGAGACAGACCCAGAATTCTACACTGCCCCTTCTCTTCGGCCATCTTGTGCTCTGCTGCCTCTGCTGTGACGAATCGGTCCTTGAAAAACCAGCGAGAGCGTCTCTCCAGGCACTGAGTGTGAGCTCCCTAGGGACTTTTTCCACCTCCAAAAATACATGGGTAAGTCCTAAAAGTTTTGGTTTGATCAAGAATAGTTACGTCCAAGTATCGCTGTTCTAAACACCCTTGGTTTCAGTCTGAACTTAACTGCTTGTTTCTGTCTTTTTGCCTAGTGGCAATCTAATTCTAAGGTAACTAGATGTGTTAGATATCCATAAGTTACATCTCAGGTTAGGTGGGATAATTGGCTGGGAAGAAAATGGAATTGAGAATTTGGAAAGAATCCAAAGTGAGCTGATGTCACAATCCGAGATTCCCTTGGGTTCCAAATCCTTTCATTTGTGTTTTTGTGGGCTTTTTTGAAGGCGGTGTACAGTTGAAGCCATGATTTAGCTGCGGTGAGACCTGCTCTGCTGTAAAAGCATTATTTTCTCAGTGAGCATGGACAACAGTTAGAGTGTCGTCTTTTAAGATTCCCTGCACTCCACTTATGGTGGCAAAAGCAGTGCCTTGACTGTAATCATAAAAGTGATTACAGCTTCCTTGCTTTGACATCATGTAGGATGCTTCCTCCATCTGCTGTGGTCAGCATTAAGTAACAGATTTCTCAGTTTCTAGGAAGAGTCTAGCAAACAATCACCTTGCTCCTTCTCTTGCATTTATTCATCACTGCTATGCTGCTATACAGACAGATAGTCTGTTTATGATTCAACAATTCAATGGGACATCAAGTAAATAGCAAAGCAAAACTAACTACCGAAAGCACTATAAGGGCCAGAGATTAGCTTGGATCAAAACAGGTATTCTCCTAGCATTGTTTACAAACGACTCAGCATGTGAAACAGAAGGCACAATGTAGTTTGTGCCTTGTTTTGGGCATGCCCGGAAGAAGGAAATTCTGATTTCACATATGGGAAAAGAAATGTTGACATTTGAATGAGATTGTTCATACCCCAGAAAAGGTTGCTTTGAAAGGTTGTGGAAGTCCTGTGTGGAAACACGGCTTTACAAGTCCTTTCCACCAGGAGACAACAGCTGCAGAACATCTGGGTGTGCCAGTGTTGAGAGCACCAGCAAAGATCAAAGTGGAGAAGTTGGTGAACAATGGCAGTGGCCTGGGGGAGAGCAAGTGGGGTGCTGGCTGTGGGACCAGGGGAGTCCTGACTGATTTAGGAGGCGTGTGATGGTCTGTGCCAGCAAGCGGAGTAGTGCTGTGGCCTTGGCACACTGCGAATACTGGAATTCAGTGGGGTCACTGGGCAGGCTGAGTGTGTGAGCTGCTGGAGGGACCCAGGTTGCCCACATGTAAACATCCAGTCTCACTCTTGCCAGCCACAGAAAGGAGCAGGATGTGGCTGCTGGCGATGCCTGTCATGTATATGTAGTGTATATGCGTGCTATCCCAGCCTGCTGGGAACACTTCTTCTTTGGGACTGCTTGGGCTGAGGGAGAGAAAGCAGTGGTAGTTTCTGAGGTTTCGAGTTTGCTCGAGTTTCTCAGGCTGTTTCTGGAGCCACCCAGAGTTCTCTTCCTTGAAGCATTTCAAGTCCTGCTAATTTTCAAAATTCAAACAGACACAGCCCTAAGCTAGTTGATCTGACTTCAGAGCTATTCTTACGCTGAGCTGTTGGATGATCTGATCTCCTGAGATGTCTTCCATTTCAGTTTATGACCTGGTTCTTGTGAAAAATAGGATCTTTTAGCCTGGAGAAGAGAGGTTTCTGGAGAGACAGTATTGTGGCCTTTGAATATGTAAAGAGGGTATAAGACCAATGGAGAAAGACTTTTTAGGAAGGTTTGCAGAGAAAGGACAAGGGGACATGCTTTCAAACTGAGACTAGGTTTAGACTGGCTAAAAGGAAAAGCTTTTCTACAATGAAGCTGGTGAGACACTCAAACGGCTGTTCCAGAGAAGTTGTGGATGCCCCATCATTGAGAGTGCTCCTTATCAGTTTGGCTAGTCTTGAGCAATTTGATCTACTGTAAGATCTACCTGGCAAGGAAGTAGGACTAGGTGATCTTTAATCACAGACTGTTGTATGATTCCGTGAAAGACAGAATGCAATAAAGTTCATAATTCAGATTTTGGCGCAGACATATTTATAATTTCTCACTTTATGCATCATTGCAATGACAACTTGTTAGCTTCTGAAATGATTAGCTGAGATTGATTTCCTTCCTTAGTTTCATTTTCCCTGTTATTCCTTCACTCTTGGACCTTTTTTTCACTAGATTTCCTCTTTCAGTAAACTGCCCTTAAGTATCACTTTGCTCCCCACCTGGCTTTTTTTTTTTTTTTTTTTTTTCAATGACACCTTTTCACTGGTTCGTTTTGGGCCTTTGCTGCTTGAAGTCCAGCAGCCTCCTTGTCAGAGCATTACGGAGCTTTCTTTACAGCTTCATCACTATGCAAAAAGCCATAAATTACTGTGTTCCATCTCACATACCATCAAGTAGCACACTAATATTCCCTCTGCTGAATAGCTGGTTGGCTTACATAGACCAGCCAAAAACCAGGAAATCCAGATGGCAGCAAGAATCTTGTAGACTACTCCCGCTGTTCATTTAAATTCTGGAGAAGTCACGTGAGGTATCACATTCTCTTGAAAGAAGTGTCTATCATCTCGGACATTCTAGAATGGGCTATTAATATTGTCATGAGTTTCTGGCTAGACTTTTTAGTATGCCAATTCAAATTCAAATGATCTGAAATGATAGAACTTCAAGAATTGTTTTTCCCAGAATCGAAGTATGATGGAGTTATATAGGGAGAATCTTAATCTTAGTTATTCTATTCCATCTCACATCATGGCTGGGGGCAGGGAGAAGGGAGTATCTTTGGGGGACAATGGGTTCCGGTGTAGTCAGTAAGCTGGGCAGAGGCGCCATCAGGTATTGTCTGTTGTTGGGGGGGGGATTCATGTGAACTCTTCCTTTCTTGTACCCTGCCACCAGTATTGTTGCTAAAATTGTTTGTTTTCTCATCCAAGTGACAAAATCAGCACACTTAATGAGGGATGAAGAGGGAGCAGCGACCTCGGAACAGGAGGAAGAAGAAGCAGAGCCTGCTGTCCTCCAGAAGAAAAAAAACGCTACCAGCCAACTTTGCATCATCTGTGAACTTCCTGGGCGTGTACTCTATCCCCTTGTCCAGATCACTGAGCAAGATATTAAACAGGACTGGGCCCAAGACTGAGCCTTGGGGACCAGCTGGATGAACTCTATTTCCCACCACTCTGTGGGCCTGGCCATCACCCAGTTTGTCACCCAGCAAACAGCCCACCCATGCAAACCATAAGCAGACAGTTTCTTCAGGAGAATGATGTGAGACTCATTGCAAAAAAGATCAGGGAGATGCCTAGGAAGAGTCTCAGGTGAATCCAGGAGACTATAGTGGAGGACTATTCAGTTTTCCAATCAATTTGCTTAAAAAAACTCTACAAAACCGTAATAAAAAAACAAACAAAAAAAGCAGACCAAACAAACACACAAAACCCCCCATCCAATAATCCCCAAAGAGACAAAAAAAGCCCCCAAAAAAGCCCACCAAAAAACCCACCCAAAACTGAAAAAAAAGCCCCAAACCCAACACAAAAAATCAGGGTGAAGGTTTTTAGTAACTTTAAAAATAACAAAACAAAACGAAACAAAAAAACCCCAGAAAGTCACATTTCTAAAGGTGCTGTCCCAGCCTCTTCTCTCAGCAGGGAGGACATCCTGAAGTGGAGCCAGTTGGAAGAAAGCGGGACGGGGCAGCACCTGGGCCATTGTCACAGGACGGCCCTGTGGCTGCCCCACTGCCAAAACCTGGACACATAAATCAAACACAGGTATGCACATGTGCTTAGACACAGCAAAAATATATTTGTCTGAAAAGAATACAGGTCCATTTCTATCACTGGAAAGAGCATAATGCCTCGTCTCAGCTTTCTTTTCAGTCATTACAAATGTTTCGAAAATAAAGGAGTGCAGAAAATGGAAATATCCAAGATCAACATGAGGACCAGTAACAAAGATTCCATTTTTGAAACTGCATTGGGAATCCTCTGCAGAAATTGACTCAGAGCTCTAAGATTTACAAAAAAGACCAAGAGGATTGGAGTCAATACAACACAGTGTCTGGAGACTTCAGCTGGTTGCCTTGATTTCTCAAATATGATGGAGGAAGCACCTTAGCAACTACAGCTGCCAGTTCTCTCAGGGCCCTGACATGCCTCTGGGTGGGTGCCATGGTCTTGCATGCTCAGGTTCCTCAAGTGGTCTGAAAGCTGACCTGCTACTATGGGTTAGAATCAAGTCCACCAGTCCAATAACCTGAGAGATGTGGAAATAGTGACTGGCAGTAAAAATTGAGACCAACACTTGTTGAGTACCTCAGCCTTCTCCTTGTCTGTTGTCACTAGTCCTGTCTGGCTTATGGGGGTGGGGGGGGGGGGGGGAATAGGGGAGGTGTGATAGGTTTCTTTTCATCTTCCTTTTCCCACTGAAATACCCGTAGGTGCCTTTATTATTCTTAGTTTTGGCATGCTTTTCCAAATTCAGCTTCAACTGAGCCTTAGCTATACTGATCCCATCCTCACACACTCATGTGTTACCACTGTATTTTTCCCATGATTTGTCTCGCTGTGTATCGTCTGCATATTACCTACTTGCATCACATCTATTAATTTTCAATAACCTTCTGGCTTTAACTTGCTTTCAAAAAAAAACCTTTTTGAACCTTTTCACCTCAGAAATTCACCTGGGAAACCCCAAATCCCCAGAATTCGACCCAAAATTCACCTGGCACCCCAAATTCACCCTCCAAATTCGCTCCAAAATGATTGGCAACTTTACACACTCCATTTTCCCACAAAAGGATCTAGAGCCCTGTGCGCTTCGTATACAAACTAAATGCAAAAAACCTTTCTATTCATTCTCAGCAAAAAGACGTCCTATTCCTCCTTCTTTTGGACAAAACTGCCTTCACTTTCAAACTTATTCTCTTGCTCGCTTACCTGCATAATGCTTAGTCCCTGTTCTGCATGCTCATTTTCTTCACTTTTACAAGGAATCCTCTCCTCATCTTCTTCTTCCTCTGCTTCAACATGCAAAAACAAACCAAAAATTGTCTCTTCTACAGAAAATGAGGGGAGAAAAGAACACAAATGATAACCAATACCCTGCCAAGTAGAAATTTCTTCTATATTTCAGTGACTGATAGGCAGAAAAAAATGAATTTCATCTGGGGAAAGAAAGACATTCTAGGAATATTCAGACTGCTATCTTGCCCCAGGTAAAACATTTACCATGGCCTTAGCGTTAATGAGCTTGTGAACATCAGCTGCCAAGAGGAAGGACATTTCCTCCAGTTTCACACAATACTTGGTCAGTACATCTGCTATCTGTGCAATCAAAGAATACAGAAAAGCAACAACAATGAAAAGTAGAACTCAAATATCAATTTCCCAAGTTAAAATCTACATGAACAAGACAATTTTTCCATTCAAGTGAATTCGATTTAATTAATTCATTAACTACATAAGTAGCATTCTCACGTTCAAGAACGGAATTCAAAGAATCAACGTTGCTTCTTCTGAGACATTGAAGCCTGAGTAGATCCCAACTTCAAATCTAGTAGGACGCCATGAAAGCAATACCTGCTACATTTAGTACATGTAAACTACAAAGACATCTAGAACAGCTCTAAAAGATGAGCAAACCCATGAACTTTGAAGGAGACGCTAGCAAGAAATGTGGAAATAGGCTTTATCTGCCCAGTGCTTTTCCCAAAAGCACGGGCACTCCTTGGCGTCAGTGAGAGTCTCTGTCTCATTATTCAGCAGCTGGCTTAGGGTAAAAAAGGATGCATGCAATCACTTCATTCCTGTTCATGACATAAACTTACTGCATCATCGTGGAAGCCATTTACTTGGAAATATAGCCTAAAAAATAGGTGTCAGACTGGGTACATATCTAGATTGCTATGAGCAAAACCAATTTCTTTTTAACAGGAAAGCCATACAATATGCCTGCCATGGCAAATATTAGTCTACTAGCCCTGCACTTCAACGGGCAGTGAGCAGTTCATGACACCAAATTTACGTTTGGCAAGGAGACAGTCTATTTATTACAAGCCCCTAGTTCTAGAACCAAGAATTCAGGAGTTGCTCATTCCCAATGAAAATCTGTCCATTTCATACCTTTGGGGTTTTATGCTTCTGTTCTTTACCTGTCTTGAGTGTGGCTTTCTTGTGAAGTCACTGATGGGTGTTTTTCCAACACATTTCTGCTGATTACACGGTAATTGCATGGCATCAGCAGACATCTCTGAATGTCTCTTGAAAGTATGCTTTTTACTCTTCCTAGAGGACCTTGTCTTCTTCTTTCCTTCACCCAAAAGGTGGGCTAAGTGAGCCTTCAAAGAACCATCATCTCAACAATTAGAATTCTTTCAAACCTACTGAATGGAGAACAGCGACAAAAAAATTTTAAAAAGACTAGTACGCGAAAGACAGCAGAAGAGAAAGGTAAAGTAATGAATCCTACATGCCACATGCATAACTCTCTTCATTCAAGGCTATTTTCAAAATGAGAAGAAAAAAAAAAAAAAAAAAAAAGATCATCTTTTCCTCAGAGAGGAAAAGAAAGTGGAAAGTGGAGTAACTGGATTGTGTTGCCTTGCCTACAGTTACCAGAAAAGTCAACAGCAGAGTTGAAAACTCCTGAAGCTGGCTAACTACGCCTCTAAATGTTTTACTACTGTGTTATGATTCTGTCTTCAGTTAATAGAACCCGATATACAACAAAGAGATGGGAGCACATGGAGATGCATTGGAGAGCCTACGCTGGAGGTAACACATTCATTTTTTACTCAAACAAATCCAAATTAGAAATGTTGAAAATGACCTGGGGCCATTTCAACAGCCAGCAAACTAACACAACCAACCTTTGGCTTTTATTCAATCCTTTGCTTATTTTACCTGGACCTTGAAGATCTGTCTGCAGCCTTCCTCTCTGCAAATATATCACACTCGTCCTATTGAGAACCCATGGCTCATCACAGCTGCTTCGCCACGCCTGCTTCCAGAAGAACTGGCAACTACAAGCTGGGAGCCAAGAGATACAACACTTCACTTGGAAAAGGGCCTTCCATGAATCCTAGAATCCCAGAATGGTTTGGACTGGAAGCGACCTTAGAGACAGAGTCTCTTCTTCCCACATCCTGACATGGGCAGGGACACTTTTCCACTAGTCCAGGTTGCTCCATGTCTGCTCCAGCCTGGCCCTGGACACTTCCTGCCATGGGGCTCCTACACAGCCTCTTTGAGCAACATGTGCCAGGCCTCAGCACCCACACAAGGAAGAATTCCTTTCCAATATCCCATCTACCCCAGCCCTCTGGCAGTTTGAAGCTATTCCCCCTTGTCCTGCGAGTCCAGAACCTTTTCCAAAGTCCCTCCCCAGCTATCTTGGAGCCCCAGCAGGCACTGCAAGGGGCTCGAAGGTCTCCCTGGAGCCTTCTGTTCTCCAGATTGGACACCCTCAGCTCTCCCAGACTGTCCTAGAGCAAAGAAGCTCCACCTTTCAAAGCACCTTAGAAGCCTCCTACCGGCCAAACTCGATGGCAACGCTGGCCTTCCGGGCCCTACGGATATCGCTTCCGGTGTCGTTCGGGGTCAATCCCGGCTCTCTCCCCGCCCCCCATGGGGCCCTCAGGCAATGCCGCTCCGACGCAGCTCCTGCCGCTGTCAGACCAGCGGGGGGGCGGGGGGCCAGCCCAGCCTCATCCACAATCCACACTGTCCTCGGCGGCTGCTGCGGGCTCATGGCGGCCCACACACCCGGAAGCAGAGCTCCGAACACAGAGGATCATAGCCCCACATTTGTGTTCGTCTCTGCACAAGGCAGGGCAGACTTGCCATGCCCGGACTTTTCAGTTCAGCACGAAAATGAGAATAAACCTGCGCCATGGGAGAGGAAACCTCTAAAGACTCCCTCATACGTGGTCGCTCAACTTAATGCCTAGGCACTTGCCATTCCTAAGGCTACACTAAAGCCCTTTTTACCTTGCGGGAAAGAAATGCCATTGTTCTGGTGTGCAGCTAAAGGCGGAGCACAGGCAGGCCAGGGCAAAAGCTGGGGCAGTGCCCGTCTTCACTCCTTCGCTGTGCTGTACTCCTTGCAGCTAGAGCGAAGCCAGATGGACGCGAGGAAGGACAAGGCGCTCTTAAAGTAGCCCCCTGTCAGCAGCCCTGAAAGGGCGCATAACACACGGCGTCTCGCTGCCCTCCGTTCTACATACTCGCGGCTCCCTTTGCCGACTTGCAAAAGTCGCTACCAGAGCAGAGGCGGCCAGATTGAAGAGGCAGAGCCTAGGGTCACCTTCTCCTTACTGCACGTAAGCCACGTCCAGCTCCTCGCTGCACTCTGGATTTCCCTTCTCCGCGGCACTTAGCGTGGTGCTGTGTGTGTGCAACTCGGCGCCTAGAAGTGACCGCCAATGCTTTCAGAGCGGGCTGCAAGGGAACCAAGGAGCAGCACAAGCAGCAGTGCTTCAGCTTGCTCCTTCCGACTGCTAAGGGCACTTGGGAAGGCAAGCGAGAGTCAACCACCTTCCTCTCCTAGTAGCCTCTAACGTGGTGCACACAAGCACGGCACATAGCCGCTTCGTTCACCGCCCTCGCCCTCGCCCACGCCTTGCTCCGCTTTCACTTGTCGGCGGCCAGAAGCCGCCGCAGGGGCGCCACATACCCAGCAGTGTGCGGGCAGCCAAGAGCTGGAGAACGCTGCTTCTGCCCAAGCCCGCCTAGGGCGTGCACCTTTGTTCTCAGAGCTCCGTGTAACAGTCTGCCTTTCTCGCAGTTCGAATGGAAATCGAAAGCTTTTCGCCTACGCCCTTCACAGAGATCCGTTGCTAGGACGAGAATGTCTTGTGGCCGGAGCTCGCCCCCGCCGCGAGGAAGCTGCTCTTAGCACCGCGTTGCAGGGACACGTCTCGCTTCTTGACTTCGTGCTTAGCGCTCTCCGAATTCGCTGCTAGCTCCGCGGTCCGTCTCAGCTTCAAGTAGCTGCGCTCGCAGTACATAGAGCTTCGCAAGGACCGAAGACCCGGAGGGACGTATCGCACACGACAATGTGCCAGGACAGAGACGTGTTCTACATTGTCCCTTCTCGTCATCCAGTTTGTGCCTCTGCTGCTTCTGCTGTTAGGAATCGCTCCTTGAAAGACGAGCGAGAGCGTCTTTCTGGGTGCATTGCACTGAGTGAGTGCTCGCTAAGGACTTTGCACTCGGAGCCAAGGCAACAGGGCGTGCTTGTCCGCAGAACTGAGAGCACGCTGTTGGGCAGAGCTGAAACTGACCGCTGCAGTTCAGCTCTCTCCGGACGGCAGACGCCGAAGAACGAAGCCGCTTGCGAGCGGCGCAGTGCAGCGAAGAGCACACGAGCAGCCAAAGAGCTCCTTCACAATCGCTTTCACTTCTCAGTGCTCTTGCTGCTTGGAAAAGCAGCACACAGCCGTTGCACGCCAGGGCAAAAGCTGGGGCAGTGCCCGTCCTCACTCCTTCGCTGTGCTGTACTCCTTGCAGCTAGAGCGAAGCGAGAAGGACGCGAGGACGAAGAAGGCGTTCTTAAAGTAGCCCCTTGTCAGCAGCCCTGAAAGGGCGCATAACACACGGCGTCTCGCTGCCCTCCGTTCTACATACTCGCGGCTCCCTTTGCCGTCTTGCAAAAGTTGCTACCAGAGCAGAGGCGGCCAGATTGAAGAGGCTGTGCTTAGGTTCACCTTCTCCTTACTGCACGTAAGCCACGTCAAGCTCCTCGCTGCACTCTGGATTTCCCTTCTCCGCGGCACTTAGCGTGGTGCTGTGTGTGTGCAACTCGGCGCCTAGAAGTGACCGCCAATGCTTTCAGAGCGGGCTGCAAGGGAACCAAGGAGCAGCACAAGCAGCAGTGCTTCAGCTTGCTCCTTCCGACTGCTAAGGGCACTTGGGAAGGCAAGCGAGAGTCAACCACCTTCCTCTCCTAGTAGCCTCTAACGTGGTGCACACAAGCACGGCACATAGCCGCTTCGTTCACCGCCCTCGCCCTCGCCCACGCCTTGCTCCGCTTTCACTTGTCGGCGGCCAGAAGCCGCCGCAGGGGCGCCACATACCCAGCAGTGTGCGGGCAGCCAAGAGCTCGAGAACGCTGCTTCTGCCCAAGCCAGCCTAGGGCGTGCACCTTTGTTCTCAGAGCTCCGTGTAACAGTCTGCCTCTCTCGCAGTTCGAATGGAAAACGAAAGCTTTTCGCCTACGCCCTTCACAGAGATCCGTTGCTACGACGAGAATGTCTTGTGGCCGGAGCTCGCCCCCGCCGCGAGGAAGCTGCTCTTAGCACCGCGTTGCAGGGACACGTCTCGCTTCTTGACTTCGTGCTTAGCGCTCTCCGAATTCGCCGCTAGCTCCGCGGTCCGTCTCAGCTTCAAGTAGCTGCGCTCGCAGTACATAGAGCTTCGCAAGGACCGAAGACCCGGAGGGACGTATCGCACACGACAATGTGCCAGGACAGAGACGTGTTCTACATTGTCCCTTCTCGTCATCCAGTTTGTGCCTCTGCTGCTTCTGCTGTTAGGAATCGCTCCTTGAAAGACGAGCGAGAGCGTCTTTCTGGGTGCATTGCACTGAGTGAGTGCTCGCTAGGGACTTTGCACTCGGAGCCAAGGCAACAGGGCGTGCTTGTCCGCAGAACTGAGAGCGCGCTGTTGGGCAGAGCTGAAACTGACCGCTGCAGTTCAGCTCTCTCCGGACGGCAGACGCCGAAGAACGAAGCCGCTTGCGAGCGGCGCAGTGCAGCGAAGAGCACACGAGCAGCCAAAGAGCCCCTTCACAATCGCTTTCACTTCTCAGTGCTCTTGCTGCTTGGAAAAGCAGCACACAGCCGTTGCACGCCAGGGCAAAAGCTAGGGCAGTGCCCGTCCTCACTCCTTCGCTGTGCTGTACTCCTTGCAGCTAGAGCGAAGCGAGAAGGACGCGAGGACGAAGAAGGCGTTCTTAAAGTAGCCCCCTGTCAGCAGCCCTGAAAGGGCGCATAACACACGGCGTCTCGCTGCCCTCCGTTCTACATACTCGCGGCTTCCTTTGCCGACTTGCAAAAGTTGCTACCAGAGCAGAGGCGGCCAGATTGAAGAGGCTGTGCTTAGGTTCACCTTCTCCTTACTGCACGTAAGCCACGTCAAGCTCCTCGCTGCACTCTGGATTTCCCTTCTCCGCGGCACTTAGCGTGGTGCTGTGTGTGTGCAACTCGGCGCCTAGAAGTGACCGCCAATGCTTTCAGAGCGGGCTGCAAGGGAACCAAGGAGCAGCACAAGCAGCAGTGCTTCAGCTTGCTCCTTCCGACTGCTAAGGGCACTTGGGAAGGCAAGCGAGAGTCAACCACCTTCCTCTCCTAGTAGCCTCTAACGTGGTGCACACAAGCACGGCACATAGCCGCTTCGTTCACCGCCCTCGCCCTCGCCCACGCCTTGCTCCGCTTTCACTTGTCGGCGGCCAGAAGCCGCCGCAGGGGCGCCACATACCCAGCAGTGTGCGGGCAGCCAAGAGCTGGAGAACGCTGCTTCTGCCCAAGCCCGCCTAGGGCGTGCACCTTTGTTCTCAGAGCTCCGTGTAACAGTCTGCCTTTCTCGCAGTTCGAATGGAAAACGAAAGCTTTTCGCCTACGCCCTTCACAGAGATCCGTTGCTAGGACGAGAATGTCTTGTGGCCGGAGCTCGCCCCCGCCGCGAGGAAGCTGCTCTTAGCACCGCGTTGCAGGGACACGTCTCGCTTCTTGACTTCGTGCTTAGCGCTCTCCGAATTCGCTGCTAGCTCCGCGGTCCTTCTCAGCTTCAAGTAGCTGCGCTCGCAGTACATAGAGCTTCGCAAGGACCGAAGACCCGGAGGGACGTATCGCACACGACAATGTGCCAGGACAGAGACGTGTTCTACATTGTCCCTTCTCGTCATCCAGTTTGTGCCTCTGCTGCTTCTGCTGTTAGGAATCGCTCCTTGAAAGACGAGCGAGAGCGTCTTTCTGGGTGCATTGCACTGAGTGAGTGCTCGCTAGGGACTTTGCACTCGGAGCCAAGGCAACAGGGCGTGCTTGTCCGCAGAACTGAGAGCACGCTGTTGGGCAGAGATGAAACTGACCGCTGCAGTTCAGCTCTCTCCGGACGGCAGACGCCGAAGAACGCAGCCGCTTGCGAGCGGCGCAGTGCAGCGAAGAGCACACGAGCAGCCAAAGAGCTCCTTCACAATCGCTTTCACTTCTCAGTGCTCTTGCTGCTTGGAAAAGCAGCACACAGCCGTTGCACGCCAGGGCAAAAGCTGGGGCAGTGCCCGTCTTCACTCCTTCGCTGTGCTGTACTCCATGCAGCTAGAGCGAAGCGAGAAGGACGCGAGGACGAAGAAGGCCTTCTTAAAGTAGCCCCCTGTCAGCAGCCCTGAAAGGGCGCATAACACACGGCGTCTCGCTGCCCTCCGTTCTACATACTCGCGGCTCCCTTTGCCTACTTGCAAAAGTTGCTACCAGAGCAGAGGCGGCCAGATTGAAGAGGCAGTGCTTAGGTTCACCTTTTCCTTACTGCACGTAAGCCACGTCCAGCTCCTCGCTGCACTCTGGATTTCCCTTCTCCGCGGCACTTAGCGTGGTGCTGTGTGTGTGCAACTCGGCGCCTAGAAGTGACCGCCAATGCTTTCAGAGCGGGCTGCAAGGGAACCAAGGAGCAGCACAAGCAGCAGTGCTTCAGCTTGCTCCTTCCGACTGCTAAGGGCACTTGGGAAGGCAAGCGAGAGTCAACCACCTTCCTCTCCTAGTAGCCTCTAACGTGGTGCACACAAGCACGGCACATAGCCGCTTCGTTCACCGCCCTCGCCCTCGCCCACGCCTTGCTCCGCTTTCACTTGTCGGCGGCCAGAAGCCGCCGCAGGGGCGCCACATACCCAGCAGTGTGCGGGCAGCCAAGAGCTCGAGAACGCTGCTTCTGCCCAAGCCCGCCTAGGGCGTGCACCTTTGTTCTCAGAGCTCCGTGTAACAGTCTGCCTTTCTCGCAGTTCGAATGGAAATCGAAAGCTTTTCGCCTACGCCCTTCACAGAGATCCGTTGCTAGGACGAGAATGTCTTGTGGCCGGAGCTCGCCCCCGCCGCGAGGAAGCTGCTCTTAGCACCGCGTTGCAGGGACACGTCTCGCTTCTTGACTTCGTGCTTAGCGCTCTCCGAATTCGCTGCTAGCTCCGCGGTCCGTCTCAGCTTCAAGTAGCTGCGCTCGCAGTACATAGAGCTTCGCAAGGACCGAAGACCCGGAGGGACGTATCGCACACGACAATGTGCCAGGACAGAGACGTGTTCTACATTGTCCCTTCTCGTCATCCAGTTTGTGCCTCTGCTGCTTCTGCTGTTAGGAATCGCTCCTTGAAAGACGAGCGAGAGCGTCTTTCTGGGTGCATTGCACTGAGTGAGTGCTCGCTAAGGACTTTGCACTCGGAGCCAAGGCAACAGGGCGTGCTTGTCCGCAGAACTGAGAGCACGCTGTTGGGCAGAGCTGAAACTGACCGCTGGAGTTCAGCTCTCTCCGGACGGCAGACGCCGAAGAACGAAGCCGCTTGCGAGCGGCGCAGTGCAGCGAAGAGCACACGAGCAGCCAAAGAGCTCCTTCACAATCGCTTTCACTTCTCAGTGCTCTTGCTGCTTGGAAAAGCAGCACACAGCCGTTGCACGCCAGGGCAAAAGCTGGGGCAGTGCCCGTCCTCACTCCTTCGCTGTGCTGTACTCCTTGCAGCTAGAGCGAAGCGAGAAGGACGCGAGGACGAAGAAGGCGTTCTTAAAGTAGCCCCTTGTCAGCAGCCCTGAAAGGGCGCATAACACACGGCGTCTCGCTGCCCTCCGTTCTACATACTCGCGGCTCCCTTTGCCGACTTGCAAAAGTTGCTACCAGAGCAGAGGCGGCCAGATTGAAGAGGCAGAGCCTAGGGTCACCTTCTCCTTACTGCACGTAAGCCACGTCCAGCTCCTCGCTGCACTCTGGATTTCCCTTCTCCGCGGCACTTAGCGTGGTGCTGTGTGTGTGCAACTCGGCGCCTAGAAGTGACCGCCAATGCTTTCAGAGCGGGCTGCAAGGGAACCAAGGAGCAGCACAAGCAGCAGTGCTTCAGCTTGCTCCTTCCGACTGCTAAGGGCACTTGGGAAGGCAAGCGAGAGTCAACCACCTTCCTCTCCTAGTAGCCTCTAACGTGGTGCACACAAGCACGGCACATAGCCGCTTCGTTCACCGCCCTCGCCCTCGCCCACGCCTTGCTCCGCTTTCACTTGTCGGCGGCCAGAAGCCGCCGCAGGGGCGCCACATACCCAGCAGTGTGCGGGCAGCCAAGAGCTCGAGAACGCTGCTTCTGCCCAAGCCAGCCTAGGGCGTGCACCTTTGTTCTCAGAGCTCCGTGTAACAGTCTGCCTCTCTCGCAGTTCGAATGGAAAACGAAAGCTTTTCGCCTACGCCCTTCACAGAGATCCGTTGCTAGGACGAGAATGTCTTGTGGCCGGAGCTCGCCCCCGCCGCGAGGAAGCTGCTCTTAGCACCGCGTTGCAGGGACACGTCTCGCTTCTTGACTTCGTGCTTAGCGCTCTCCGAATTCGCCGCTAGCTCCGCGGTCCGTCTCAGCTTCAAGTAGCTGCGCTCGCAGTACTTAGAGCTTCGCAAGGACCGAAGACCCGGAGGGACATATCGCACACGACAATGTGCCAGGACAAGGACGTTCTGCACTGAGTGGAGACAGAGACAGACCCAGAATTCTACACTGCCCCTTCTCTTCGGCCATCTTGTGCTCTGCTGCCTCTGCTGTGACGAATCGGTCCTTGAAAAACCAGCGAGAGCGTCTCTCCAGGCACTGAGTGTGAGCTCCCTAGGGACTTTTTCCACCTCCAAAAATACATGGGTAAGTCCTAAAAGTTTTGGTTTGATCAAGAATAGTTACGTCCAAGTATCGCTGTTCTAAACACCCTTGGTTTCAGTCTGAACTTAACTGCTTGTTTCTGTCTTTTTGCCTAGTGGCAATCTAATTCTAAGGTAACTAGATGTGTTAGATATCCATAAGTTACATCTCAGGTTAGGTGGGATAATTGGCTGGGAAGAAAATGGAATTGAGAATTTGGAAAGAATCCAAAGTGAGCTGATGTCACAATCCGAGATTCCCTTGGGTTCCAAATCCTTTCATTTGTGTTTTTGTGGGCTTTTTTGAAGGCGGTGTACAGTTGAAGCCATGATTTAGCTGCGGTGAGACCTGCTCTGCTGTAAAAGCATTATTTTCTCAGTGAGCATGGACAACAGTTAGAGTGTCGTCTTTTAAGATTCCCTGCACTCCACTTATGGTGGCAAAAGCAGTGCCTTGACTGTAATCATAAAAGTGATTACAGCTTCCTTGCTTTGACATCATGTAGGATGCTTCCTCCATCTGCTGTGGTCAGCATTAAGTAACAGATTTCTCAGTTTCTAGGAAGAGTCTAGCAAACAATCACCTTGCTCCTTCTCTTGCATTTATTCATCACTGCTATGCTGCTATACAGACAGATAGTCTGTTTATGATTCAACAATTCAATGGGACATCAAGTAAATAGCAAAGCAAAACTAACTACCGAAAGCACTATAAGGGCCAGAGATTAGCTTGGATCAAAACAGGTATTCTCCTAGCATTGTTTACAAACGACTCAGCATGTGAAACAGAAGGCACAATGTAGTTTGTGCCTTGTTTTGGGCATGCCCGGAAGAAGGAAATTCTGATTTCACATATGGGAAAAGAAATGTTGACATTTGAATGAGATTGTTCATACCCCAGAAAAGGTTGCTTTGAAAGGTTGTGGAAGTCCTGTGTGGAAACACGGCTTTACAAGTCCTTTCCACCAGGAGACAACAGCTGCAGAACATCTGGGTGTGCCAGTGTTGAGAGCACCAGCAAAGATCAAAGTGGAGAAGTTGGTGAACAATGGCAGTGGCCTGGGGGAGAGCAAGTGGGGTGCTGGCTGTGGGACCAGGGGAGTCCTGACTGATTTAGGAGGCGTGTGATGGTCTGTGCCAGCAAGCGGAGTAGTGCTGTGGCCTTGGCACACTGCGAATACTGGAATTCAGTGGGGTCACTGGGCAGGCTGAGTGTGTGAGCTGCTGGAGGGACCCAGGTTGCCCACATGTAAACATCCAGTCTCACTCTTGCCAGCCACAGAAAGGAGCAGGATGTGGCTGCTGGCGATGCCTGTCATGTATATGTAGTGTATATGCGTGCTATCCCAGCCTGCTGGGAACACTTCTTCTTTGGGACTGCTTGGGCTGAGGGAGAGAAAGCAGTGGTAGTTTCTGAGGTTTCGAGTTTGCTCGAGTTTCTCAGGCTGTTTCTGGAGCCACCCAGAGTTCTCTTCCTTGAAGCATTTCAAGTCCTGCTAATTTTCAAAATTCAAACAGACACAGCCCTAAGCTAGTTGATCTGACTTCAGAGCTATTCTTACGCTGAGCTGTTGGATGATCTGATCTCCTGAGATGTCTTCCATTTCAGTTTATGACCTGGTTCTTGTGAAAAATAGGATCTTTTAGCCTGGAGAAGAGAGGTTTCTGGAGAGACAGTATTGTGGCCTTTGAATATGTAAAGAGGGTATAAGACCAATGGAGAAAGACTTTTTAGGAAGGTTTGCAGAGAAAGGACAAGGGGACATGCTTTCAAACTGAGACTAGGTTTAGATTGGCTAAAAGGAAAAGCTTTTCTACAATGAAGCTGGTGAGACACTCAAACGGCTGTTCCAGAGAAGTTGTGGATGCCCCATCATTGAGAGTGCTCCTTATCAGTTTGGCTAGTCTTGAGCAATTTGATCTACTGTAAGATCTACCTGGCAAGGAAGTAGGACTAGGTGATCTTTAATCACAGACTGTTGTATGATTCCGTGAAAGACAGAATGCAATAAAGTTCATAATTCAGATTTTGGCGCAGACATATTTATAATTTCTCACTTTATGCATCATTGCAATGACAACTTGTTAGCTTCTGAAATGATTAGCTGAGATTGATTTCCTTCCTTAGTTTCATTTTCCCTGTTATTCCTTCACTCTTGGACCTTTTTTTCACTAGATTTCCTCTTTCAGTAAACTGCCCTTAAGTATCACTTTGCTCCCCACCTGGCTTTTTTTTTTTTTTTTTTTTCAATGACACCTTTTCACTGGTTCGTTTTGGGCCTTTGCTGCTTGAAGTCCAGCAGCCTCCTTGTCAGAGCATTACGGAGCTTTCTTTACAGCTTCATCACTATGCAAAAAGCCATAAATTACTGTGTTCCATCTCACATACCATCAAGTAGCACACTAATATTCCCTCTGCTGAATAGCTGGTTGGCTTACATAGACCAGCCAAAAACCAGGAAATCCAGATGGCAGCAAGAATCTTGTAGACTACTCCCGCTGTTCATTTAAATTCTGGAGAAGTCACGTGAGGTATCACATTCTCTTGAAAGAAGTGTCTATCATCTCGGACATTCTAGAATGGGCTATTAATATTGTCATGAGTTTCTGGCTAGACTTTTTAGTATGCCAATTCAAATTCAAATGATCTGAAATGATAGAACTTCAAGAATTGTTTTTCCCAGAATCGAAGTATGATGGAGTTATATAGGGAGAATCTTAATCTTAGTTATTCTATTCCATCTCACATCATGGCTGGGGGCAGGGAGAAGGGAGTATCTTTGGGGGACAATGGGTTGCGGTGTAGTCAGTAAGCTGGGCAGAGGCGCCATCAGGTATTGTCTGTTGTTGGGGGGGGATTCATGTGAACTCTTCCTTTCTTGTACCCTGCCACCAGTATTGTTGCTAAAATTGTTTGTTTTCTCATCCAAGTGACAAAATCAGCACACTTAATGAGGGATGAAGAGGGAGCAGCGACCTCGGAACAGGAGGAAGAAGAAGCAGAGCCTGCTGTCCTCCAGAAGAAAAAAAACGCTACCAGCCAACTTTGCATCATCTGTGAACTTCCTGGGCGTGTACTCTATCCCCTTGTCCAGATCACTGAGCAAGATATTAAACAGGACTGGGCCCAAGACTGAGCCTTGGGGACCAGCTGGATGAACTCTATTTCCCACCACTCTGTGGGCCTGGCCATCACCCAGTTTGTCACCCAGCAAACAGCCCACCCATGCAAACCATAAGCAGACAGTTTCTTCAGGAGAATGATGTGAGACTCATTGCAAAAAAGATCAGGGAGATGCCTAGGAAGAGTCTCAGGTGAATCCAGGAGACTATAGTGGAGGACTATTCAGTTTTCCAATCAATTTGCTTAAAAAAACTCTACAAAACCGTAATAAAAAAACAAACAAAAAAAGCAGACCAAACAAACACACAAAACCCCCCATCCAATAATCCCCAAAGAGACAAAAAAAGCCCCCAAAAAAGCCCACCAAAAAACCCACCCAAAACTGAAAAAAAAGCCCCAAACCCAACACAAAAAATCAGGGTGAAGGTTTTTAGTAACTTTAAAAATAACAAAACAAAACGAAACAAAAAAACCCCAGAAAGTCACATTTCTAAAGGTGCTGTCCCAGCCTCTTCTCTCAGCAGGGAGGACATCCTGAAGTGGAGCCAGTTGGAAGAAAGCGGGACGGGGCAGCACCTGGGCCATTGTCACAGGACGGCCCTGTGGCTGCCCCACTGCCAAAACCTGGACACATAAATCAAACACAGGTATGCACATGTGCTTAGACACAGCAAAAATATATTTGTCTGAAAAGAATACAGGTCCATTTCTATCACTGGAAAGAGCATAATGCCTCGTCTCAGCTTTCTTTTCAGTCATTACAAATGTTTCGAAAATAAAGGAGTGCAGAAAATGGAAATATCCAAGATCAACATGAGGACCAGTAACAAAGATTCCATTTTTGAAACTGCATTGGGAATCCTCTGCAGAAATTGACTCAGAGCTCTAAGATTTACAAAAAAGACCAAGAGGATTGGAGTCAATACAACACAGTGTCTGGAGACTTCAGCTGGTTGCCTTGATTTCTCAAATATGATGGAGGAAGCACCTTAGCAACTACAGCTGCCAGTTCTCTCAGGGCCCTGACATGCCTCTGGGTGGGTGCCATGGTCTTGCATGCTCAGGTTCCTCAAGTGGTCTGAAAGCTGACCTGCTACTATGGGTTAGAATCAAGTCCACCAGTCCAATAACCTGAGAGATGTGGAAATAGTGACTGGCAGTAAAAATTGAGACCAACACTTGTTGAGTACCTCAGCCTTCTCCTTGTCTGTTGTCACTAGTCCTGTCTGGCTTATGGGGGTGGGGGGGGTGGGGAATAGGGGAGGTGTGATAGGTTTCTTTTCATCTTCCTTTTCCCACTGAAATACCCGTAGGTGCCTTTATTATTCTTAGTTTTGGCATGCTTTTCCAAATTCAGCTTCAACTGAGCCTTAGCTATACTGATCCCATCCTCACACACTCATGTGTTACCACTGTATTTTTCCCATGATTTGTCTCGCTGTGTATCGTCTGCATATTACCTACTTGCATCACATCTATTAATTTTCAATAACCTTCTGGCTTTAACTTGCTTTCAAAAAAAAACCTTTTTGAACCTTTTCACCTCAGAAATTCACCTGGGAAACCCCAAATCCCCAGAATTCGACCCAAAATTCACCTGGCACCCCAAATTCACCCTCCAAATTCGCTCCAAAATGATTGGCAACTTTACACACTCCATTTTCCCACAAAAGGATCTAGAGCCCTGTGCGCTTCGTATACAAACTAAATGCAAAAAACCTTTCTATTCATTCTCAGCAAAAAGACGTCCTATTCCTCCTTCTTTTGGACAAAACTGCCTTCACTTTCAAACTTATTCTCTTGCTCGCTTACCTGCATAATGCTTAGTCCCTGTTCTGCATGCTCATTTTCTTCACTTTTACAAGGAATCCTCTCCTCATCTTCTTCTTCCTCTGCTTCAACATGCAAAAACAAACCAAAAATTGTCTCTTCTACAGAAAATGAGGGGAGAAAAGAACACAAATGATAACCAATACCCTGCCAAGTAGAAATTTCTTCTATATTTCAGTGACTGATAGGCAGAAAAAAATGAATTTCATCTGGGGAAAGAAAGACATTCTAGGAATATTCAGACTGCTATCTTGCCCCAGGTAAAACATTTACCATGGCCTTAGCGTTAATGAGCTTGTGAACATCAGCTGCCAAGAGGAAGGACATTTCCTCCAGTTTCACACAATACTTGGTCAGTACATCTGCTATCTGTGCAATCAAAGAATACAGAAAAGCAACAACAATGAAAAGTAGAACTCAAATATCAATTTCCCAAGTTAAAATCTACATGAACAAGACAATTTTTCCATTCAAGTGAATTCGATTTAATTAATTCATTAACTACATAAGTAGCATTCTCACGTTCAAGAACGGAATTCAAAGAATCAACGTTGCTTCTTCTGAGACATTGAAGCCTGAGTAGATCCCAACTTCAAATCTAGTAGGACGCCATGAAAGCAATACCTGCTACATTTAGTACATGTAAACTACAAAGACATCTAGAACAGCTCTAAAAGATGAGCAAACCCATGAACTTTGAAGGAGACGCTAGCAAGAAATGTGGAAATAGGCTTTATCTGCCCAGTGCTTTTCCCAAAAGCACGGGCACTCCTTGGCGTCAGTGAGAGTCTCTGTCTCATTATTCAGCAGCTGGCTTAGGGTAAAAAAGGATGCATGCAATCACTTCATTCCTGTTCATGACATAAACTTACTGCATCATCGTGGAAGCCATTTACTTGGAAATATAGCCTAAAAAATAGGTGTCAGACTGGGTACATATCTAGATTGCTATGAGCAAAACCAATTTCTTTTTAACAGGAAAGCCATACAATATGCCTGCCATGGCAAATATTAGTCTACTAGCCCTGCACTTCAACGGGCAGTGAGCAGTTCATGACACCAAATTTACGTTTGGCAAGGAGACAGTCTATTTATTACAAGCCCCTAGTTCTAGAACCAAGAATTCAGGAGTTGCTCATTCCCAATGAAAATCTGTCCATTTCATACCTTTGGGGTTTTATGCTTCTGTTCTTTACCTGTCTTGAGTGTGGCTTTCTTGTGAAGTCACTGATGGGTGTTTTTCCAACACATTTCTGCTGATTACACGGTAATTGCATGGCATCAGCAGACATCTCTGAATGTCTCTTGAAAGTATGCTTTTTACTCTTCCTAGAGGACCTTGTCTTCTTCTTTCCTTCACCCAAAAGGTGGGCTAAGTGAGCCTTCAAAGAACCATCATCTCAACAATTAGAATTCTTTCAAACCTACTGAATGGAGAACAGCGACAAAAAAATTTTAAAAAGACTAGTACGCGAAAGACAGCAGAAGAGAAAGGTAAAGTAATGAATCCTACATGCCACATGCATAACTCTCTTCATTCAAGGCTATTTTCAAAATGAGAAGAAAAAAAAAAAAAAAAAAAAAGATCATCTTTTCCTCAGAGAGGAAAAGAAAGTGGAAAGTGGAGTAACTGGATTGTGTTGCCTTGCCTACAGTTACCAGAAAAGTCAACAGCAGAGTTGAAAACTCCTGAAGCTGGCTAACTACGCCTCTAAATGTTTTACTACTGTGTTATGATTCTGTCTTCAGTTAATAGAACCCGATATACAACAAAGAGATGGGAGCACATGGAGATGCATTGGAGAGCCTACGCTGGAGGTAACACATTCATTTTTTACTCAAACAAATCCAAATTAGAAATGTTGAAAATGACCTGGGGCCATTTCAACAGCCAGCAAACTAACACAACCAACCTTTGGCTTTTATTCAATCCTTTGCTTATTTTACCTGGACCTTGAAGATCTGTCTGCAGCCTTCCTCTCTGCAAATATATCACACTCGTCCTATTGAGAACCCATGGCTCATCACAGCTGCTTCGCCACGCCTGCTTCCAGAAGAACTGGCAACTACAAGCTGGGAGCCAAGAGATACAACACTTCACTTGGAAAAGGGCCTTCCATGAATCCTAGAATCCCAGAATGGTTTGGACTGGAAGCGACCTTAGAGACAGAGTCTCTTCTTCCCACATCCTGACATGGGCAGGGACACTTTTCCACTAGTCCAGGTTGCTCCATGTCTGCTCCAGCCTGGCCCTGGACACTTCCTGCCATGGGGCTCCTACACAGCCTCTTTGAGCAACATGTGCCAGGCCTCAGCACCCACACAAGGAAGAATTCCTTTCCAATATCCCATCTACCCCAGCCCTCTGGCAGTTTGAAGCTATTCCCCCTTGTCCTGCGAGTCCAGAACCTTTTCCAAAGTCCCTCCCCAGCTATCTTGGAGCCCCAGCAGGCACTGCAAGGGGCTCGAAGGTCTCCCTGGAGCCTTCTGTTCTCCAGATTGGACACCCTCAGCTCTCCCAGACTGTCCTAGAGCAAAGAAGCTCCACCTTTCAAAGCACCTTAGAAGCCTCCTACCGGCCAAACTCGATGGCAACGCTGGCCTTCCGGGCCCTACGGATATCGCTTCCGGTGTCGTTCGGGGTCAATCCCGGCTCTCTCCCCGCCCCCCATGGGGCCCTCAGGCAATGCCGCTCCGACGCAGCTCCTGCCGCTGTCAGACCAGCGGGGGGACGGGGGGCCAGCCCAGCCTCATCCACAATCCACACTGTCCTCGGCGGCTGCTGCGGGCTCATGGCGGCCCACACACCCGGAAGCAGAGCTCCGAACACAGAGGATCATAGCCCCACATTTGTGTTCGTCTCTGCACAAGGCAGGGCAGACTTGCCATGCCCGGACTTTTCAGTTCAGCACGAAAATGAGAATAAACCTGCGCCATGGGAGAGGAAACCTCTAAAGACTCCCTCATACGTGGTCGCTCAACTTAATGCCTAGGCACTTGCCATTCCTAAGGCTACACTAAAGCCCTTTTTACCTTGCGGGAAAGAAATGCCATTGTTCTGGTGTGCAGCTAAAGGCGGAGCACAGGCAGGCCAGGGCAAAAGCTGGGGCAGTGCCCGTCCTCACTCCTTCGCTGTGCTGTACTCCTTGCAGCTAGAGCGAAGCGAGAAGGACGCGAGGACGAAGAAGGCGTTCTTAAAGTAGCCCCTTGTCAGCAGCCCTGAAAGGGCGCATAACACACGGCGTCTCGCTGCCCTCCGTTCTACATACTCGCGTCTCCCTTTGCCGTCTTGCAAAAGTTGCTACCAGAGCAGAGGCGGCCAGATTGAAGAGGCTGTGCTTAGGTTCACCTTCTCCTTACTGCACGTAAGCCACGTCAAGCTCCTCGCTGCACTCTGGATTTCCCTTCTCCGCGGCACTTAGCGTGGTGCTGTGTGTGTGCAACTCGGCGCCTAGAAGTGACCGCCAATGCTTTCAGAGCGGGCTGCAAGGGAACCAAGGAGCAGCACAAGCAGCAGTGCTTCAGCTTGCTCCTTCCGACTGCTAAGGGCACTTGGGAAGGCAAGCGAGAGTCAACCACCTTCCTCTCCTAGTAGCCTCTAACGTGGTGCACACAAGCACGGCACATAGCCGCTTCGTTCACCGCCCTCGCCCTCGCCCACGCCTTGCTCCGCTTTCACTTGTCGGCGGCCAGAAGCCGCCGCAGGGGCGCCACATACCCAGCAGTGTGCGGGCAGCCAAGAGCTCGAGAACGCTGCTTCTGCCCAAGCCCGCCTAGGGCGTGCACCTTTGTTCTCAGAGCTCCGTGTAACAGTCTGCCTTTCTCGCAGTTCGAATGGAAATCGAAAGCTTTTCGCCTACGCCCTTCACAGAGATCCGTTGCTAGGACGAGAATGTCTTGTGGCCGGAGCTCGCCCCCGCCGCGAGGAAGCTGCTCTTAGCACCGCGTTGCAGGGACACGTCTCGCTTCTTGACTTCGTGCTTAGCGCTCTCCGAATTCGCTGCTAGCTCCGCGGTCCGTCTCAGCTTCAAGTAGCTGCGCTCGCAGTACATAGAGCTTCGCAAGGACCGAAGACCCGGAGGGACGTATCGCACACGACAATGTGCCAGGACAGAGACGTGTTCTACATTGTCCCTTCTCGTCATCCAGTTTGTGCCTCTGCTGCTTCTGCTGTTAGGAATCGCTCCTTGAAAGACGAGCGAGAGCGTCTTTCTGGGTGCATTGCACTGAGTGAGTGCTCGCTAAGGACTTTGCACTCGGAGCCAAGGCAACAGGGCGTGCTTGTCCGCAGAACTGAGAGCACGCTGTTGGGCAGAGCTGAAACTGACCGCTGGAGTTCAGCTCTCTCCGGACGGCAGACGCCGAAGAACGAAGCCGCTTGCGAGCGGCGCAGTGCAGCGAAGAGCACACGAGCAGCCAAAGAGCTCCTTCACAATCGCTTTCACTTCTCAGTGCTCTTGCTGCTTGGAAAAGCAGCACACAGCCGTTGCACGCCAGGGCAAAAGCTGGGGCAGTGCCCGTCCTCACTCCTTCGCTGTGCTGTACTCCTTGCAGCTAGAGCGAAGCGAGAAGGACGCGAGGACGAAGAAGGCGTTCTTAAAGTAGCCCCTTGTCAGCAGCCCTGAAAGGGCGCATAACACACGGCGTCTCGCTGCCCTCCGTTCTACATACTCGCGTCTCCCTTTGCCGTCTTGCAAAAGTTGCTACCAGAGCAGAGGCGGCCAGATTGAAGAGGCTGTGCTTAGGTTCACCTTCTCCTTACTGCACGTAAGCCACGTCAAGCTCCTCGCTGCACTCTGGATTTCCCTTCTCCGCGGCACTTAGCGTGGTGCTGTGTGTGTGCAACTCGGCGCCTAGAAGTGACCGCCAATGCTTTCAGAGCGGGCTGCAAGGGAACCAAGGAGCAGCACAAGCAGCAGTGCTTCAGCTTGCTCCTTCCGACTGCTAAGGGCACTTGGGAAGGCAAGCGAGAGTCAACCACCTTCCTCTCCTAGTAGCCTCTAACGTGGTGCACACAAGCACGGCACATAGCCGCTTCGTTCACCGCCCTCGCCCTCGCCCACGCCTTGCTCCGCTTTCACTTGTCGGCGGCCAGAAGCCGCCGCAGGGGCGCCACATACCCAGCAGTGTGCGGGCAGCCAAGAGCTCGAGAACGCTGCTTCTGCCCAAGCCCGCCTAGGGCGTGCACCTTTGTTCTCAGAGCTCCGTGTAACAGTCTGCCTTTCTCGCAGTTCGAATGGAAATCGAAAGCTTTTCGCCTACGCCCTTCACAGAGATCCGTTGCTAGGACGAGAATGTCTTGTGGCCGGAGCTCGCCCCCGCCGCGAGGAAGCTGCTCTTAGCACCGCGTTGCAGGGACACGTCTCGCTTCTTGACTTCGTGCTTAGCGCTCTCCGAATTCGCCGCTAGCTCCGCGGTCCGTCTCAGCTTCGCTCGCAGCTGCGTAGCTGCGCTCGCAGTACTTAGAGCTTCGCAAGGACCGAAGACCCGGAGGGACATATCGCACACGACAATGTGCCAGGACAAGGACGTTCTGCACTGAGTGGAGACAGAGACAGACCCAGAATTCTACACTGCCCCTTCTCTTCGGCCATCTTGTGCTCTGCTGCCTCTGCTGTGACGAATCGGTCCTTGAAAAACCAGCGAGAGCGTCTCTCCAGGCACTGAGTGTGAGCTCCCTAGGGACTTTTTCCACCTCCAAAAATACATGGGTAAGTCCTAAAAGTTTTGGTTTGATCAAGAATAGTTACGTCCAAGTATTGCTGTTCTAAACACCCTTGGTTTCAGTCTGAACTTAACTGCTTGTTTCTGTCTTTTTGCCTAGTGGCAATCTAATTCTAAGGTAACTAGATGTGTTAGATATCCATAAGTTACATCTCAGGTTAGGTGGGATAATTGGCTGGGAAGAAAATGGAATTGAGAATTTGGAAAGAATCCAAAGTGAGCTGATGTCACAATCCGAGATTCCCTTGGGTTCCAAATCCTTTCATTTGTGTTTTTGTGGGCTTTTTTGAAGGCGGTGTACAGTTGAAGCCATGATTTAGCTGCGGTGAGACCTGCTCTGCTGTAAAAGCATTATTTTCTCAGTGAGCATGGACAACAGTTAGAGTGTCGTCTTTTAAGATTCCCTGCACTCCACTTATGGTGGCAAAAGCAGTGCCTTGACTGTAATCATAAAAGTGATTACAGCTTCCTTGCTTTGACATCATGTAGGATGCTTCCTCCATCTGCTGTGGTCAGCATTAAGTAACAGATTTCTCAGTTTCTAGGAAGAGTCTAGCAAACAATCACCTTGCTCCTTCTCTTGCATTTATTCATCACTGCTATGCTGCTATACAGACAGATAGTCTGTTTATGATTCAACAATTCAATGGGACATCAAGTAAATAGCAAAGCAAAACTAACTACCGAAAGCACTATAAGGGCCAGAGATTAGCTTGGATCAAAACAGGTATTCTCCTAGCATTGTTTACAAACGACTCAGCATGTGAAACAGAAGGCACAATGTAGTTTGTGCCTTGTTTTGGGCATGCCCGGAAGAAGGAAATTCTGATTTCACATATGGGAAAAGAAATGTTGACATTTGAATGAGATTGTTCATACCCCAGAAAAGGTTGCTTTGAAAGGTTGTGGAAGTCCTGTGTGGAAACACGGCTTTACAAGTCCTTTCCACCAGGAGACAACAGCTGCAGAACATCTGGGTGTGCCAGTGTTGAGAGCACCAGCAAAGATCAAAGTGGAGAAGTTGGTGAACAATGGCAGTGGCCTGGGGGAGAGCAAGTGGGGTGCTGGCTGTGGGACCAGGGGAGTCCTGACTGATTTAGGAGGCGTGTGATGGTCTGTGCCAGCAAGCGGAGTAGTGCTGTGGCCTTGGCACACTGCGAATACTGGAATTCAGTGGGGTCACTGGGCAGGCTGAGTGTGTGAGCTGCTGGAGGGACCCAGGTTGCCCACATGTAAACATCCAGTCTCACTCTTGCCAGCCACAGAAAGGAGCAGGATGTGGCTGCTGGCGATGCCTGTCATGTATATGTAGTGTATATGCGTGCTATCCCAGCCTGCTGGGAACACTTCTTCTTTGGGACTGCTTGGGCTGAGGGAGAGAAAGCAGTGGTAGTTTCTGAGGTTTCGAGTTTGCTCGAGTTTCTCAGGCTGTTTCTGGAGCCACCCAGAGTTCTCTTCCTTGAAGCATTTCAAGTCCTGCTAATTTTCAAAATTCAAACAGACACAGCCCTAAGCTAGTTGATCTGACTTCAGAGCTATTCTTACGCTGAGCTGTTGGATGATCTGATCTCCTGAGATGTCTTCCATTTCAGTTTATGACCTGGTTCTTGTGAAAAATAGGATCTTTTAGCCTGGAGAAGAGAGGTTTCTGGAGAGACAGTATTGTGGCCTTTGAATATGTAAAGAGGGTATAAGACCAATGGAGAAAGACTTTTTAGGAAGGTTTGCAGAGAAAGGACAAGGGGACATGCTTTCAAACTGAGACTAGGTTTAGACTGGCTAAAAGGAAAAGCTTTTCTACAATGAAGCTGGTGAGACACTCAAACGGCTGTTCCAGAGAAGTTGTGGATGCCCCATCATTGAGAGTGCTCCTTATCAGTTTGGCTAGTCTTGAGCAATTTGATCTACTGTAAGATCTACCTGGCAAGGAAGTAGGACTAGGTGATCTTTAATCACAGACTGTTGTATGATTCCGTGAAAGACAGAATGCAATAAAGTTCATAATTCAGATTTTGGCGCAGACATATTTATAATTTCTCACTTTATGCATCATTGCAATGACAACTTGTTAGCTTCTGAAATGATTAGCTGAGATTGATTTCCTTCCTTAGTTTCATTTTCCCTGTTATTCCTTCACTCTTGGACCTTTTTTTCACTAGATTTCCTCTTTCAGTAAACTGCCCTTAAGTATCACTTTGCTCCCCACCTGGCTTTTTTTTTTTTTTTTTTTTTCAATGACACCTTTTCACTGGTTCGTTTTGGGCCTTTGCTGCTTGAAGTCCAGCAGCCTCCTTGTCAGAGCATTACGGAGCTTTCTTTACAGCTTCATCACTATGCAAAAAGCCATAAATTACTGTGTTCCATCTCACATACCATCAAGTAGCACACTAATATTCCCTCTGCTGAATAGCTGGTTGGCTTACATAGACCAGCCAAAAACCAGGAAATCCAGATGGCAGCAAGAATCTTGTAGACTACTCCCGCTGTTCATTTAAATTCTGGAGAAGTCACGTGAGGTATCACATTCTCTTGAAAGAAGTGTCTATCATCTCGGACATTCTAGAATGGGCTATTAATATTGTCATGAGTTTCTGGCTAGACTTTTTAGTATGCCAATTCAAATTCAAATGATCTGAAATGATAGAACTTCAAGAATTGTTTTTCCCAGAATCGAAGTATGATGGAGTTATATAGGGAGAATCTTAATCTTAGTTATTCTATTCCATCTCACATCATGGCTGGGGGCAGGGAGAAGGGAGTATCTTTGGGGGACAATGGGTTCCGGTGTAGTCAGTAAGCTGGGCAGAGGCGCCATCAGGTATTGTCTGTTGTTGGGGGGGGGATTCATGTGAACTCTTCCTTTCTTGTACCCTGCCACCAGTATTGTTGCTAAAATTGTTTGTTTTCTCATCCAAGTGACAAAATCAGCACACTTAATGAGGGATGAAGAGGGAGCAGCGACCTCGGAACAGGAGGAAGAAGAAGCAGAGCCTGCTGTCCTCCAGAAGAAAAAAAACGCTACCAGCCAACTTTGCATCATCTGTGAACTTCCTGGGCGTGTACTCTATCCCCTTGTCCAGATCACTGAGCAAGATATTAAACAGGACTGGGCCCAAGACTGAGCCTTGGGGACCAGCTGGATGAACTCTATTTCCCACCACTCTGTGGGCCTGGCCATCACCCAGTTTGTCACCCAGCAAACAGCCCACCCATGCAAACCATAAGCAGACAGTTTCTTCAGGAGAATGATGTGAGACTCATTGCAAAAAAGATCAGGGAGATGCCTAGGAAGAGTCTCAGGTGAATCCAGGAGACTATAGTGGAGGACTATTCAGTTTTCCAATCAATTTGCTTAAAAAAACTCTACAAAACCGTAATAAAAAAACAAACAAAAAAAGCAGACCAAACAAACACACAAAACCCCCCATCCAATAATCCCCAAAGAGACAAAAAAAGCCCCCAAAAAAGCCCACCAAAAAACCCACCCAAAACTGAAAAAAAAGCCCCAAACCCAACACAAAAAATCAGGGTGAAGGTTTTTAGTAACTTTAAAAATAACAAAACAAAACGAAACAAAAAAACCCCAGAAAGTCACATTTCTAAAGGTGCTGTCCCAGCCTCTTCTCTCAGCAGGGAGGACATCCTGAAGTGGAGCCAGTTGGAAGAAAGCGGGACGGGGCAGCACCTGGGCCATTGTCACAGGACGGCCCTGTGGCTGCCCCACTGCCAAAACCTGGACACATAAATCAAACACAGGTATGCACATGTGCTTAGACACAGCAAAAATATATTTGTCTGAAAAGAATACAGGTCCATTTCTATCACTGGAAAGAGCATAATGCCTCGTCTCAGCTTTCTTTTCAGTCATTACAAATGTTTCGAAAATAAAGGAGTGCAGAAAATGGAAATATCCAAGATCAACATGAGGACCAGTAACAAAGATTCCATTTTTGAAACTGCATTGGGAATCCTCTGCAGAAATTGACTCAGAGCTCTAAGATTTACAAAAAAGACCAAGAGGATTGGAGTCAATACAACACAGTGTCTGGAGACTTCAGCTGGTTGCCTTGATTTCTCAAATATGATGGAGGAAGCACCTTAGCAACTACAGCTGCCAGTTCTCTCAGGGCCCTGACATGCCTCTGGGTGGGTGCCATGGTCTTGCATGCTCAGGTTCCTCAAGTGGTCTGAAAGCTGACCTGCTACTATGGGTTAGAATCAAGTCCACCAGTCCAATAACCTGAGAGATGTGGAAATAGTGACTGGCAGTAAAAATTGAGACCAACACTTGTTGAGTACCTCAGCCTTCTCCTTGTCTGTTGTCACTAGTCCTGTCTGGCTTATGGGGGTGGGGGGGGGGGGGGAATAGGGGAGGTGTGATAGGTTTCTTTTCATCTTCCTTTTCCCACTGAAATACCCGTAGGTGCCTTTATTATTCTTAGTTTTGGCATGCTTTTCCAAATTCAGCTTCAACTGAGCCTTAGCTATACTGATCCCATCCTCACACACTCATGTGTTACCACTGTATTTTTCCCATGATTTGTCTCGCTGTGTATCGTCTGCATATTACCTACTTGCATCACATCTATTAATTTTCAATAACCTTCTGGCTTTAACTTGCTTTCAAAAAAAAACCTTTTTGAACCTTTTCACCTCAGAAATTCACCTGGGAAACCCCAAATCCCCAGAATTCGACCCAAAATTCACCTGGCACCCCAAATTCACCCTCCAAATTCGCTCCAAAATGATTGGCAACTTTACACACTCCATTTTCCCACAAAAGGATCTAGAGCCCTGTGCGCTTCGTATACAAACTAAATGCAAAAAACCTTTCTATTCATTCTCAGCAAAAAGACGTCCTATTCCTCCTTCTTTTGGACAAAACTGCCTTCACTTTCAAACTTATTCTCTTGCTCGCTTACCTGCATAATGCTTAGTCCCTGTTCTGCATGCTCATTTTCTTCACTTTTACAAGGAATCCTCTCCTCATCTTCTTCTTCCTCTGCTTCAACATGCAAAAACAAACCAAAAATTGTCTCTTCTACAGAAAATGAGGGGAGAAAAGAACACAAATGATAACCAATACCCTGCCAAGTAGAAATTTCTTCTATATTTCAGTGACTGATAGGCAGAAAAAAATGAATTTCATCTGGGGAAAGAAAGACATTCTAGGAATATTCAGACTGCTATCTTGCCCCAGGTAAAACATTTACCATGGCCTTAGCGTTAATGAGCTTGTGAACATCAGCTGCCAAGAGGAAGGACATTTCCTCCAGTTTCACACAATACTTGGTCAGTACATCTGCTATCTGTGCAATCAAAGAATACAGAAAAGCAACAACAATGAAAAGTAGAACTCAAATATCAATTTCCCAAGTTAAAATCTACATGAACAAGACAATTTTTCCATTCAAGTGAATTCGATTTAATTAATTCATTAACTACATAAGTAGCATTCTCACGTTCAAGAACGGAATTCAAAGAATCAACGTTGCTTCTTCTGAGACATTGAAGCCTGAGTAGATCCCAACTTCAAATCTAGTAGGACGCCATGAAAGCAATACCTGCTACATTTAGTACATGTAAACTACAAAGACATCTAGAACAGCTCTAAAAGATGAGCAAACCCATGAACTTTGAAGGAGACGCTAGCAAGAAATGTGGAAATAGGCTTTATCTGCCCAGTGCTTTTCCCAAAAGCACGGGCACTCCTTGGCGTCAGTGAGAGTCTCTGTCTCATTATTCAGCAGCTGGCTTAGGGTAAAAAAGGATGCATGCAATCACTTCATTCCTGTTCATGACATAAACTTACTGCATCATCGTGGAAGCCATTTACTTGGAAATATAGCCTAAAAAATAGGTGTCAGACTGGGTACATATCTAGATTGCTATGAGCAAAACCAATTTCTTTTTAACAGGAAAGCCATACAATATGCCTGCCATGGCAAATATTAGTCTACTAGCCCTGCACTTCAACGGGCAGTGAGCAGTTCATGACACCAAATTTACGTTTGGCAAGGAGACAGTCTATTTATTACAAGCCCCTAGTTCTAGAACCAAGAATTCAGGAGTTGCTCATTCCCAATGAAAATCTGTCCATTTCATACCTTTGGGGTTTTATGCTTCTGTTCTTTACCTGTCTTGAGTGTGGCTTTCTTGTGAAGTCACTGATGGGTGTTTTTCCAACACATTTCTGCTGATTACACGGTAATTGCATGGCATCAGCAGACATCTCTGAATGTCTCTTGAAAGTATGCTTTTTACTCTTCCTAGAGGACCTTGTCTTCTTCTTTCCTTCACCCAAAAGGTGGGCTAAGTGAGCCTTCAAAGAACCATCATCTCAACAATTAGAATTCTTTCAAACCTACTGAATGGAGAACAGCGACAAAAAAATTTTAAAAAGACTAGTACGCGAAAGACAGCAGAAGAGAAAGGTAAAGTAATGAATCCTACATGCCACATGCATAACTCTCTTCATTCAAGGCTATTTTCAAAATGAGAAGAAAAAAAAAAAAAAAAAAAAAGATCATCTTTTCCTCAGAGAGGAAAAGAAAGTGGAAAGTGGAGTAACTGGATTGTGTTGCCTTGCCTACAGTTACCAGAAAAGTCAACAGCAGAGTTGAAAACTCCTGAAGCTGGCTAACTACGCCTCTAAATGTTTTACTACTGTGTTATGATTCTGTCTTCAGTTAATAGAACCCGATATACAACAAAGAGATGGGAGCACATGGAGATGCATTGGAGAGCCTACGCTGGAGGTAACACATTCATTTTTTACTCAAACAAATCCAAATTAGAAATGTTGAAAATGACCTGGGGCCATTTCAACAGCCAGCAAACTAACACAACCAACCTTTGGCTTTTATTCAATCCTTTGCTTATTTTACCTGGACCTTGAAGATCTGTCTGCAGCCTTCCTCTCTGCAAATATATCACACTCGTCCTATTGAGAACCCATGGCTCATCACAGCTGCTTCGCCACGCCTGCTTCCAGAAGAACTGGCAACTACAAGCTGGGAGCCAAGAGATACAACACTTCACTTGGAAAAGGGCCTTCCATGAATCCTAGAATCCCAGAATGGTTTGGACTGGAAGCGACCTTAGAGACAGAGTCTCTTCTTCCCACATCCTGACATGGGCAGGGACACTTTTCCACTAGTCCAGGTTGCTCCATGTCTGCTCCAGCCTGGCCCTGGACACTTCCTGCCATGGGGCTCCTACACAGCCTCTTTGAGCAACATGTGCCAGGCCTCAGCACCCACACAAGGAAGAATTCCTTTCCAATATCCCATCTACCCCAGCCCTCTGGCAGTTTGAAGCTATTCCCCCTTGTCCTGCGAGTCCAGAACCTTTTCCAAAGTCCCTCCCCAGCTATCTTGGAGCCCCAGCAGGCACTGCAAGGGGCTCGAAGGTCTCCCTGGAGCCTTCTGTTCTCCAGATTGGACACCCTCAGCTCTCCCAGACTGTCCTAGAGCAAAGAAGCTCCACCTTTCAAAGCACCTTAGAAGCCTCCTACCGGCCAAACTCGATGGCAACGCTGGCCTTCCGGGCCCTACGGATATCGCTTCCGGTGTCGTTCGGGGTCAATCCCGGCTCTCTCCCCGCCCCCCATGGGGCCCTCAGGCAATGCCGCTCCGACGCAGCTCCTGCCGCTGTCAGACCAGCGGGGGGGCGGGGGGCCAGCCCAGCCTCATCCACAATCCACACTGTCCTCGGCGGCTGCTGCGGGCTCATGGCGGCCCACACACCCGGAAGCAGAGCTCCGAACACAGAGGATCATAGCCCCACATTTGTGTACGTCTCTGCACAAGGCAGGGCAGACTTGCCATGCCCGGACTTTTCAGTTCAGCACGAAAATGAGAATAAACCTGCGCCATGGGAGAGGAAACCTCTAAAGACTCCCTCATACGTGGTCGCTCAACTTAATGCCTAGGCACTTGCCATTCCTAAGGCTACACTAAAGCCCTTTTTACCTTGCGGGAAAGAAATGCCATTGTTCTGGTGTGCAGCTAAAGGCGGAGCACAGGCAGGCCAGGGCAAAAGCTGGGGCAGTGCCCGTCTTCACTCCTTCGCTGTGCTGTACTCCTTGCAGCTAGAGCGAAGCCAGATGGACGCGAGGAAGGACAAGGCGCTCTTAAAGTAGCCCCCTGTCAGCAGCCCTGAAAGGGCGCATAACACACGGCGTCTCGCTGCCCTCCGTTCTACATACTCGCGGCTCCCTTTGCCGACTTGCAAAAGTTGCTACCAGAGCAGAGGCGGCCAGATTGAAGAGGCAGAGCCTAGGGTCACCTTCTCCTTACTGCACGTAAGCCACGTCCAGCTCCTCGCTGCACTCTGGATTTCCCTTCTCCGCGGCACTTAGCGTGGTGCTGTGTGTGTGCAACTCGGCGCCTAGAAGTGACCGCCAATGCTTTCAGAGCGGGCTGCAAGGGAACCAAGGAGCAGCACAAGCAGCAGTGCTTCAGCTTGCTCCTTCCGACTGCTAAGGGCACTTGGGAAGGCAAGCGAGAGTCAACCACCTTCCTCTCCTAGTAGCCTCTAACGTGGTGCACACAAGCACGGCACATAGCCGCTTCGTTCACCGCCCTCGCCCTCGCCCACGCCTTGCTCCGCTTTCACTTGTCGGCGGCCAGAAGCCGCCGCAGGGGCGCCACATACCCAGCAGTGTGCGGGCAGCCAAGAGCTCGAGAACGCTGCTTCTGCCCAAGCCCGCCTAGGGCGTGCACCTTTGTTCTCAGAGCTCCGTGTAACAGTCTGCCTTTCTCGCAGTTCGAATGGAAATCGAAAGCTTTTCGCCTACGCCCTTCACAGAGATCCGTTGCTAGGACGAGAATGTCTTGTGGCCGGAGCTCGCCCCCGCCGCGAGGAAGCTGCTCTTAGCACCGCGTTGCAGGGACACGTCTCGCTTCTTGACTTCGTGCTTAGCGCTCTCCGAATTCGCCGCTAGCTCCGCGGTCCGTCTCAGCTTCGCTCGCAGCTGCGTAGCTGCGCTCGCAGTACTTAGAGCTTCGCAAGGACCGAAGACCCGGAGGGACATATCGCACACGACAATGTGCCAGGACAAGGACGTTCTGCACTGAGTGGAGACAGAGACAGACCCAGAATTCTACACTGCCCCTTCTCTTCGGCCATCTTGTGCTCTGCTGCCTCTGCTGTGACGAATCGGTCCTTGAAAAACCAGCGAGAGCGTCTCTCCAGGCACTGAGTGTGAGCTCCCTAGGGACTTTTTCCACCTCCAAAAATACATGGGTAAGTCCTAAAAGTTTTGGTTTGATCAAGAATAGTTACGTCCAAGTATTGCTGTTCTAAACACCCTTGGTTTCAGTCTGAACTTAACTGCTTGTTTCTGTCTTTTTGCCTAGTGGCAATCTAATTCTAAGGTAACTAGATGTGTTAGATATCCATAAGTTACATCTCAGGTTAGGTGGGATAATTGGCTGGGAAGAAAATGGAATTGAGAATTTGGAAAGAATCCAAAGTGAGCTGATGTCACAATCCGAGATTCCCTTGGGTTCCAAATCCTTTCATTTGTGTTTTTGTGGGCTTTTTTGAAGGCGGTGTACAGTTGAAGCCATGATTTAGCTGCGGTGAGACCTGCTCTGCTGTAAAAGCATTATTTTCTCAGTGAGCATGGACAACAGTTAGAGTGTCGTCTTTTAAGATTCCCTGCACTCCACTTATGGTGGCAAAAGCAGTGCCTTGACTGTAATCATAAAAGTGATTACAGCTTCCTTGCTTTGACATCATGTAGGATGCTTCCTCCATCTGCTGTGGTCAGCATTAAGTAACAGATTTCTCAGTTTCTAGGAAGAGTCTAGCAAACAATCACCTTGCTCCTTCTCTTGCATTTATTCATCACTGCTATGCTGCTATACAGACAGATAGTCTGTTTATGATTCAACAATTCAATGGGACATCAAGTAAATAGCAAAGCAAAACTAACTACCGAAAGCACTATAAGGGCCAGAGATTAGCTTGGATCAAAACAGGTATTCTCCTAGCATTGTTTACAAACGACTCAGCATGTGAAACAGAAGGCACAATGTAGTTTGTGCCTTGTTTTGGGCATGCCCGGAAGAAGGAAATTCTGATTTCACATATGGGAAAAGAAATGTTGACATTTGAATGAGATTGTTCATACCCCAGAAAAGGTTGCTTTGAAAGGTTGTGGAAGTCCTGTGTGGAAACACGGCTTTACAAGTCCTTTCCACCAGGAGACAACAGCTGCAGAACATCTGGGTGTGCCAGTGTTGAGAGCACCAGCAAAGATCAAAGTGGAGAAGTTGGTGAACAATGGCAGTGGCCTGGGGGAGAGCAAGTGGGGTGCTGGCTGTGGGACCAGGGGAGTCCTGACTGATTTAGGAGGCGTGTGATGGTCTGTGCCAGCAAGCGGAGTAGTGCTGTGGCCTTGGCACACTGCGAATACTGGAATTCAGTGGGGTCACTGGGCAGGCTGAGTGTGTGAGCTGCTGGAGGGACCCAGGTTGCCCACATGTAAACATCCAGTCTCACTCTTGCCAGCCACAGAAAGGAGCAGGATGTGGCTGCTGGCGATGCCTGTCATGTATATGTAGTGTATATGCGTGCTATCCCAGCCTGCTGGGAACACTTCTTCTTTGGGACTGCTTGGGCTGAGGGAGAGAAAGCAGTGGTAGTTTCTGAGGTTTCGAGTTTGCTCGAGTTTCTCAGGCTGTTTCTGGAGCCACCCAGAGTTCTCTTCCTTGAAGCATTTCAAGTCCTGCTAATTTTCAAAATTCAAACAGACACAGCCCTAAGCTAGTTGATCTGACTTCAGAGCTATTCTTACGCTGAGCTGTTGGATGATCTGATCTCCTGAGATGTCTTCCATTTCAGTTTATGACCTGGTTCTTGTGAAAAATAGGATCTTTTAGCCTGGAGAAGAGAGGTTTCTGGAGAGACAGTATTGTGGCCTTTGAATATGTAAAGAGGGTATAAGACCAATGGAGAAAGACTTTTTAGGAAGGTTTGCAGAGAAAGGACAAGGGGACATGCTTTCAAACTGAGACTAGGTTTAGACTGGCTAAAAGGAAAAGCTTTTCTACAATGAAGCTGGTGAGACACTCAAACGGCTGTTCCAGAGAAGTTGTGGATGCCCCATCATTGAGAGTGCTCCTTATCAGTTTGGCTAGTCTTGAGCAATTTGATCTACTGTAAGATCTACCTGGCAAGGAAGTAGGACTAGGTGATCTTTAATCACAGACTGTTGTATGATTCCGTGAAAGACAGAATGCAATAAAGTTCATAATTCAGATTTTGGCGCAGACATATTTATAATTTCTCACTTTATGCATCATTGCAATGACAACTTGTTAGCTTCTGAAATGATTAGCTGAGATTGATTTCCTTCCTTAGTTTCATTTTCCCTGTTATTCCTTCACTCTTGGACCTTTTTTTCACTAGATTTCCTCTTTCAGTAAACTGCCCTTAAGTATCACTTTGCTCCCCACCTGGCTTTTTTTTTTTTTTTTTTTTTCAATGACACCTTTTCACTGGTTCGTTTTGGGCCTTTGCTGCTTGAAGTCCAGCAGCCTCCTTGTCAGAGCATTACGGAGCTTTCTTTACAGCTTCATCACTATGCAAAAAGCCATAAATTACTGTGTTCCATCTCACATACCATCAAGTAGCACACTAATATTCCCTCTGCTGAATAGCTGGTTGGCTTACATAGACCAGCCAAAAACCAGGAAATCCAGATGGCAGCAAGAATCTTGTAGACTACTCCCGCTGTTCATTTAAATTCTGGAGAAGTCACGTGAGGTATCACATTCTCTTGAAAGAAGTGTCTATCATCTCGGACATTCTAGAATGGGCTATTAATATTGTCATGAGTTTCTGGCTAGACTTTTTAGTATGCCAATTCAAATTCAAATGATCTGAAATGATAGAACTTCAAGAATTGTTTTTCCCAGAATCGAAGTATGATGGAGTTATATAGGGAGAATCTTAATCTTAGTTATTCTATTCCATCTCACATCATGGCTGGGGGCAGGGAGAAGGGAGTATCTTTGGGGGACAATGGGTTCCGGTGTAGTCAGTAAGCTGGGCAGAGGCGCCATCAGGTATTGTCTGTTGTTGGGGGGGGGATTCATGTGAACTCTTCCTTTCTTGTACCCTGCCACCAGTATTGTTGCTAAAATTGTTTGTTTTCTCATCCAAGTGACAAAATCAGCACACTTAATGAGGGATGAAGAGGGAGCAGCGACCTCGGAACAGGAGGAAGAAGAAGCAGAGCCTGCTGTCCTCCAGAAGAAAAAAAACGCTACCAGCCAACTTTGCATCATCTGTGAACTTCCTGGGCGTGTACTCTATCCCCTTGTCCAGATCACTGAGCAAGATATTAAACAGGACTGGGCCCAAGACTGAGCCTTGGGGACCAGCTGGATGAACTCTATTTCCCACCACTCTGTGGGCCTGGCCATCACCCAGTTTGTCACCCAGCAAACAGCCCACCCATGCAAACCATAAGCAGACAGTTTCTTCAGGAGAATGATGTGAGACTCATTGCAAAAAAGATCAGGGAGATGCCTAGGAAGAGTCTCAGGTGAATCCAGGAGACTATAGTGGAGGACTATTCAGTTTTCCAATCAATTTGCTTAAAAAAACTCTACAAAACCGTAATAAAAAAACAAACAAAAAAAGCAGACCAAACAAACACACAAAACCCCCCATCCAATAATCCCCAAAGAGACAAAAAAAGCCCCCAAAAAAGCCCACCAAAAAACCCACCCAAAACTGAAAAAAAAGCCCCAAACCCAACACAAAAAATCAGGGTGAAGGTTTTTAGTAACTTTAAAAATAACAAAACAAAACGAAACAAAAAAACCCCAGAAAGTCACATTTCTAAAGGTGCTGTCCCAGCCTCTTCTCTCAGCAGGGAGGACATCCTGAAGTGGAGCCAGTTGGAAGAAAGCGGGACGGGGCAGCACCTGGGCCATTGTCACAGGACGGCCCTGTGGCTGCCCCACTGCCAAAACCTGGACACATAAATCAAACACAGGTATGCACATGTGCTTAGACACAGCAAAAATATATTTGTCTGAAAAGAATACAGGTCCATTTCTATCACTGGAAAGAGCATAATGCCTCGTCTCAGCTTTCTTTTCAGTCATTACAAATGTTTCGAAAATAAAGGAGTGCAGAAAATGGAAATATCCAAGATCAACATGAGGACCAGTAACAAAGATTCCATTTTTGAAACTGCATTGGGAATCCTCTGCAGAAATTGACTCAGAGCTCTAAGATTTACAAAAAAGACCAAGAGGATTGGAGTCAATACAACACAGTGTCTGGAGACTTCAGCTGGTTGCCTTGATTTCTCAAATATGATGGAGGAAGCACCTTAGCAACTACAGCTGCCAGTTCTCTCAGGGCCCTGACATGCCTCTGGGTGGGTGCCATGGTCTTGCATGCTCAGGTTCCTCAAGTGGTCTGAAAGCTGACCTGCTACTATGGGTTAGAATCAAGTCCACCAGTCCAATAACCTGAGAGATGTGGAAATAGTGACTGGCAGTAAAAATTGAGACCAACACTTGTTGAGTACCTCAGCCTTCTCCTTGTCTGTTGTCACTAGTCCTGTCTGGCTTATGGGGGTGGGGGGGGGGGGGGAATAGGGGAGGTGTGATAGGTTTCTTTTCATCTTCCTTTTCCCACTGAAATACCCGTAGGTGCCTTTATTATTCTTAGTTTTGGCATGCTTTTCCAAATTCAGCTTCAACTGAGCCTTAGCTATACTGATCCCATCCTCACACACTCATGTGTTACCACTGTATTTTTCCCATGATTTGTCTCGCTGTGTATCGTCTGCATATTACCTACTTGCATCACATCTATTAATTTTCAATAACCTTCTGGCTTTAACTTGCTTTCAAAAAAAAACCTTTTTGAACCTTTTCACCTCAGAAATTCACCTGGGAAACCCCAAATCCCCAGAATTCGACCCAAAATTCACCTGGCACCCCAAATTCACCCTCCAAATTCGCTCCAAAATGATTGGCAACTTTACACACTCCATTTTCCCACAAAAGGATCTAGAGCCCTGTGCGCTTCGTATACAAACTAAATGCAAAAAACCTTTCTATTCATTCTCAGCAAAAAGACGTCCTATTCCTCCTTCTTTTGGACAAAACTGCCTTCACTTTCAAACTTATTCTCTTGCTCGCTTACCTGCATAATGCTTAGTCCCTGTTCTGCATGCTCATTTTCTTCACTTTTACAAGGAATCCTCTCCTCATCTTCTTCTTCCTCTGCTTCAACATGCAAAAACAAACCAAAAATTGTCTCTTCTACAGAAAATGAGGGGAGAAAAGAACACAAATGATAACCAATACCCTGCCAAGTAGAAATTTCTTCTATATTTCAGTGACTGATAGGCAGAAAAAAATGAATTTCATCTGGGGAAAGAAAGACATTCTAGGAATATTCAGACTGCTATCTTGCCCCAGGTAAAACATTTACCATGGCCTTAGCGTTAATGAGCTTGTGAACATCAGCTGCCAAGAGGAAGGACATTTCCTCCAGTTTCACACAATACTTGGTCAGTACATCTGCTATCTGTGCAATCAAAGAATACAGAAAAGCAACAACAATGAAAAGTAGAACTCAAATATCAATTTCCCAAGTTAAAATCTACATGAACAAGACAATTTTTCCATTCAAGTGAATTCGATTTAATTAATTCATTAACTACATAAGTAGCATTCTCACGTTCAAGAACGGAATTCAAAGAATCAACGTTGCTTCTTCTGAGACATTGAAGCCTGAGTAGATCCCAACTTCAAATCTAGTAGGACGCCATGAAAGCAATACCTGCTACATTTAGTACATGTAAACTACAAAGACATCTAGAACAGCTCTAAAAGATGAGCAAACCCATGAACTTTGAAGGAGACGCTAGCAAGAAATGTGGAAATAGGCTTTATCTGCCCAGTGCTTTTCCCAAAAGCACGGGCACTCCTTGGCGTCAGTGAGAGTCTCTGTCTCATTATTCAGCAGCTGGCTTAGGGTAAAAAAGGATGCATGCAATCACTTCATTCCTGTTCATGACATAAACTTACTGCATCATCGTGGAAGCCATTTACTTGGAAATATAGCCTAAAAAATAGGTGTCAGACTGGGTACATATCTAGATTGCTATGAGCAAAACCAATTTCTTTTTAACAGGAAAGCCATACAATATGCCTGCCATGGCAAATATTAGTCTACTAGCCCTGCACTTCAACGGGCAGTGAGCAGTTCATGACACCAAATTTACGTTTGGCAAGGAGACAGTCTATTTATTACAAGCCCCTAGTTCTAGAACCAAGAATTCAGGAGTTGCTCATTCCCAATGAAAATCTGTCCATTTCATACCTTTGGGGTTTTATGCTTCTGTTCTTTACCTGTCTTGAGTGTGGCTTTCTTGTGAAGTCACTGATGGGTGTTTTTCCAACACATTTCTGCTGATTACACGGTAATTGCATGGCATCAGCAGACATCTCTGAATGTCTCTTGAAAGTATGCTTTTTACTCTTCCTAGAGGACCTTGTCTTCTTCTTTCCTTCACCCAAAAGGTGGGCTAAGTGAGCCTTCAAAGAACCATCATCTCAACAATTAGAATTCTTTCAAACCTACTGAATGGAGAACAGCGACAAAAAAATTTTAAAAAGACTAGTACGCGAAAGACAGCAGAAGAGAAAGGTAAAGTAATGAATCCTACATGCCACATGCATAACTCTCTTCATTCAAGGCTATTTTCAAAATGAGAAGAAAAAAAAAAAAAAAAAAAAAGATCATCTTTTCCTCAGAGAGGAAAAGAAAGTGGAAAGTGGAGTAACTGGATTGTGTTGCCTTGCCTACAGTTACCAGAAAAGTCAACAGCAGAGTTGAAAACTCCTGAAGCTGGCTAACTACGCCTCTAAATGTTTTACTACTGTGTTATGATTCTGTCTTCAGTTAATAGAACCCGATATACAACAAAGAGATGGGAGCACATGGAGATGCATTGGAGAGCCTACGCTGGAGGTAACACATTCATTTTTTACTCAAACAAATCCAAATTAGAAATGTTGAAAATGACCTGGGGCCATTTCAACAGCCAGCAAACTAACACAACCAACCTTTGGCTTTTATTCAATCCTTTGCTTATTTTACCTGGACCTTGAAGATCTGTCTGCAGCCTTCCTCTCTGCAAATATATCACACTCGTCCTATTGAGAACCCATGGCTCATCACAGCTGCTTCGCCACGCCTGCTTCCAGAAGAACTGGCAACTACAAGCTGGGAGCCAAGAGATACAACACTTCACTTGGAAAAGGGCCTTCCATGAATCCTAGAATCCCAGAATGGTTTGGACTGGAAGCGACCTTAGAGACAGAGTCTCTTCTTCCCACATCCTGACATGGGCAGGGACACTTTTCCACTAGTCCAGGTTGCTCCATGTCTGCTCCAGCCTGGCCCTGGACACTTCCTGCCATGGGGCTCCTACACAGCCTCTTTGAGCAACATGTGCCAGGCCTCAGCACCCACACAAGGAAGAATTCCTTTCCAATATCCCATCTACCCCAGCCCTCTGGCAGTTTGAAGCTATTCCCCCTTGTCCTGCGAGTCCAGAACCTTTTCCAAAGTCCCTCCCCAGCTATCTTGGAGCCCCAGCAGGCACTGCAAGGGGCTCGAAGGTCTCCCTGGAGCCTTCTGTTCTCCAGATTGGACACCCTCAGCTCTCCCAGACTGTCCTAGAGCAAAGAAGCTCCACCTTTCAAAGCACCTTAGAAGCCTCCTACCGGCCAAACTCGATGGCAACGCTGGCCTTCCGGGCCCTACGGATATCGCTTCCGGTGTCGTTCGGGGTCAATCCCGGCTCTCTCCCCGCCCCCCATGGGGCCCTCAGGCAATGCCGCTCCGACGCAGCTCCTGCCGCTGTCAGACCAGCGGGGGGGCGGGGGGCCAGCCCAGCCTCATCCACAATCCACACTGTCCTCGGCGGCTGCTGCGGGCTCATGGCGGCCCACACACCCGGAAGCAGAGCTCCGAACACAGAGGATCATAGCCCCACATTTGTGTTCGTCTCTGCACAAGGCAGGGCAGACTTGCCATGCCCGGACTTTTCAGTTCAGCACGAAAATGAGAATAAACCTGCGCCATGGGAGAGGAAACCTCTAAAGACTCCCTCATACGTGGTCGCTCAACTTAATGCCTAGGCACTTGCCATTCCTAAGGCTACACTAAAGCCCTTTTTACCTTGCGGGAAAGAAATGCCATTGTTCTGGTGTGCAGCTAAAGGCGGAGCACAGGCAGGCCAGGGCAAAAGCTGGGGCAGTGCCCGTCTTCACTCCTTCGCTGTGCTGTACTCCTTGCAGCTAGAGCGAAGCCAGATGGACGCGAGGAAGGACAAGGCGCTCTTAAAGTAGCCCCCTGTCAGCAGCCCTGAAAGGGCGCATAACACACGGCGTCTCGCTGCCCTCCGTTCTACATACTCGCGGCTCCCTTTGCCGACTTGCAAAAGTTGCTACCAGAGCAGAGGCGGCCAGATTGAAGAGGCAGAGCCTAGGGTCACCTTCTCCTTACTGCACGTAAGCCACGTCCAGCTCCTCGCTGCACTCTGGATTTCCCTTCTCCGCGGCACTTAGCGTGGTGCTGTGTGTGTGCAACTCGGCGCCTAGAAGTGACCGCCAATGCTTTCAGAGCGGGCTGCAAGGGAACCAAGGAGCAGCACAAGCAGCAGTGCTTCAGCTTGCTCCTTCCGACTGCTAAGGGCACTTGGGAAGGCAAGCGAGAGTCAACCACCTTCCTCTCCTAGTAGCCTCTAACGTGGTGCACACAAGCACGGCACATAGCCGCTTCGTTCACCGCCCTCGCCCTCGCCCACGCCTTGCTCCGCTTTCACTTGTCGGCGGCCAGAAGCCGCCGCAGGGGCGCCACATACCCAGCAGTGTGCGGGCAGCCAAGAGCTCGAGAACGCTGCTTCTGCCCAAGCCCGCCTAGGGCGTGCACCTTTGTTCTCAGAGCTCCGTGTAACAGTCTGCCTTTCTCGCAGTTCGAATGGAAATCGAAAGCTTTTCGCCTACGCCCTTCACAGAGATCCGTTGCTAGGACGAGAATGTCTTGTGGCCGGAGCTCGCCCCCGCCGCGAGGAAGCTGCTCTTAGCACCGCGTTGCAGGGACACGTCTCGCTTCTTGACTTCGTGCTTAGCGCTCTCCGAATTCGCCGCTAGCTCCGCGGTCCGTCTCAGCTTCGCTCGCAGCTGCGTAGCTGCGCTCGCAGTACTTAGAGCTTCGCAAGGACCGAAGACCCGGAGGGACATATCGCACACGACAATGTGCCAGGACAAGGACGTTCTGCACTGAGTGGAGACAGAGACAGACCCAGAATTCTACACTGCCCCTTCTCTTCGGCCATCTTGTGCTCTGCTGCCTCTGCTGTGACGAATCGGTCCTTGAAAAACCAGCGAGAGCGTCTCTCCAGGCACTGAGTGTGAGCTCCCTAGGGACTTTTTCCACCTCCAAAAATACATGGGTAAGTCCTAAAAGTTTTGGTTTGATCAAGAATAGTTACGTCCAAGTATTGCTGTTCTAAACACCCTTGGTTTCAGTCTGAACTTAACTGCTTGTTTCTGTCTTTTTGCCTAGTGGCAATCTAATTCTAAGGTAACTAGATGTGTTAGATATCCATAAGTTACATCTCAGGTTAGGTGGGATAATTGGCTGGGAAGAAAATGGAATTGAGAATTTGGAAAGAATCCAAAGTGAGCTGATGTCACAATCCGAGATTCCCTTGGGTTCCAAATCCTTTCATTTGTGTTTTTGTGGGCTTTTTTGAAGGCGGTGTACAGTTGAAGCCATGATTTAGCTGCGGTGAGACCTGCTCTGCTGTAAAAGCATTATTTTCTCAGTGAGCATGGACAACAGTTAGAGTGTCGTCTTTTAAGATTCCCTGCACTCCACTTATGGTGGCAAAAGCAGTGCCTTGACTGTAATCATAAAAGTGATTACAGCTTCCTTGCTTTGACATCATGTAGGATGCTTCCTCCATCTGCTGTGGTCAGCATTAAGTAACAGATTTCTCAGTTTCTAGGAAGAGTCTAGCAAACAATCACCTTGCTCCTTCTCTTGCATTTATTCATCACTGCTATGCTGCTATACAGACAGATAGTCTGTTTATGATTCAACAATTCAATGGGACATCAAGTAAATAGCAAAGCAAAACTAACTACCGAAAGCACTATAAGGGCCAGAGATTAGCTTGGATCAAAACAGGTATTCTCCTAGCATTGTTTACAAACGACTCAGCATGTGAAACAGAAGGCACAATGTAGTTTGTGCCTTGTTTTGGGCATGCCCGGAAGAAGGAAATTCTGATTTCACATATGGGAAAAGAAATGTTGACATTTGAATGAGATTGTTCATACCCCAGAAAAGGTTGCTTTGAAAGGTTGTGGAAGTCCTGTGTGGAAACACGGCTTTACAAGTCCTTTCCACCAGGAGACAACAGCTGCAGAACATCTGGGTGTGCCAGTGTTGAGAGCACCAGCAAAGATCAAAGTGGAGAAGTTGGTGAACAATGGCAGTGGCCTGGGGGAGAGCAAGTGGGGTGCTGGCTGTGGGACCAGGGGAGTCCTGACTGATTTAGGAGGCGTGTGATGGTCTGTGCCAGCAAGCGGAGTAGTGCTGTGGCCTTGGCACACTGCGAATACTGGAATTCAGTGGGGTCACTGGGCAGGCTGAGTGTGTGAGCTGCTGGAGGGACCCAGGTTGCCCACATGTAAACATCCAGTCTCACTCTTGCCAGCCACAGAAAGGAGCAGGATGTGGCTGCTGGCGATGCCTGTCATGTATATGTAGTGTATATGCGTGCTATCCCAGCCTGCTGGGAACACTTCTTCTTTGGGACTGCTTGGGCTGAGGGAGAGAAAGCAGTGGTAGTTTCTGAGGTTTCGAGTTTGCTCGAGTTTCTCAGGCTGTTTCTGGAGCCACCCAGAGTTCTCTTCCTTGAAGCATTTCAAGTCCTGCTAATTTTCAAAATTCAAACAGACACAGCCCTAAGCTAGTTGATCTGACTTCAGAGCTATTCTTACGCTGAGCTGTTGGATGATCTGATCTCCTGAGATGTCTTCCATTTCAGTTTATGACCTGGTTCTTGTGAAAAATAGGATCTTTTAGCCTGGAGAAGAGAGGTTTCTGGAGAGACAGTATTGTGGCCTTTGAATATGTAAAGAGGGTATAAGACCAATGGAGAAAGACTTTTTAGGAAGGTTTGCAGAGAAAGGACAAGGGGACATGCTTTCAAACTGAGACTAGGTTTAGACTGGCTAAAAGGAAAAGCTTTTCTACAATGAAGCTGGTGAGACACTCAAACGGCTGTTCCAGAGAAGTTGTGGATGCCCCATCATTGAGAGTGCTCCTTATCAGTTTGGCTAGTCTTGAGCAATTTGATCTACTGTAAGATCTACCTGGCAAGGAAGTAGGACTAGGTGATCTTTAATCACAGACTGTTGTATGATTCCGTGAAAGACAGAATGCAATAAAGTTCATAATTCAGATTTTGGCGCAGACATATTTATAATTTCTCACTTTATGCATCATTGCAATGACAACTTGTTAGCTTCTGAAATGATTAGCTGAGATTGATTTCCTTCCTTAGTTTCATTTTCCCTGTTATTCCTTCACTCTTGGACCTTTTTTTCACTAGATTTCCTCTTTCAGTAAACTGCCCTTAAGTATCACTTTGCTCCCCACCTGGCTTTTTTTTTTTTTTTTTTTTTTCAATGACACCTTTTCACTGGTTCGTTTTGGGCCTTTGCTGCTTGAAGTCCAGCAGCCTCCTTGTCAGAGCATTACGGAGCTTTCTTTACAGCTTCATCACTATGCAAAAAGCCATAAATTACTGTGTTCCATCTCACATACCATCAAGTAGCACACTAATATTCCCTCTGCTGAATAGCTGGTTGGCTTACATAGACCAGCCAAAAACCAGGAAATCCAGATGGCAGCAAGAATCTTGTAGACTACTCCCGCTGTTCATTTAAATTCTGGAGAAGTCACGTGAGGTATCACATTCTCTTGAAAGAAGTGTCTATCATCTCGGACATTCTAGAATGGGCTATTAATATTGTCATGAGTTTCTGGCTAGACTTTTTAGTATGCCAATTCAAATTCAAATGATCTGAAATGATAGAACTTCAAGAATTGTTTTTCCCAGAATCGAAGTATGATGGAGTTATATAGGGAGAATCTTAATCTTAGTTATTCTATTCCATCTCACATCATGGCTGGGGGCAGGGAGAAGGGAGTATCTTTGGGGGACAATGGGTTCCGGTGTAGTCAGTAAGCTGGGCAGAGGCGCCATCAGGTATTGTCTGTTGTTGGGGGGGGGATTCATGTGAACTCTTCCTTTCTTGTACCCTGCCACCAGTATTGTTGCTAAAATTGTTTGTTTTCTCATCCAAGTGACAAAATCAGCACACTTAATGAGGGATGAAGAGGGAGCAGCGACCTCGGAACAGGAGGAAGAAGAAGCAGAGCCTGCTGTCCTCCAGAAGAAAAAAAACGCTACCAGCCAACTTTGCATCATCTGTGAACTTCCTGGGCGTGTACTCTATCCCCTTGTCCAGATCACTGAGCAAGATATTAAACAGGACTGGGCCCAAGACTGAGCCTTGGGGACCAGCTGGATGAACTCTATTTCCCACCACTCTGTGGGCCTGGCCATCACCCAGTTTGTCACCCAGCAAACAGCCCACCCATGCAAACCATAAGCAGACAGTTTCTTCAGGAGAATGATGTGAGACTCATTGCAAAAAAGATCAGGGAGATGCCTAGGAAGAGTCTCAGGTGAATCCAGGAGACTATAGTGGAGGACTATTCAGTTTTCCAATCAATTTGCTTAAAAAAACTCTACAAAACCGTAATAAAAAAACAAACAAAAAAAGCAGACCAAACAAACACACAAAACCCCCCATCCAATAATCCCCAAAGAGACAAAAAAAGCCCCCAAAAAAGCCCACCAAAAAACCCACCCAAAACTGAAAAAAAAGCCCCAAACCCAACACAAAAAATCAGGGTGAAGGTTTTTAGTAACTTTAAAAATAACAAAACAAAACGAAACAAAAAAACCCCAGAAAGTCACATTTCTAAAGGTGCTGTCCCAGCCTCTTCTCTCAGCAGGGAGGACATCCTGAAGTGGAGCCAGTTGGAAGAAAGCGGGACGGGGCAGCACCTGGGCCATTGTCACAGGACGGCCCTGTGGCTGCCCCACTGCCAAAACCTGGACACATAAATCAAACACAGGTATGCACATGTGCTTAGACACAGCAAAAATATATTTGTCTGAAAAGAATACAGGTCCATTTCTATCACTGGAAAGAGCATAATGCCTCGTCTCAGCTTTCTTTTCAGTCATTACAAATGTTTCGAAAATAAAGGAGTGCAGAAAATGGAAATATCCAAGATCAACATGAGGACCAGTAACAAAGATTCCATTTTTGAAACTGCATTGGGAATCCTCTGCAGAAATTGACTCAGAGCTCTAAGATTTACAAAAAAGACCAAGAGGATTGGAGTCAATACAACACAGTGTCTGGAGACTTCAGCTGGTTGCCTTGATTTCTCAAATATGATGGAGGAAGCACCTTAGCAACTACAGCTGCCAGTTCTCTCAGGGCCCTGACATGCCTCTGGGTGGGTGCCATGGTCTTGCATGCTCAGGTTCCTCAAGTGGTCTGAAAGCTGACCTGCTACTATGGGTTAGAATCAAGTCCACCAGTCCAATAACCTGAGAGATGTGGAAATAGTGACTGGCAGTAAAAATTGAGACCAACACTTGTTGAGTACCTCAGCCTTCTCCTTGTCTGTTGTCACTAGTCCTGTCTGGCTTATGGGGGTGGGGGGGGGGGGGGGAATAGGGGAGGTGTGATAGGTTTCTTTTCATCTTCCTTTTCCCACTGAAATACCCGTAGGTGCCTTTATTATTCTTAGTTTTGGCATGCTTTTCCAAATTCAGCTTCAACTGAGCCTTAGCTATACTGATCCCATCCTCACACACTCATGTGTTACCACTGTATTTTTCCCATGATTTGTCTCGCTGTGTATCGTCTGCATATTACCTACTTGCATCACATCTATTAATTTTCAATAACCTTCTGGCTTTAACTTGCTTTCAAAAAAAAACCTTTTTGAACCTTTTCACCTCAGAAATTCACCTGGGAAACCCCAAATCCCCAGAATTCGACCCAAAATTCACCTGGCACCCCAAATTCACCCTCCAAATTCGCTCCAAAATGATTGGCAACTTTACACACTCCATTTTCCCACAAAAGGATCTAGAGCCCTGTGCGCTTCGTATACAAACTAAATGCAAAAAACCTTTCTATTCATTCTCAGCAAAAAGACGTCCTATTCCTCCTTCTTTTGGACAAAACTGCCTTCACTTTCAAACTTATTCTCTTGCTCGCTTACCTGCATAATGCTTAGTCCCTGTTCTGCATGCTCATTTTCTTCACTTTTACAAGGAATCCTCTCCTCATCTTCTTCTTCCTCTGCTTCAACATGCAAAAACAAACCAAAAATTGTCTCTTCTACAGAAAATGAGGGGAGAAAAGAACACAAATGATAACCAATACCCTGCCAAGTAGAAATTTCTTCTATATTTCAGTGACTGATAGGCAGAAAAAAATGAATTTCATCTGGGGAAAGAAAGACATTCTAGGAATATTCAGACTGCTATCTTGCCCCAGGTAAAACATTTACCATGGCCTTAGCGTTAATGAGCTTGTGAACATCAGCTGCCAAGAGGAAGGACATTTCCTCCAGTTTCACACAATACTTGGTCAGTACATCTGCTATCTGTGCAATCAAAGAATACAGAAAAGCAACAACAATGAAAAGTAGAACTCAAATATCAATTTCCCAAGTTAAAATCTACATGAACAAGACAATTTTTCCATTCAAGTGAATTCGATTTAATTAATTCATTAACTACATAAGTAGCATTCTCACGTTCAAGAACGGAATTCAAAGAATCAACGTTGCTTCTTCTGAGACATTGAAGCCTGAGTAGATCCCAACTTCAAATCTAGTAGGACGCCATGAAAGCAATACCTGCTACATTTAGTACATGTAAACTACAAAGACATCTAGAACAGCTCTAAAAGATGAGCAAACCCATGAACTTTGAAGGAGACGCTAGCAAGAAATGTGGAAATAGGCTTTATCTGCCCAGTGCTTTTCCCAAAAGCACGGGCACTCCTTGGCGTCAGTGAGAGTCTCTGTCTCATTATTCAGCAGCTGGCTTAGGGTAAAAAAGGATGCATGCAATCACTTCATTCCTGTTCATGACATAAACTTACTGCATCATCGTGGAAGCCATTTACTTGGAAATATAGCCTAAAAAATAGGTGTCAGACTGGGTACATATCTAGATTGCTATGAGCAAAACCAATTTCTTTTTAACAGGAAAGCCATACAATATGCCTGCCATGGCAAATATTAGTCTACTAGCCCTGCACTTCAACGGGCAGTGAGCAGTTCATGACACCAAATTTACGTTTGGCAAGGAGACAGTCTATTTATTACAAGCCCCTAGTTCTAGAACCAAGAATTCAGGAGTTGCTCATTCCCAATGAAAATCTGTCCATTTCATACCTTTGGGGTTTTATGCTTCTGTTCTTTACCTGTCTTGAGTGTGGCTTTCTTGTGAAGTCACTGATGGGTGTTTTTCCAACACATTTCTGCTGATTACACGGTAATTGCATGGCATCAGCAGACATCTCTGAATGTCTCTTGAAAGTATGCTTTTTACTCTTCCTAGAGGACCTTGTCTTCTTCTTTCCTTCACCCAAAAGGTGGGCTAAGTGAGCCTTCAAAGAACCATCATCTCAACAATTAGAATTCTTTCAAACCTACTGAATGGAGAACAGCGACAAAAAAATTTTAAAAAGACTAGTACGCGAAAGACAGCAGAAGAGAAAGGTAAAGTAATGAATCCTACATGCCACATGCATAACTCTCTTCATTCAAGGCTATTTTCAAAATGAGAAGAAAAAAAAAAAAAAAAAAAAAGATCATCTTTTCCTCAGAGAGGAAAAGAAAGTGGAAAGTGGAGTAACTGGATTGTGTTGCCTTGCCTACAGTTACCAGAAAAGTCAACAGCAGAGTTGAAAACTCCTGAAGCTGGCTAACTACGCCTCTAAATGTTTTACTACTGTGTTATGATTCTGTCTTCAGTTAATAGAACCCGATATACAACAAAGAGATGGGAGCACATGGAGATGCATTGGAGAGCCTACGCTGGAGGTAACACATTCATTTTTTACTCAAACAAATCCAAATTAGAAATGTTGAAAATGACCTGGGGCCATTTCAACAGCCAGCAAACTAACACAACCAACCTTTGGCTTTTATTCAATCCTTTGCTTATTTTACCTGGACCTTGAAGATCTGTCTGCAGCCTTCCTCTCTGCAAATATATCACACTCGTCCTATTGAGAACCCATGGCTCATCACAGCTGCTTCGCCACGCCTGCTTCCAGAAGAACTGGCAACTACAAGCTGGGAGCCAAGAGATACAACACTTCACTTGGAAAAGGGCCTTCCATGAATCCTAGAATCCCAGAATGGTTTGGACTGGAAGCGACCTTAGAGACAGAGTCTCTTCTTCCCACATCCTGACATGGGCAGGGACACTTTTCCACTAGTCCAGGTTGCTCCATGTCTGCTCCAGCCTGGCCCTGGACACTTCCTGCCATGGGGCTCCTACACAGCCTCTTTGAGCAACATGTGCCAGGCCTCAGCACCCACACAAGGAAGAATTCCTTTCCAATATCCCATCTACCCCAGCCCTCTGGCAGTTTGAAGCTATTCCCCCTTGTCCTGCGAGTCCAGAACCTTTTCCAAAGTCCCTCCCCAGCTATCTTGGAGCCCCAGCAGGCACTGCAAGGGGCTCGAAGGTCTCCCTGGAGCCTTCTGTTCTCCAGATTGGACACCCTCAGCTCTCCCAGACTGTCCTAGAGCAAAGAAGCTCCACCTTTCAAAGCACCTTAGAAGCCTCCTACCGGCCAAACTCGATGGCAACGCTGGCCTTCCGGGCCCTACGGATATCGCTTCCGGTGTCGTTCGGGGTCAATCCCGGCTCTCTCCCCGCCCCCCATGGGGCCCTCAGGCAATGCCGCTCCGACGCAGCTCCTGCCGCTGTCAGACCAGCGGGGGGGCGGGGGGCCAGCCCAGCCTCATCCACAATCCACACTGTCCTCGGCGGCTGCTGCGGGCTCATGGCGGCCCACACACCCGGAAGCAGAGCTCCGAACACAGAGGATCATAGCCCCACATTTGTGTTCGTCTCTGCACAAGGCAGGGCAGACTTGCCATGCCCGGACTTTTCAGTTCAGCACGAAAATGAGAATAAACCTGCGCCATGGGAGAGGAAACCTCTAAAGACTCCCTCATACGTGGTCGCTCAACTTAATGCCTAGGCACTTGCCATTCCTAAGGCTACACTAAAGCCCTTTTTACCTTGCGGGAAAGAAATGCCATTGTTCTGGTGTGCAGCTAAAGGCGGAGCACAGGCAGGCCAGGGCAAAAGCTGGGGCAGTGCCCGTCCTCACTCCTTCGCTGTGCTGTACTCCTTGCAGCTAGAGCGAAGCGAGAAGGACGCGAGGACGAAGAAGGCGTTCTTAAAGTAGCCCCTTGTCAGCAGCCCTGAAAGGGCGCATAACACACGGCGTCTCGCTGCCCTCCGTTCTACATACTCGCGTCTCCCTTTGCCGTCTTGCAAAAGTTGCTACCAGAGCAGAGGCGGCCAGATTGAAGAGGCTGTGCTTAGGTTCACCTTCTCCTTACTGCACGTAAGCCACGTCAAGCTCCTCGCTGCACTCTGGATTTCCCTTCTCCGCGGCACTTAGCGTGGTGCTGTGTGTGTGCAACTCGGCGCCTAGAAGTGACCGCCAATGCTTTCAGAGCGGGCTGCAAGGGAACCAAGGAGCAGCACAAGCAGCAGTGCTTCAGCTTGCTCCTTCCGACTGCTAAGGGCACTTGGGAAGGCAAGCGAGAGTCAACCACCTTCCTCTCCTAGTAGCCTCTAACGTGGTGCACACAAGCACGGCGCTTTTGTCGCTTCGTTCACCGCCCTCGCCCTCGCCCACGCCTTGCTCCGCTTTCACTTGCCGGCGGCCAGAAGCCGCCGCAGGGGCGCCACATACCCAGCAGTGTGCGGGCAGCCAAGAGCTCGAGAACGCTTCTTCTGCCCAAGCCAGCCTAGGGCGTGTACCTTTGTTCTCAGAGCTCCGTGTAACAGTCTGCCTTTCTCGCAGTTCGAATGGAAATCGAAAGCTTTTCGCCTACGCCCTTCACAGAGATCCGTTGCTAGGACGAGAATGTCTTGTGGCCGGAGCTCGCCCCCGCCGCGAGGAAGCTGCTCTTAGCACCGCGTTGCAGGGACACGTCTCGCTTCTTGACTTCGTGCTTAGCGCTCTCCGAATTCGCCGCTAGCTCCGCGGTCCGTCTCAGCTGCAAGTAGCTGCGCTCGCAGTACATAGAGCTTCGCAAGGACCGAAGACCCGGAGGGACGTATCGCACACGACAATGTGCCAGGACAGAGACGTGTTCTACATTGTCCCTTCTCGTCATCCAGTTTGTGCCTCTGCTGCTTCTGCTGTTAGGAATCGCTCCTTGAAAGACGAGCGAGAGCGTCTTTCTGGGTGCATTGCACTGAGTGAGTGCTCGCTAAGGACTTTGCACTCGGAGCCAAGGCAACAGGGCGTGCTTGTCCGCAGAACTGAGAGCACGCTGTTGGGCAGAGCTGAAACTGACCGCTGCAGTTCAGCTCTCTCCGGACGGCAGACGCCGAAGAACGAAGCCGCTTGCGAGCGGCGCAGTGCAGCGAAGAGCACACGAGCAGCCAAAGAGCTCCTTCACAATCGCTTTCACTTCTCAGTGCTCTTGCTGCTTGGAAAAGCAGCACACAGCCGTTGCACGCCAGGGCAAAAGCTGGGGCAGTGCCCGTCCTCACTCCTTCGCTGTGCTGTACTCCTTGCAGCTAGAGCGAAGCGAGAAGGACGCGAGGACGAAGAAGGCGTTCTTAAAGTAGCCCCTTGTCAGCAGCCCTGAAAGGGCGCATAACACACGGCGTCTCGCTGCCCTCCGTTCTACCTACTCGCGGCTCCCTTTGCCGACTTGCAAAAGTTGCTACCAGAGCAGAGGCGGCCAGATTGAAGAGGCAGTGCCTAGGGTCACCTTCTCCTTACTGCACGTAAGCCACGTCAAGCTCCTCGCTGCACTCTGGATTTCCCTTCTCCGCGGCACTTAGCGTGGTGCTGTGTGTGTGCAACTCGGCGCCTAGAAGTGACCGCCAATGCTTTCAGAGCGGGCTGCAAGGGAACCAAGGAGCAGCACAAGCAGCAGTGCTTCAGCTTGCTCCTTCCGACTGCTAAGGGCACTTGGGAAGGCAAGCGAGAGTCAACCACCTTCCTCTCCTAGTAGCCTCTAACGTGGTGCACACAAGCACGGCACATAGCCGCTTCGTTCACCGCCTTCGCCCTCGCCCACGCCTTGCTCCGCTTTCACTTGTCGGCGGCCAGAAGCCGCCGCAGGGGCGCCACATACCCAGCAGTGTGCGGGCAGCCAAGAGCTCGAGAACGCTGCTTCTGCCCAAGCCAGCCTAGGGCGTGCACCTTTGTTCTCAGAGCTCCGTGTAACAGTCTGCCTCTCTCGCAGTTCGAATGGAAAACGAAAGCTTTTCGCCTACGCCCTTCACAGAGATCCGTTGCTACGACGAGAATGTCTTGTGGCCGGAGCTCGCCCCCGCCGCGAGGAAGCTGCTCTTAGCACCGCGTTGCAGGGACACGTCTCGCTTCTTGACTTCGTGCTTAGCGCTCTCCGAATTCGCCGCTAGCTCCGCGGTCCGTCTCAGCTTCAAGTAGCAGCGCTCGCAGTACATAGAGCTTCGCAAGGACCGAAGACCCGGAGGGACGTATCGCACACGACAATGTGCCAGGACAGAGACGTGTTCTACATTGTCCCTTCTCGTCATCCAGTTTGTGCCTCTGCTGCTTCTGCTGTTAGGAATCGCTCCTTGAAAGACGAGCGAGAGCGTCTTTCTGGGTGCATTGCACTGAGTGAGTGCTCGCTAGGGACTTTGCACTCGGAGCCAAGGCAACAGGGCGTGCTTGTCCGCAGAACTGAGAGCGCGCTGTTGGGCAGAGCTGAAACTGACCGCTGCAGTTCAGCTCTCTCCGGACGGCAGACGCCGAAGAACGAAGCCGCTTGCGAGCGGCGCAGTGCAGCGAAGAGCACACGAGCAGCCAAAGAGCCCCTTCACAATCGCTTTCACTTCTCAGTGCTCTTGCTGCTTGGAAAAGCAGCACACAGCCGTTGCACGCCAGGGCAAAAGCTAGGGCAGTGCCCGTCCTCACTCCTTCGCTGTGCTGTACTCCTTGCAGCTAGAGCGAAGCGAGAAGGACGCGAGGACGAAGAAGGCGTTCTTAAAGTAGCCCCCTGTCAGCAGCCCTGAAAGGGCGCATAACACACGGCGTCTCGCTGCCCTCCGTTCTACATACTCGCGTCTCCCTTTGCCGACTTGCAAAAGTTGCTACCAGAGCAGAGGCGGCCAGATTGAAGAGGCTGTGCTTAGGTTCACCTTCTCCTTACTGCACGTAAGCCACGTCAAGCTCCTCGCTGCACTCTGGATTTCCCTTCTCCGCGGCACTTAGCGTGGTGCTGTGTGTGTGCAACTCGGCGCCTAGAAGTGACCGCCAATGCTTTCAGAGCGGGCTGCAAGGGAACCAAGGAGCAGCACAAGCAGCAGTGCTTCAGCTTGCTCCTTCCGACTGCTAAGGGCACTTGGGAAGGCAAGCGAGAGTCAACCACCTTCCTCTCCTAGTAGCCTCTAACGTGGTGCACACAAGCACGGCACATAGCCGCTTCGTTCACCGCCCTCGCCCTCGCCCACGCCTTGCTCCGCTTTCACTTGTCGGCGGCCAGAAGCCGCCGCAGGGGCGCCACATACCCAGCAGTGTGCGGGCAGCCAAGAGCTCGAGAACGCTGCTTCTGCCCAAGCCAGCCTAGGGCGTGCACCTTTGTTCTCAGAGCTCCGTGTAACAGTCTGCCTCTCTCGCAGTTCGAATGGAAAACGAAAGCTTTTCGCCTACGCCCTTCACAGAGATCCGTTGCTACGACGAGAATGTCTTGTGGCCGGAGCTCGCCCCCGCCGCGAGGAAGCTGCTCTTAGCACCGCGTTGCAGGGACACGTCTCGCTTCTTGACTTCGTGCTTAGCGCTCTCCGAATTCGCCGCTAGCTCCGCGGTCCGTCTCAGCTTCAAGTAGCAGCGCTCGCAGTACATAGAGCTTCGCAAGGACCGAAGACCCGGAGGGACGTATCGCACACGACAATGTGCCAGGACAGAGACGTGTTCTACATTGTCCCTTCTCGTCATCCAGTTTGTGCCTCTGCTGCTTCTGCTGTTAGGAATCGCTCCTTGAAAGACGAGCGAGAGCGTCTTTCTGGGTGCATTGCACTGAGTGAGTGCTCGCTAGGGACTTTGCACTCGGAGCCAAGGCAACAGGGCGTGCTTGTCCGCAGAACTGAGAGCGCGCTGTTGGGCAGAGCTGAAACTGACCGCTGCAGTTCAGCTCTCTCCGGACGGCAGACGCCGAAGAACGAAGCCGCTTGCGAGCGGCGCAGTGCAGCGAAGAGCACACGAGCAGCCAAAGAGCCCCTTCACAATCGCTTTCACTTCTCAGTGCTCTTGCTGCTTGGAAAAGCAGCACACAGCCGTTGCACGCCAGGGCAAAAGCTAGGGCAGTGCCCGTCCTCACTCCTTCGCTGTGCTGTACTCCTTGCAGCTAGAGCGAAGCGAGAAGGACGCGAGGACGAAGAAGGCGTTCTTAAAGTAGCCCCCTGTCAGCAGCCCTGAAAGGGCGCATAACACACGGCGTCTCGCTGCCCTCCGTTCTACATACTCGCGGCTCCCTTTGCCGACTTGCAAAAGTTGCTACCAGAGCAGAGGCGGCCAGATTGAAGAGGCTGTGCTTAGGTTCACCTTCTCCTTACTGCACGTAAGCCACGTCAAGCTCCTCGCTGCACTCTGGATTTCCCTTCTCCGCGGCACTTAGCGTGGTGCTGTGTGTGTGCAACTCGGCGCCTAGAAGTGACCGCCAATGCTTTCAGAGCGGGCTGCAAGGGAACCAAGGAGCAGCACAAGCAGCAGTGCTTCAGCTTGCTCCTTCCGACTGCTAAGGGCACTTGGGAAGGCAAGCGAGAGTCAACCACCTTCCTCTCCTAGTAGCCTCTAACGTGGTGCACACAAGCACGGCACATAGCCGCTTCGTTCACCGCCCTCGCCCTCGCCCACGCCTTGCTCCGCTTTCACTTGTCGGCGGCCAGAAGCCGCCGCAGGGGCGCCACATACCCAGCAGTGTGCGGGCAGCCAAGAGCTCGAGAACGCTGCTTCTGCCCAAGCCCGCCTAGGGCGTGCACCTTTGTTCTCAGAGCTCCGTGTAACAGTCTGCCTTTCTCGCAGTTCGAATGGAAATCGAAAGCTTTTCGCCTACGCCCTTCACAGAGATCCGTTGCTACGACGAGAATGTCTTGTGGCCGGAGCTCGCCCCCGCCGCGAGGAAGCTGCTCTTAGCACCGCGTTGCAGGGACACGTCTCGCTTCTTGACTTCGTGCTTAGCGCTCTCCGAATTCGCTGCTAGCTCCGCGGTCCGTCTCAGCTTCAAGTAGCTGCGCTCGCAGTACATAGAGCTTCGCAAGGACCGAAGACCCGGAGGGACGTATCGCACACGACAATGTGCCAGGACAGAGACGTGTTCTACATTGTCCCTTCTTGTCATCCAGTTTGTGCCTCTGCTGCTTCTGCTGTTAGGAATCGCTCCTTGAAAGACGAGCGAGAGCGTCTTTCTGGGTGCATTGCACTGAGTGAGTGCTCGCTAAGGACTTTGCACTCGGAGCCAAGGCAACAGGGCGTGCTTGTCCGCAGAACTGAGAGCACGCTGTTGGGCAGAGCTGAAACTGACCGCTGCAGTTCAGCTCTCTCCGGACGGCAGACGCCGAAGAACGAAGCCGCTTGCGAGCGGCGCAGTGCAGCGAAGAGCACACGAGCAGCCAAAGAGCTCCTTCACAATCGCTTTCACTTCTCAGTGCTCTTGCTGCTTGGAAAAGCAGCACACAGCCGTTGCACGCCAGGGCAAAAGCTGGGGCAGTGCCCGTCCTCACTCCTTCGCTGTGCTGTACTCCTTGCAGCTAGAGCGAAGCGAGAAGGACGCGAGGACGAAGAAGGCGTTCTTAAAGTAGCCCCTTGTCAGCAGCCCTGAAAGGGCGCATAACACACGGCGTCTCGCTGCCCTCCGTTCTACATACTCGCGTCTTCCTTTGCCGTCTTGCAAAAGTTGCTACCAGAGCAGAGGCGGCCAGATTGAAGAGGCTGTGCTTAGGTTCACCTTCTCCTTACTGCACGTAAGCCACGTCAAGCTCCTCGCTGCACTCTGGATTTCCCTTCTCCGCGGCACTTAGCGTGGTGCTGTGTGTGTGCAACTCGGCGCCTAGAAGTGACCGCCAATGCTTTCAGAGCGGGCTGCAAGGGAACCAAGGAGCAGCACAAGCAGCAGTGCTTCAGCTTGCTCCTTCCGACTGCTAAGGGCACTTGGGAAGGCAAGCGAGAGTCAACCACCTTCCTCTCCTAGTAGCCTCTAACGTGGTGCACACAAGCACGGCGCTTTTGTCGCTTCGTTCACCGCCCTCGCCCTCGCCCACGCCTTGCTCCGCTTTTACTTGCCGGCGGCCAGAAGCCGCTGCAGGGGCGCCACATACCCAGCAGTGTGCGGGCAGCCAAGAGCTCGAGAACGCTGCTTCTGCCCAAGCCCGCCTAGGGCGTGCACCTTTGTTCTCAGAGCTCCGTGTAACAGTCTGCCTTTCTCGCAGTTCGAATGGAAATCGAAAGCTTTTCGCCTACGCCCTTCACAGAGATCCGTTGCTAGGACGAGAATGTCTTGTGGCCGGAGCTCGCCCCCGCCGCGAGGAAGCTGCTCTTAGCACCGCGTTGCAGGGACACGTCTCGCTTCTTGACTTCGTGCTTAGCGCTCTCCGAATTCGCCGCTAGCTCCGCGGTCCGTCTCAGCTGCAAGTAGCTGCGCTCGCAGTACATAGAGCTTCGCAAGGACCGAAGACCCGGAGGGACGTATCGCACACGACAATGTGCCAGGACAGAGACGTGTTCTACATTGTCCCTTCTCGTCATCCAGTTTGTGCCTCTGCTGCTTCTGCTGTTAGGAATCGCTCCTTGAAAGACGAGCGAGAGCGTCTTTCTGGGTGCATTGCACTGAGTGAGTGCTCGCTAAGGACTTTGCACTCGGAGCCAAGGCAACAGGGCGTGCTTGTCCGCAGAACTGAGAGCACGCTGTTGGGCAGAGCTGAAACTGACCGCTGCAGTTCAGCTCTCTCCGGACGGCAGACGCCGAAGAACGAAGCCGCTTGCGAGCGGCGCAGTGCAGCGAAGAGCACACGAGCAGCCAAAGAGCTCCTTCACAATCGCTTTCACTTCTCAGTGCTCTTGCTGCTTGGAAAAGCAGCACACAGCCGTTGCACGCCAGGGCAAAAGCTGGGGCAGTGCCCGTCTTCACTCCTTCGCTGTGCTGTACTCCTTGCAGCTAGAGCGAAGCGAGAAGGACGCGAGGACGAAGAAGGCGTTCTTAAAGTAGCCCCTTGTCAGCAGCCCTGAAAGGGCGCATAACACACGGCGTCTCGCTGCCCTCCGTTCTACCTACTCGCGTCTCCCTTTGCCGTCTTGCAAAAGTTGCTACCAGAGCAGAGGCGGCCAGATTGAAGAGGCTGTGCTTAGGTTCACCTTTTCCTTACTGCACGTAAGCCACGTCCAGCTCCTCGCTGCACTCTGGATTTCCCTTCTCCGCAGCACTTAACGTGGTGCTGTGTGTGTGCAACTCGGCGCCTAGAAGTGACCGCCAATGCTTTCAGAGCGGGCTGCAAGGGAACCAAGGAGCAGCACAAGCAGCAGTGCTTCAGCTTGCTCCTTCCGACTGCTAAGGGCACTTGGGAAGGCAAGCGAGAGTCAACCACCTTCCTCTCCTAGTAGCCTCTAACGTGGTGCACACAAGCACGGCGCTTTTGTCGCTTCGTTCACCGCCCTCGCCCTCGCCCACGCCTTGCTCCGCTTTCACTTGCCGGCGGCCAGAAGCCGCCGCAGGGGCGCCACATACCCAGCAGTGTGCGGGCAGCCAAGAGCTCGAGAACGCTTCTTCTGCCCAAGCCAGCCTAGGGCGTGTACCTTTGTTCTCAGAGCTCCGTGTAACAGTCTGCCTTTCTCGCAGTTCGAATGGAAATCGAAAGCTTTTCGCCTACGCCCTTCACAGAGATCCGTTGCTAGGACGAGAATGTCTTGTGGCCGGAGCTCGCCCCCGCCGCGAGGAAGCTGCTCTTAGCACCGCGTTGCAGGGACACGTCTCGCTTCTTGACTTCGTGCTTAGCGCTCTCCGAATTCGCCGCTAGCTCCGCGGTCCGTCTCAGCTGCAAGTAGCTGCGCTCGCAGTACATAGAGCTTCGCAAGGACCGAAGACCCGGAGGGACGTATCGCACACGACAATGTGCCAGGACAGAGACGTGTTCTACATTGTCCCTTCTCGTCATCCAGTTTGTGCCTCTGCTGCTTCTGCTGTTAGGAATCGCTCCTTGAAAGACGAGCGAGAGCGTCTTTCTGGGTGCATTGCACTGAGTGAGTGCTCGCTAAGGACTTTGCACTCGGAGCCAAGGCAACAGGGCGTGCTTGTCCGCAGAACTGAGAGCACGCTGTTGGGCAGAGCTGAAACTGACCGCTGCAGTTCAGCTCTCTCCGGACGGCAGACGCCGAAGAACGAAGCCGCTTGCGAGCGGCGCAGTGCAGCGAAGAGCACACGAGCAGCCAAAGAGCTCCTTCACAATCGCTTTCACTTCTCAGTGCTCTTGCTGCTTGGAAAAGCAGCACACAGCCGTTGCACGCCAGGGCAAAAGCTGGGGCAGTGCCCGTCCTCACTCCTTCGCTGTGCTGTACTCCTTGCAGCTAGAGCGAAGCGAGAAGGACGCGAGGACGAAGAAGGCGTTCTTAAAGTAGCCCCTTGTCAGCAGCCCTGAAAGGGCGCATAACACACGGCGTCTCGCTGCCCTCCGTTCTACCTACTCGCGTCTCCCTTTGCCGTCTTGCAAAAGTTGCTACCAGAGCAGAGGCGGCCAGATTGAAGAGGCTGTGCTTAGGTTCACCTTTTCCTTACTGCACGTAAGCCACGTCCAGCTCCTCGCTGCACTCTGGATTTCCCTTCTCCGCAGCACTTAACGTGGTGCTGTGTGTGTGCAACTCGGCGCCTAGAAGTGACCGCCAATGCTTTCAGAGCGGGCTGCAAGGGAACCAAGGAGCAGCACAAGCAGCAGTGCTTCAGCTTGCTCCTTCCGACTGCTAAGGGCACTTGGGAAGGCAAGCGAGAGTCAACCACCTTCCTCTCCTAGTAGCCTCTAACGTGGTGCACACAAGCACGGCGCTTTTGTCGCTTCGTTCACCGCCCTCGCCCTCGCCCACGCCTTGCTCCGCTTTCACTTGCCGGCGGCCAGAAGCCGCCGCAGGGGCGCCACATACCCAGCAGTGTGCGGGCAGCCAAGAGCTCGAGAACGCTTCTTCTGCCCAAGCCAGCCTAGGGCGTGTACCTTTGTTCTCAGAGCTCCGTGTAACAGTCTGCCTTTCTCGCAGTTCGAATGGAAATCGAAAGCTTTTCGCCTACGCCCTTCACAGAGATCCGTTGCTAGGACGAGAATGTCTTGTGGCCGGAGCTCGCCCCCGCCGCGAGGAAGCTGCTCTTAGCACCGCGTTGCAGGGACACGTCTCGCTTCTTGACTTCGTGCTTAGCGCTCTCCGAATTCGCCGCTAGCTCCGCGGTCCGACTCAGCTGCAAGTAGCTGCGCTCGCAGTACATAGAGCTTCGCAAGGACCGAAGACCCGGAGGGACGTATCGCACACGACAATGTGCCAGGACAGAGACGTGTTCTACATTGTCCCTTCTCGTCATCCAGTTTGTGCCTCTGCTGCTTCTGCTGTTAGGAATCGCTCCTTGAAAGACGAGCGAGAGCGTCTTTCTGGGTGCATTGCACTGAGTGAGTGCTCGCTAAGGACTTTGCACTCGGAGCCAAGGCAACAGGGCGTGCTTGTCCGCAGAACTGAGAGCACGCTGTTGGGCAGAGCTGAAACTGACCGCTGCAGTTCAGCTCTCTCCGGACGGCAGACGCCGAAGAACGAAGCCGCTTGCGAGCGGCGCAGTGCAGCGAAGAGCACACGAGCAGCCAAAGAGCTCCTTCACAATCGCTTTCACTTCTCAGTGCTCTTGCTGCTTGGAAAAGCAGCACACAGCCGTTGCACGCCAGGGCAAAAGCTGGGGCAGTGCCCGTCCTCACTCCTTCGCTGTGCTGTACTCCTTGCAGCTAGAGCGAAGCGAGAAGGACGCGAGGACGAAGAAGGCGTTCTTAAAGTAGCCCCTTGTCAGCAGCCCTGAAAGGGCGCATAACACACGGCGTCTCGCTGCCCTCCGTTCTACATACTCGCGGCTCCCTTTGCCGACTTGCAAAAGTTGCTACCAGAGCAGAGGCGGCCAGATTGAAGAGGCAGTGCCTAGGGTCACCTTCTCCTTACTGCACGTAAGCCACGTCCAGCTCCTCGCTGCACTCTGGATTTCCCTTCTCCGCGGCACTTAGCGTGGTGCTGTGTGTGTGCAACTCGGCGCCTAGAAGTGACCGCCAATGCTTTCAGAGCGGGCTGCAAGGGAACCAAGGAGCAGCACAAGCAGCAGTGCTTCAGCTTGCTCCTTCCGACTGCTAAGGGCACTTGGGAAGGCAAGCGAGATTCAACCACCTTCCTCTCCTAGTAGCCTCTAACGTGGTGCACACAAGCACGGCACATAGCCGCTTCGTTCACCGCCCTCGCCCTCGCCCACGCCTTGCTCCGCTTTCACTTGTCGGCGGCCAGAAGCCGCCGCAGGGGCGCCACATACCCAGCAGTGTGCGGGCAGCCAAGAGCTCGAGAACGCTGCTTCTGCCCAAGCCCGCCTAGGGCGTGCACCTTTGTTCTCAGAGCTCCGTGTAACAGTCTGCCTTTCTCGCAGTTCGAATGGAAATCGAAAGCTTTTCGCCTACGCCCTTCACAGAGATCCGTTGCTAGGACGAGAATGTCTTGTGGCCGGAGCTCGCCCCCGCCGCGAGGAAGCTGCTCTTAGCACCGCGTTGCAGGGACACGTCTCGCTTCTTGACTTCGTGCTTAGCGCTCTCCGAATTCGCTGCTAGCTCCGCGGTCCTTCTCAGCTGCAAGTAGCAGCGCTCGCAGTACATAGAGCTTCGCAAGGACCGAAGACCCGGAGGGACGTATCGCACACGACAATGTGCCAGGACAGAGACGTGTTCTACATTGTCTCTTCTCGTCATCCAGTTTGTGCCTCTGCTGCTTCTGCTGTTAGGAATCGCTCCTTGAAAGACGAGCGAGAGCGTCTTTCTGGGTGCACTGCACTGAGTGAGTGCTCGCTAGGGACTTTGCACTCGGAGCCAAGGCAACAGGGCGTGCTTGTCCGCAGAACTGAGAGCGCGCTGTTGGGCAGAGCTGAAACTGACCGCTGCAGTTCAGCTCTCTCCGGACGGCAGACGCCGAAGAACGAAGCCGCTTGCGAGCGGCGCAGTGCAGCGAAGAGCACACGAGCAGCCAAAGAGCTCCTTCACAATCGCTTTCACTTCTCAGTGCTCTTGCTGCTTGGAAAAGCAGCACACAGCCGTTGCACGCCAGGGCAAAAGCTGGGGCAGTGCCCGTCCTCACTCCTTCGCTGTGCTGTACTCCTTGCAGCTAGAGCGAAGCGAGAAGGACGCGAGGACGAAGAAGGCCTTCTTAAAGTAGCCCCTTGTCAGCAGCCCTGAAAGGGCGCATAACACACGGCGTCTCGCTGCCCTCCGTTCTACATACTCGCGTCTCCCTTTGCCGTCTTGCAAAAGTTGCTACCAGAGCAGAGGCGGCCAGATTGAAGAGGCTGTGCTTAGGTTCACCTTCTCCTTACTGCACGTAAGCCACGTCAAGCTCCTCGCTGCACTCTGGATTTCCCTTCTCCGCGGCACTTAGCGTGGTGCTGTGTGTGTGCAACTCGGCGCCTAGAAGTGACCGCCAATGCTTTCAGAGCGGGCTGCAAGGGAACCAAGGAGCAGCACAAGCAGCAGTGCTTCAGCTTGCTCCTTCCGACTGCTAAGGGCACTTGGGAAGGCAAGCGAGAGTCAACCACCTTCCTCTCCTAGTAGCCTCTAACGTGGTGCACACAAGCACGGCACATAGCCGCTTCGTTCACCGCCCTCGCCCTCGCCCACGCCTTGCTCCGCTTTCACTTGCCGGCGGCCAGAAGCCGCCGCAGGGGCGCCACATACCCAGCAGTGTGCGGGCAGCCAAGAGCTCGAGAACGCTGCTTCTGCCCAAGCCAGCCTAGGGCGTGCACCTTTGTTCTCAGAGCTCCGTGTAACAGTCTGCCTCTCTCGCAGTTCGAATGGAAAACGAAAGCTTTTCGCCTACGCCCTTCACAGAGATCCGTTGCTACGACGAGAATGTCTTGTGGCCGGAGTTCGCCCCCGCCGCGAGGAAGCTGCTCTTAGCACCGCATTGCAGGGACACGTCTCGCTTCTTGACTTCGTGCTTAGCGCTCTCCGAATTCGCTGCTAGCTCCGCTGTCCTTCTCAGCTGCAAGTAGCAGCGCTCGCAGTACATAGAGCTTCGCAAGGACCGAAGACCCGGAGGGACGTATCGCACACGACAATGTGCCAGGACAGAGACGTGTTCTACATTGTCTCTTCTCGTCATCCAGTTTGTGCCTCTGCTGCTTCTGCTGTTAGGAATCGCTCCTTGAAAGACGAGCGAGAGCGTCTTTCTGGGTGCATTGCACTGAGTGAGTGCTCGCTAAGGACTTTGCACTCGGAGCCAAGGCAACAGGGCGTGCTTGTCCGCAGAACTGAGAGCACGCTGTTGGGCAGAGCTGAAACTGACCGCTGCAGTTCAGCTCTCTCCGGACGGCAGACGCCGAAGAACGAAGCCGCTTGCGAGCGGCGCAGTGCAGCGAAGAGCACACGAGCAGCCAAAGAGCTCCTTCACAATCGCTTTCACTTCTCAGTGCTCTTGCTGCTTGGAAAAGCAGCACACAGCCGTTGCACGCCAGGGCAAAAGCTGGGGCAGTGCCCGTCCTCACTCCTTCGCTGTGCTGTACTCCTTGCAGACAGAGCGAAGCGAGAAGGACGCGAGGACGAAGAAGTCCTTCTTAAAGTAGCCCCTTGTCAGCAGCCCTGAAAGGGCGCATAAAACACGGCGTCTCGCTGCCCTCCGTTCTACATACTCGCGGCTCCCTTTGGCGACTCGCAAAAGTTGCTACCAGAGCAGAGGCGGCCAGATTGAAGAGGCAGTGCCTAGGGTCACCTTCTCCTTACTGCACGTAAGCCACGTCCAGCTCCTCGCTGCACTCTGGATTTCCCTTCTCCGCGGCACTTAGCGTGGTGCTGTGTGTGTGCAACTCGGCGCCTAGAAGTGACCGCCAATGCTTTCAGAGCGGGCTGCAAGGGAACCAAGGAGCAGCACAAGCAGCAGTGCTTCAGCTTGCTCCTTCCGACTGCTAAGGGCACTTGGGAAGGCAAGCGAGATTCAACCACCTTCCTCTCCTAGTAGCCTCTAACGTGGTGCACACAAGCACGGCACATAGCCGCTTCGTTCACCGCCCTCGCCCTCGCCCACGCCTTGCTCCGCTTTCACTTGTCGGCGGCCAGAAGCCGCCGCAGGGGCGCCACATACCCAGCAGTGTGCGGGCAGCCAAGAGCTCGAGAACGCTGCTTCTGCCCAAGCCCGCCTAGGGCGTGCACCTTTGTTCTCAGAGCTCCGTGTAACAGTCTGCCTTTCTCGCAGTTCGAATGGAAATCGAAAGCTTTTCGCCTACGCCCTTCACAGAGATCCGTTGCTAGGACGAGAATGTCTTGTGGCCGGAGCTCGCCCCCGCCGCGAGGAAGCTGCTCTTAGCACCGCGTTGCAGGGACACGTCTCGCTTCTTGACTTCGTGCTTAGCGCTCTCCGAATTCGCCGCTAGCTCCGCGGTCCGTCTCAGCTGCAAGTAGCTGCGCTCGCAGTACATAGAGCTTCGCAAGGACCGAAGACCCGGAGGGACGTATCGCACACGACAATGTGCCAGGACAGAGACGTGTTCTACATTGTCTCTTCTCGTCATCCTGTTTGTGCCTCTGCTGCTTCTGCTGTTAGGAATCGCTCCTTGAAAGACGAGCGAGAGCGTCTTTCTGGGTGCATTGCACTGAGTGAGTGCTCGCTAGGGACTTTGCACTCGGAGCCAAGGCAACAGGGCGTGCTTGTCCGCAGAACTGAGAGCACACTGTTGGGCAGAGCTGAAACTGACCGCTGCAGTTCAGCTCTCTCCGGACGGCAGACGCCGAAGAACGCAGCCGCTTGCGAGCGGCGCTGTGCAGCGAAGAGCACACGAGCAGCCAAAGAGCTCCTTCACAATCGCTTTCACTTCTCAGTGCTCTTGCTGCATGGAAAAGCAGCACACAGCCGTTGCACGCCAGGGCAAAAGCTGGGGCAGTGCCCGTCTTCACTCCTTCGCTGTGCTGTACTCCATGCAGCTAGAGCGAAGCGAGAAGGACGCGAGGACGAAGAAGTCCTTCTTAAAGTAGCCCCTTGTCAGCAGCCCTGAAAGGGCGCATAAAACACGGCGTCTCGCTGCCCTCCGTTCTACATACTCGCGGCTCCCTTTGGCGACTCGCAAAAGTTGCTACCAGAGCAGAGGCGGCCAGATTGAAGAGGCAGTGCCTAGGTTCACCTTCTACTTCATGCACGTAAGCCGCGTCCAGCTCCTCGCTGCACTCTGGATTTCCCTTCTCCGCAGCACTTAACGTGGTGCTGTGTGTGTGCAACTCGGCGCCTAGAAGTGACCGCCAATGCTTTCAGAGCGGGCTGCAAGGGAACCAAGGAGCAGCACAAGCAGCAGTGCTTCAGCTTGCTCCTTCCGACTGCTAAGGGCACTTGGGAAGGCAAGCGAGAGTCAACCACCTTCCTCTCCTAGTAGCCTCTAACGTGGTGCACACAAGCACGGCACATAGCCGCTTCGTTCACCGCCCTCGCCCTCGCCCACGCCTTGCTCCGCTTTCACTTGCCGGCGGCCAGAAGCCGCTGCAGGGGCGCCACATACCCAGCAGTGTGCGGGCAGCCAAGAGCTCGAGAACGCTTCTTCTGCCCAAGCCAGCCTAGGGCGTGCACCTTTGTTCTCAGAGCTCCGTGTAACAGTCTGCCTCTCTCGCAGTTCGAATGGAAATCGAAAGCTTTTCGCATACGACCTTCATAGAGATCCGTTGCCAGGACGAGAATGTCTTGTGGCCAGAGCTCGCCCCCGCCGCGAGGAAGCTGCTCTTAGCACCGCGTTGCAGGGACACGTCTCGCTTCTTGACTTCGTGCTTAGCGCTCTCCGAATTCGCTGCTAGCTCCGCGGTCCTTCTCAGCTGCAAGTAGCAGCGCTCGCAGTACATAGAGCTTCGCAAGGACCGAAGACCCGGAGGGACGTATCGCACACGACAATGTGCCAGGACAGAGACGTGTTCTACATTGTCTCTTCTCGTCATCCAGTTTGTGCCTCTGCTGCTTCTGCTGTTAGGAATCGCTCCTTGAAAGACGAGCGAGAGCGTCTTTCTGGGTGCACTGCACTGAGTGAGTGCTCGCTAGGGACTTTGCACTCGGAGCCAAGGCAACAGGGCGTGCTTGTCCGCAGAACTGAGAGCGCGCTGTTGGGCAGAGCTGAAACTGACCGCTGCAGTTCAGCTCTCTCCGGACGGCAGACGCCGAAGAACGAAGCCGCTTGCGAGCGGCGCAGTGCAGCGAAGAGCACACGAGCAGCCAAAGAGCTCCTTCACAATCGCTTTCACTTCTCAGTGCTCTTGCTGCTTGGAAAAGCAGCACACAGCCGTTGCACGCCAGGGCAAAAGCTGGGGCAGTGCCCGTCCTCACTCCTTCGCTGTGCTGTACTCCTTGCAGCTAGAGCGAAGCGAGAAGGACGCGAGGACGAAGAAGGCCTTCTTAAAGTAGCCCCTTGTCAGCAGCCCTGAAAGGGCGCATAACACACGGCGTCTCGCTGCCCTCCGTTCTACATACTCGCGTCTCCCTTTGCCGTCTTGCAAAAGTTGCTACCAGAGCAGAGGCGGCCAGATTGAAGAGGCTGTGCTTAGGTTCACCTTCTCCTTACTGCACGTAAGCCACGTCAAGCTCCTCGCTGCACTCTGGATTTCCCTTCTCCGCGGCACTTAGCGTGGTGCTGTGTGTGTGCAACTCGGCGCCTAGAAGTGACCGCCAATGCTTTCAGAGCGGGCTGCAAGGGAACCAAGGAGCAGCACAAGCAGCAGTGCTTCAGCTTGCTCCTTCCGACTGCTAAGGGCACTTGGGAAGGCAAGCGAGAGTCAACCACCTTCCTCTCCTAGTAGCCTCTAACGTGGTGCACACAAGCACGGCACATAGCCGCTTCGTTCACCGCCCTCGCCCTCGCCCACGCCTTGCTCCGCTTTCACTTGCCGGCGGCCAGAAGCCGCCGCAGGGGCGCCACATACCCAGCAGTGTGCGGGCAGCCAAGAGCTCGAGAACGCTGCTTCTGCCCAAGCCAGCCTAGGGCGTGCACCTTTGTTCTCAGAGCTCCGTGTAACAGTCTGCCTCTCTCGCAGTTCGAATGGAAAACGAAAGCTTTTCGCCTACGCCCTTCACAGAGATCCGTTGCTACGACGAGAATGTCTTGTGGCCGGAGTTCGCCCCCGCCGCGAGGAAGCTGCTCTTAGCACCGCATTGCAGGGACACGTCTCGCTTCTTGACTTCGTGCTTAGCGCTCTCCGAATTCGCTGCTAGCTCCGCTGTCCTTCTCAGCTGCAAGTAGCAGCGCTCGCAGTACATAGAGCTTCGCAAGGACCGAAGACCCGGAGGGACGTATCGCACACGACAATGTGCCAGGACAGAGACGTGTTCTACATTGTCTCTTCTCGTCATCCAGTTTGTGCCTCTGCTGCTTCTGCTGTTAGGAATCGCTCCTTGAAAGACGAGCGAGAGCGTCTTTCTGGGTGCATTGCACTGAGTGAGTGCTCGCTAAGGACTTTGCACTCGGAGCCAAGGCAACAGGGCGTGCTTGTCCGCAGAACTGAGAGCACGCTGTTGGGCAGAGCTGAAACTGACCGCTGCAGTTCAGCTCTCTCCGGACGGCAGACGCCGAAGAACGAAGCCGCTTGCGAGCGGCGCAGTGCAGCGAAGAGCACACGAGCAGCCAAAGAGCTCCTTCACAATCGCTTTCACTTCTCAGTGCTCTTGCTGCTTGGAAAAGCAGCACACAGCCGTTGCACGCCAGGGCAAAAGCTGGGGCAGTGCCCGTCCTCACTCCTTCGCTGTGCTGTACTCCTTGCAGACAGAGCGAAGCGAGAAGGACGCGAGGACGAAGAAGTCCTTCTTAAAGTAGCCCCTTGTCAGCAGCCCTGAAAGGGCGCATAAAACACGGCGTCTCGCTGCCCTCCGTTCTACATACTCGCGGCTCCCTTTGGCGACTCGCAAAAGTTGCTACCAGAGCAGAGGCGGCCAGATTGAAGAGGCACTGCTTAGGTTCACCTTCTCCTTACTGCACGTAAGCCACGTCCAGCTCCTCGCTGCACTCTGGATTTCCCTTCTCCGCAGCACTTAACGTGGTGCTGTGTGTGTGCAACTCGGCGCTTAGAAGTGACCGCCAATGCTTTCAGAGCGGGCTGCAAGGGAACCAAGGAGCAGCACAAGCAGCAGTGCTTCAGCTTGCTCCTTCCGACTGCTAAGGGCACTTGGGAAGGCAAGCGAGAGTCAACCACCTTCCTCTCCTAGTAGCCTCTAACGTGGTGCACACAAGCACGGCGCTTTTGTCGCTTCGTTCACCGCCCTCGCCCTCGCCCACGCCTTGCTCCGCTTTTACTTGCCGGCGGCCAGAAGCCGCTGCAGGGGCGCCACATACCCAGCAGTGTGCGGGCAGCCAAGAGCTCGAGAACGCTTCTTCTGCCCAAGCCAGCCTAGGGCGTGCACCTTTGTTCTCAGAGCTCCGTGTAACAGTCTGCCTCTCTCGCAGTTCGAATGGAAAACGAAAGCTTTTCGCCTACGACCTTCATAGAGATCCGTTGCCAGGACGAGAATGTCTTGTGGCCAGAGCTCGCCCCCGCCGCGAGGAAGCTGCTCTTAGCACCGCGTTGCAGGGACACGTCTCGCTTCTTGACTTCGTGCTTAGCGCTCTCCGAATTCGCTGCTAGCTCCGCGGTCCTTCTCAGCTGCAAGTAGCAGCGCTCGCATTACATATAGCTTCGCAAGGACCGAAGACCCGGAGGGACATATCGCACACGACAATGTGCCAGGACAGAGACGTGTTCTACATTGTCTCTTCTCGTCATCCAGTTTGTGCCTCTGCTGCTTCTGCTGTTAGGAATCGCTCCTTGAAAGACGAGCGAGAGCGTCTTTCTGGGTGCACTGCACTGAGTGAGTGCTCGCTAGGGACTTTGCACTCGGAGCCAAGGCAACAGGGCGTGCTTGTCCGCAGAACTGAGAGCACGCTGTTGGGCAGAGCTGAAACTGACCGCTGCAGTTCAGCTCTCTCCGGACGGCAGACGCCGAAGAACGAAGCCGCTTGCGAGCGGCGCAGTGCAGCGAAGAGCACACGAGCAGCCAAAGAGCTCCTTCACAATCGCTTTCACTTCTCAGTGCTCTTGCTGCTTGGAAAAGCAGCACACAGCCGTTGCACGCCAGGGCAAAAGCTGGGGCAGTGCCCGTCTTCACTCCTTCGCTGTGCTGTACTCCATGCAGCTAGAGCGAAGCGAGAAGGACGCGAGGACGAAGAAGGCCTTCTTAAAGTAGCCCCCTGTCAGCAGCCCTGAAAGGGCGCATAACACACGGCGTCTCGCTGCCCTCCGTTCTACATACTCGCGGCTCCCTTTGCCGACTCGCAAAAGTTCCTACCAGAGCAGAGGCGGCCAGATTGAAGAGGCAGTGCCTAGGTTCACCTTCTACTTCATGCACGTAAGCCGCGTCCAGCTCCTCGCTGCACTCTGGATTTCCCTTCTCCGCAGCACTTAACGTGGTGCTGTGTGTGTGCAACTCGGCGCCTAGAAGTGACCGCCAATGCTTTCAGAGCGGGCTGCAAGGGAACCAAGGAGCAGCACAAGCAGCAGTGCTTCAGCTTGCTCCTTCCGACTGCTAAGGGCACTTGGGAAGGCAAGCGAGAGTCAACCACCTTCCTCTCCTAGTAGCCTCTAACGTGGTGCACACAAGCACGGCGCATAGCCGCTTCGTTCACCGCCCTCGCCCAAGCCTTGCTCCGCTTTCACTTGCCGGCGGCCAGAAGCCGCTGCAGGGGCGCCACATACCCAGCAGTGTGCGGGCAGCCAAGAGCTCGAGAACGCTTCTTCTGCCCAAGCCAGCCTAGGGCGTGCACCTTTGTTCTCAGAGCTCCGTGTAACAGTCTGCCTCTCTCGCAGTTCGAATGGAAATCGAAAGCTTTTCGCATACGACCTTCATAGAGATCCGTTGCCAGGACGAGAATGTCTTGTGGCCAGAGCTCGCCCCCGCCGCGAGGAAGCTGCTCTTAGCACCGCGTTGCAGGGACACGTCTCGCTTCTTGACTTCGTGCTTAGCGCTCTCCGAATTCGCTGCTAGCTCCGCGGTCCTTCTCAGCTGCAAGTAGCAGCGCTCGCAGTACATAGAGCTTCGCAAGGACCGAAGACCCGGAGGGACGTATCGCACACGACAATGTGCCAGGACAGAGACGTGTTCTACATTGTCTCTTCTCGTCATCCAGTTTGTGCCTCTGCTGCTTCTGCTGTTAGGAATCGCTCCTTGAAAGACGAGCGAGAGCGTCTTTCTGGGTGCACTGCACTGAGTGAGTGCTCGCTAGGGACTTTGCACTCGGAGCCAAGGCAACAGGGCGTGCTTGTCCGCAGAACTGAGAGCACGCTGTTGGGCAGAGCTGAAACTGACCGCTGCAGTTCAGCTCTCTCCGGACGGCAGACGCCGAAGAACGAAGCCGCTTGCGAGCGGCGCAGTGCAGCGAAGAGCACACGAGCAGCCAAAGAGCTCCTTCACAATCGCTTTCACTTCTCAGTGCTCTTGCTGCTTGGAAAAGCAGCACACAGCCGTTGCACGCCAGGGCAAAAGCTGGGGCAGTGCCCGTCCTCACTCCTTCGCTGTGCTGTACTCCTTGCAGCTAGAGCGAAGCGAGAAGGACGCGAGGACGAAGAAGGCCTTCTTAAAGTAGCCCCTTGTCAGCAGCCCTGAAAGGGCGCATAACACACGGCGTCTCGCTGCCCTCCGTTCTACATACTCGCGTCTCCCTTTGCCGTCTTGCAAAAGTTGCTACCAGAGCAGAGGCGGCCAGATTGAAGAGGCTGTGCTTAGGTTCACCTTCTCCTTACTGCACGTAAGCCACGTCAAGCTCCTCGCTGCACTCTGGATTTCCCTTCTCCGCGGCACTTAGCGTGGTGCTGTGTGTGTGCAACTCGGCGCCTAGAAGTGACCGCCAATGCTTTCAGAGCGGGCTGCAAGGGAACCAAGGAGCAGCACAAGCAGCAGTGCTTCAGCTTGCTCCTTCCGACTGCTAAGGGCACTTGGGAAGGCAAGCGAGAGTCAACCACCTTCCTCTCCTAGTAGCCTCTAACGTGGTGCACACAAGCACGGCACATAGCCGCTTCGTTCACCGCCCTCGCCCTCGCCCACGCCTTGCTCCGCTTTCACTTGTCGGCGGCCAGAAGCCGCCGCAGGGGCGCCACATACCCAGCAGTGTGCGGGCAGCCAAGAGCTCGAGAACGCTGCTTCTGCCCAAGCCAGCCTAGGGCGTGCACCTTTGTTCTCAGAGCTCCGTGTAACAGTCTGCCTCTCTCGCAGTTCGAATGGAAAACGAAAGCTTTTCGCCTACGCCCTTCACAGAGATCCGTTGCTACGACGAGAATGTCTTGTGGCCGGAGTTCGCCCCCGCCGCGAGGAAGCTGCTCTTAGCACCGCATTGCAGGGACACGTCTCGCTTCTTGACTTCGTGCTTAGCGCTCTCCGAATTCGCTGCTAGCTCCGCGGTCCTTCTCAGCTGCAAGTAGCAGCGCTCGCAGTACATAGAGCTTCGCAAGGACCGAAGACCCGGAGGGACATATCGCACACGACAATCTGCCGGGACAGAGACGTGTTCTACATTGTCCCTTCTCGTCATCCAGTTTGTGCCTCTGCTGCTTCTGCTGTTAGGAATCGCTCCTTGAAAGACGAGCGAGAGCGTCTTTCTGGGTGCACTGCACTGAGTGAGTGCTCGCTAGGGACTTTGCACTCGGAGCCAAGGCAACAGGGCGTGCTTGTCCGCAGAACTGAGAGCACGCTGTTGGGCAGAGCTGAAACTGACCGCTGCAGTTCAGCTCTCTCCGGACGGCAGACGTCGAAGAACGCAGCCGCTTGCGAGCGGCGCAGTGCAGCGAAGAGCACACGAGCAGCCAAAGAGCTCCTTCACAATCGCTTTCACTTCTCAGTGCTCTTGCTGCTTGGAAAAGCAGCACACAGCCGTTGCACGCCAGGGCAAAAGCTGGGGCAGTGCCCGTCCTCACTCCTTCGCTGTGCTGTACTCCTTGCAGCTAGAGCGAAGCGAGAAGGACGCGAGGACGAAGAAGGCCTTCTTAAAGTAGCCCCTTGTCAGCAGCCCTGAAAGGGCGCATAACACACGGCGTCTCGCTGCCCTCCGTTCTACATACTCGCGTCTCCCTTTGCCGTCTTGCAAAAGTTGCTACCAGAGCAGAGGCGGCCAGATTGAAGAGGCTGTGCTTAGGTTCACCTTCTCCTTACTGCACGTAAGCCACGTCAAGCTCCTCGCTGCACTCTGGATTTCCCTTCTCCGCGGCACTTAGCGTGGTGCTGTGTGTGTGCAACTCGGCGCCTAGAAGTGACCGCCAATGCTTTCAGAGCGGGCTGCAAGGGAACCAAGGAGCAGCACAAGCAGCAGTGCTTCAGCTTGCTCCTTCCGACTGCTAAGGGCACTTGGGAAGGCAAGCGAGAGTCAACCACCTTCCTCTCCTAGTAGCCTCTAACGTGGTGCACACAAGCACGGCACATAGCCGCTTCGTTCACCGCCCTCGCCCTCGCCCACGCCTTGCTCCGCTTTCACTTGCCGGCGGCCAGAAGCCGCCGCAGGGGCGCCACATACCCAGCAGTGTGCGGGCAGCCAAGAGCTCGAGAACGCTGCTTCTGCCCAAGCCAGCCTAGGGCGTGCACCTTTGTTCTCAGAGCTCCGTGTAACAGTCTGCCTCTCTCGCAGTTCGAATGGAAAACGAAAGCTTTTCGCCTACGCCCTTCACAGAGATCCGTTGCTACGACGAGAATGTCTTGTGGCCGGAGTTCGCCCCCGCCGCGAGGAAGCTGCTCTTAGCACCGCATTGCAGGGACACGTCTCGCTTCTTGACTTCGTGCTTAGCGCTCTCCGAATTCGCTGCTAGCTCCGCTGTCCTTCTCAGCTGCAAGTAGCAGCGCTCGCAGTACATAGAGCTTCGCAAGGACCGAAGACCCGGAGGGACGTATCGCACACGACAATGTGCCAGGACAGAGACGTGTTCTACATTGTCTCTTCTCGTCATCCAGTTTGTGCCTCTGCTGCTTCTGCTGTTAGGAATCGCTCCTTGAAAGACGAGCGAGAGCGTCTTTCTGGGTGCATTGCACTGAGTGAGTGCTCGCTAAGGACTTTGCACTCGGAGCCAAGGCAACAGGGCGTGCTTGTCCGCAGAACTGAGAGCACGCTGTTGGGCAGAGCTGAAACTGACCGCTGCAGTTCAGCTCTCTCCGGACGGCAGACGCCGAAGAACGAAGCCGCTTGCGAGCGGCGCAGTGCAGCGAAGAGCACACGAGCAGCCAAAGAGCTCCTTCACAATCGCTTTCACTTCTCAGTGCTCTTGCTGCTTGGAAAAGCAGCACACAGCCGTTGCACGCCAGGGCAAAAGCTGGGGCAGTGCCCGTCCTCACTCCTTCGCTGTGCTGTACTCCTTGCAGACAGAGCGAAGCGAGAAGGACGCGAGGACGAAGAAGTCCTTCTTAAAGTAGCCCCTTGTCAGCAGCCCTGAAAGGGCGCATAAAACACGGCGTCTCGCTGCCCTCCGTTCTACATACTCGCGGCTCCCTTTGGCGACTCGCAAAAGTTGCTACCAGAGCAGAGGCGGCCAGATTGAAGAGGCACTGCTTAGGTTCACCTTCTCCTTACTGCACGTAAGCCACGTCCAGCTCCTCGCTGCACTCTGGATTTCCCTTCTCCGCAGCACTTAACGTGGTGCTGTGTGTGTGCAACTCGGCGCTTAGAAGTGACCGCCAATGCTTTCAGAGCGGGCTGCAAGGGAACCAAGGAGCAGCACAAGCAGCAGTGCTTCAGCTTGCTCCTTCCGACTGCTAAGGGCACTTGGGAAGGCAAGCGAGAGTCAACCACCTTCCTCTCCTAGTAGCCTCTAACGTGGTGCACACAAGCACGGCGCTTTTGTCGCTTCGTTCACCGCCCTCGCCCTCGCCCACGCCTTGCTCCGCTTTTACTTGCCGGCGGCCAGAAGCCGCTGCAGGGGCGCCACATACCCAGCAGTGTGCGGGCAGCCAAGAGCTCGAGAACGCTTCTTCTGCCCAAGCCAGCCTAGGGCGTGCACCTTTGTTCTCAGAGCTCCGTGTAACAGTCTGCCTCTCTCGCAGTTCGAATGGAAAACGAAAGCTTTTCGCCTACGACCTTCATAGAGATCCGTTGCCAGGACGAGAATGTCTTGTGGCCAGAGCTCGCCCCCGCCGCGAGGAAGCTGCTCTTAGCACCGCGTTGCAGGGACACGTCTCGCTTCTTGACTTCGTGCTTAGCGCTCTCCGAATTCGCTGCTAGCTCCGCGGTCCTTCTCAGCTGCAAGTAGCAGCGCTCGCATTACATATAGCTTCGCAAGGACCGAAGACCCGGAGGGACATATCGCACACGACAATGTGCCAGGACAGAGACGTGTTCTACATTGTCTCTTCTCGTCATCCAGTTTGTGCCTCTGCTGCTTCTGCTGTTAGGAATCGCTCCTTGAAAGACGAGCGAGAGCGTCTTTCTGGGTGCACTGCACTGAGTGAGTGCTCGCTAGGGACTTTGCACTCGGAGCCAAGGCAACAGGGCGTGCTTGTCCGCAGAACTGAGAGCACGCTGTTGGGCAGAGCTGAAACTGACCGCTGCAGTTCAGCTCTCTCCGGACGGCAGACGCCGAAGAACGAAGCCGCTTGCGAGCGGCGCAGTGCAGCGAAGAGCACACGAGCAGCCAAAGAGCTCCTTCACAATCGCTTTCACTTCTCAGTGCTCTTGCTGCTTGGAAAAGCAGCACACAGCCGTTGCACGCCAGGGCAAAAGCTGGGGCAGTGCCCGTCTTCACTCCTTCGCTGTGCTGTACTCCATGCAGCTAGAGCGAAGCGAGAAGGACGCGAGGACGAAGAAGGCCTTCTTAAAGTAGCCCCCTGTCAGCAGCCCTGAAAGGGCGCATAACACACGGCGTCTCGCTGCCCTCCGTTCTACATACTCGCGGCTCCCTTTGCCGACTCGCAAAAGTTCCTACCAGAGCAGAGGCGGCCAGATTGAAGAGGCAGTGCCTAGGTTCACCTTCTACTTCATGCACGTAAGCCGCGTCCAGCTCCTCGCTGCACTCTGGATTTCCCTTCTCCGCAGCACTTAACGTGGTGCTGTGTGTGTGCAACTCGGCGCCTAGAAGTGACCGCCAATGCTTTCAGAGCGGGCTGCAAGGGAACCAAGGAGCAGCACAAGCAGCAGTGCTTCAGCTTGCTCCTTCCGACTGCTAAGGGCACTTGGGAAGGCAAGCGAGAGTCAACCACCTTCCTCTCCTAGTAGCCTCTAACGTGGTGCACACAAGCACGGCGCATAGCCGCTTCGTTCACCGCCCTCGCCCAAGCCTTGCTCCGCTTTCACTTGCCGGCGGCCAGAAGCCGCTGCAGGGGCGCCACATACCCAGCAGTGTGCGGGCAGCCAAGAGCTCGATAACGCTTCTTCTGCCCAAGCCAGCCTAGGGCGTGCACCTTTGTTCTCAGAGCTCCGTGTAACAGTCTGCCTCTCTCGCAGTTCGAATGGAAATCGAAAGCTTTTCGCATACGACCTTCATAGAGATCCGTTGCCAGGACGAGAATGTCTTGTGGCCAGAGCTCGCCCCCGCCGCGAGGAAGCTGCTCTTAGCACCGCGTTGCAGGGACACGTCTCGCTTCTTGACTTCGTGCTTAGCGCTCTCCGAATTCGCTGCTAGCTCCGCGGTCCTTCTCAGCTGCAAGTAGCAGCGCTCGCAGTACATAGAGCTTCGCAAGGACCGAAGACCCGGAGGGACGTATCGCACACGACAATGTGCCAGGACAGAGACGTGTTCTACATTGTCTCTTCTCGTCATCCAGTTTGTGCCTCTGCTGCTTCTGCTGTTAGGAATCGCTCCTTGAAAGACGAGCGAGAGCGTCTTTCTGGGTGCACTGCACTGAGTGAGTGCTCGCTAGGGACTTTGCACTCGGAGCCAAGGCAACAGGGCGTGCTTGTCCGCAGAACTGAGAGCACGCTGTTGGGCAGAGCTGAAACTGACCGCTGCAGTTCAGCTCTCTCCGGACGGCAGACGCCGAAGAACGAAGCCGCTTGCGAGCGGCGCAGTGCAGCGAAGAGCACACGAGCAGCCAAAGAGCTCCTTCACAATCGCTTTCACTTCTCAGTGCTCTTGCTGCTTGGAAAAGCAGCACACAGCCGTTGCACGCCAGGGCAAAAGCTGGGGCAGTGCCCGTCCTCACTCCTTCGCTGTGCTGTACTCCTTGCAGCTAGAGCGAAGCGAGAAGGACGCGAGGACGAAGAAGGCCTTCTTAAAGTAGCCCCTTGTCAGCAGCCCTGAAAGGGCGCATAACACACGGCGTCTCGCTGCCCTCCGTTCTACATACTCGCGTCTCCCTTTGCCGTCTTGCAAAAGTTGCTACCAGAGCAGAGGCGGCCAGATTGAAGAGGCTGTGCTTAGGTTCACCTTCTCCTTACTGCACGTAAGCCACGTCAAGCTCCTCGCTGCACTCTGGATTTCCCTTCTCCGCGGCACTTAGCGTGGTGCTGTGTGTGTGCAACTCGGCGCCTAGAAGTGACCGCCAATGCTTTCAGAGCGGGCTGCAAGGGAACCAAGGAGCAGCACAAGCAGCAGTGCTTCAGCTTGCTCCTTCCGACTGCTAAGGGCACTTGGGAAGGCAAGCGAGAGTCAACCACCTTCCTCTCCTAGTAGCCTCTAACGTGGTGCACACAAGCACGGCACATAGCCGCTTCGTTCACCGCCCTCGCCCTCGCCCACGCCTTGCTCCGCTTTCACTTGTCGGCGGCCAGAAGCCGCCGCAGGGGCGCCACATACCCAGCAGTGTGCGGGCAGCCAAGAGCTCGAGAACGCTGCTTCTGCCCAAGCCAGCCTAGGGCGTGCACCTTTGTTCTCAGAGCTCCGTGTAACAGTCTGCCTCTCTCGCAGTTCGAATGGAAAACGAAAGCTTTTCGCCTACGCCCTTCACAGAGATCCGTTGCTACGACGAGAATGTCTTGTGGCCGGAGTTCGCCCCCGCCGCGAGGAAGCTGCTCTTAGCACCGCATTGCAGGGACACGTCTCGCTTCTTGACTTCGTGCTTAGCGCTCTCCGAATTCGCTGCTAGCTCCGCGGTCCTTCTCAGCTGCAAGTAGCAGCGCTCGCAGTACATAGAGCTTCGCAAGGACCGAAGACCGGAGGGACATATCGCACACGACAATCTGCCGGGACAGAGACGTGTTCTACATTGTCCCTTCTCGTCATCCAGTTTGTGCCTCTGCTGCTTCTGCTGTTAGGAATCGCTCCTTGAAAGACGAGCGAGAGCGTCTTTCTGGGTGCACTGCACTGAGTGAGTGCTCGCTAGGGACTTTGCACTCGGAGCCAAGGCAACAGGGCGTGCTTGTCCGCAGAACTGAGAGCACGCTGTTGGGCAGAGCTGAAACTGACCGCTGCAGTTCAGCTCTCTCCGGACGGCAGACGTCGAAGAACGCAGCCGCTTGCGAGCGGCGCAGTGCAGCGAAGAGCACACGAGCAGCCAAAGAGCTCCTTCACAATCGCTTTCACTTCTCAGTGCTCTTGCTGCTTGGAAAAGCAGCACACAGCCGTTGCACGCCAGGGCAAAAGCTGGGGCAGTGCCCGTCCTCACTCCTTCGCTGTGCTGTACTCCTTGCAGCTAGAGCGAAGCGAGAAGGACGCGAGGACGAAGAAGGCCTTCTTAAAGTAGCCCCTTGTCAGCAGCCCTGAAAGGGCGCATAACACACGGCGTCTCGCTGCCCTCCGTTCTACATACTCGCGTCTCCCTTTGCCGTCTTGCAAAAGTTGCTACCAGAGCAGAGGCGGCCAGATTGAAGAGGCTGTGCTTAGGTTCACCTTCTCCTTACTGCACGTAAGCCACGTCAAGCTCCTCGCTGCACTCTGGATTTCCCTTCTCCGCGGCACTTAGCGTGGTGCTGTGTGTGTGCAACTCGGCGCCTAGAAGTGACCGCCAATGCTTTCAGAGCGGGCTGCAAGGGAACCAAGGAGCAGCACAAGCAGCAGTGCTTCAGCTTGCTCCTTCCGACTGCTAAGGGCACTTGGGAAGGCAAGCGAGAGTCAACCACCTTCCTCTCCTAGTAGCCTCTAACGTGGTGCACACAAGCACGGCACATAGCCGCTTCGTTCACCGCCCTCGCCCTCGCCCACGCCTTGCTCCGCTTTCACTTGTCGGCGGCCAGAAGCCGCCGCAGGGGCGCCACATACCCAGCAGTGTGCGGGCAGCCAAGAGCTCGAGAACGCTGCTTCTGCCCAAGCCCGCCTAGGGCGTGCACCTTTGTTCTCAGAGCTCCGTGTAACAGTCTGCCTTTCTCGCAGTTCGAATGGAAATCGAAAGCTTTTCGCCTACGCCCTTCACAGAGATCCGTTGCTAGGACGAGAATGTCTTGTGGCCGGAGCTCGCCCCCGCCGCGAGGAAGCTGCTCTTAGCACCGCGTTGCAGGGACACGTCTCGCTTCTTGACTTCGTGCTTAGCGCTCTCCGAATTCGCTGCTAGCTCCGCGGTCCGTCTCAGCTTCAAGTAGCTGCGCTCGCAGTACATAGAGCTTCGCAAGGACCGAAGACCCGGAGGGACGTATCGCACACGACAATGTGCCAGGACAGAGACGTGTTCTACATTGTCCCTTCTCGTCATCCAGTTTGTGCCTCTGCTGCTTCTGCTGTTAGGAATCGCTCCTTGAAAGACGAGCGAGAGCGTCTTTCTGGGTGCATTGCACTGAGTGAGTGCTCGCTAGGGACTTTGCACTCGGAGCCAAGGCAACAGGGCGTGCTTGTCCGCAGAACTGAGAGCACGCTGTTGGGCAGAGCTGAAACTGACCGCTGGAGTTCAGCTCTCTCCGGACGGCAGACGCCGAAGAACGAAGCCGCTTGCGAGCGGCGCAGTGCAGCGAAGAGCACACGAGCAGCCAAAGAGCTCCTTCACAATCGCTTTCACTTCTCAGTGCTCTTGCTGCTTGGAAAAGCAGCACACAGCCGTTGCACGCCAGGGCAAAAGCTGGGGCAGTGCCCGTCCTCACTCCTTCGCTGTGCTGTACTCCTTGCAGCTAGAGCGAAGCGAGAAGGACGCGAGGACGAAGAAGGCGTTCTTAAAGTAGCCCCTTGTCAGCAGCCCTGAAAGGGCGCATAACACACGGCGTCTCGCTGCCCTCCGTTCTACATACTCGCGGCTCCCTTTGCCGTCTTGCAAAAGTTGCTACCAGAGCAGAGGCGGCCAGATTGAAGAGGCTGTGCTTAGGTTCACCTTCTCCTTACTGCACGTAAGCCACGTCAAGCTCCTCGCTGCACTCTGGATTTCCCTTCTCCGCGGCACTTAGCGTGGTGCTGTGTGTGTGCAACTCGGCGCCTAGAAGTGACCGCCAATGCTTTCAGAGCGGGCTGCAAGGGAACCAAGGAGCAGCACAAGCAGCAGTGCTTCAGCTTGCTCCTTCCGACTGCTAAGGGCACTTGGGAAGGCAAGCGAGAGTCAACCACCTTCCTCTCCTAGTAGCCTCTAACGTGGTGCACACAAGCACGGCACATAGCCGCTTCGTTCACCGCCCTCGCCCTCGCCCACGCCTTGCTCCGCTTTCACTTGTCGGCGGCCAGAAGCCGCCGCAGGGGCGCCACATACCCAGCAGTGTGCGGGCAGCCAAGAGCTCGAGAACGCTGCTTCTGCCCAAGCCCGCCTAGGGCGTGCACCTTTGTTCTCAGAGCTCCGTGTAACAGTCTGCCTTTCTCGCAGTTCGAATGGAAATCGAAAGCTTTTCGCCTACGCCCTTCACAGAGATCCGTTGCTAGGACGAGAATGTCTTGTGGCCGTAGCTCGCCCCCGCCGCGAGGAAGCTGCTCTTAGCACCGCGTTGCAGGGACACGTCTCGCTTCTTGACTTCGTGCTTAGCGCTCTCCGAATTCGCTGCTAGCTCCGCGGTCCGTCTCAGCTTCAAGTAGCTGCGCTCGCAGTACATAGAGCTTCGCAAGGACCGAAGACCCGGAGGGACGTATCGCACACGACAATGTGCCAGGACAGAGACGTGTTCTACATTGTCCCTTCTCGTCATCCAGTTTGTGCCTCTGCTGCTTCTGCTGTTAGGAATCGCTCCTTGAAAGACGAGCGAGAGCGTCTTTCTGGGTGCATTGCACTGAGTGAGTGCTCGCTAGGGACTTTGCACTCGGAGCCAAGGCAACAGGGCGTGCTTGTCCGCAGAACTGAGAGCGCGCTGTTGGGCAGAGCTGAAACTGACCGCTGCAGTTCAGCTCTCTCCGGACGGCAGACGCCGAAGAACGAAGCCGCTTGCGAGCGGCGCAGTGCAGCGAAGAGCACACGAGCAGCCAAAGAGCTCCTTCACAATCGCTTTCACTTCTCAGTGCTCTTGCTGCTTGGAAAAGCAGCACACAGCCGTTGCACGCCAGGGCAAAAGCTGGGGCAGTGCCCGTCCTCACTCCTTCGCTGTGCTGTACTCCTTGCAGCTAGAGCGAAGCGAGAAGGACGCGAGGACGAAGAAGGCGTTCTTAAAGTAGCCCCTTGTCAGCAGCCCTGAAAGGGCGCATAACACACGGCGTCTCGCTGCCCTCCGTTCTACATACTCGCGTCTCCCTTTGCCGTCTTGCAAAAGTTGCTACCAGAGCAGAGGCGGCCAGATTGAAGAGGCTGTGCTTAGGTTCACCTTCTCCTTACTGCACGTAAGCCACGTCAAGCTCCTCGCTGCACTCTGGATTTCCCTTCTCCGCGGCACTTAGCGTGGTGCTGTGTGTGTGCAACTCGGCGCCTAGAAGTGACCGCCAATGCTTTCAGAGCGGGCTGCAAGGGAACCAAGGAGCAGCACAAGCAGCAGTGCTTCAGCTTGCTCCTTCCGACTGCTAAGGGCACTTGGGAAGGCAAGCGAGAGTCAACCACCTTCCTCTCCTAGTAGCCTCTAACGTGGTGCACACAAGCACGGCACATAGCCGCTTCGTTCACCGCCCTCGCCCTCGCCCACGCCTTGCTCCGCTTTCACTTGTCGGCGGCCAGAAGCCGCCGCAGGGGCGCCACATACCCAGCAGTGTGCGGGCAGCCAAGAGCTCGAGAACGCTGCTTCTGCCCAAGCCCGCCTAGGGCGTGCACCTTTGTTCTCAGAGCTCCGTGTAACAGTCTGCCTTTCTCGCAGTTCGAATGGAAATCGAAAGCTTTTCGCCTACGCCCTTCACAGAGATCCGTTGCTAGGACGAGAATGTCTTGTGGCCGGAGCTCGCCCCCGCCGCGAGGAAGCTGCTCTTAGCACCGCGTTGCAGGGACACGTCTCGCTTCTTGACTTCGTGCTTAGCGCTCTCCGAATTCGCCGCTAGCTCCGCGGTCCGTCTCAGCTTCGCTCGCAGCTGCGTAGCTGCGCTCGCAGTACTTAGAGCTTCGCAAGGACCGAAGACCCGGAGGGACATATCGCACACGACAATGTGCCAGGACAAGGACGTTCTGCACTGAGTGGAGACAGAGACAGACCGAGAATTCTACACTGCCCCTTCTCTTCGGCCATCTTGTGCTCTGCTGCCTCTGCTGTGACGAATCGGTCCTTGAAAAACCAGCGAGAGCGTCTCTCCAGGCACTGAGTGTGAGCTCCCTAGGGACTTTTTCCACCTCCAAAAATACATGGGTAAGTCCTAAAAGTTTTGGTTTGATCAAGAATAGTTACGTCCAAGTATTGCTGTTCTAAACACCCTTGGTTTCAGTCTGAACTTAACTGCTTGTTTCTGTCTTTTTGCCTAGTGGCAATCTAATTCTAAGGTAACTAGATGTGTTAGATATCCATAAGTTACATCTCAGGTTAGGTGGGATAATTGGCTGGGAAGAAAATGGAATTGAGAATTTGGAAAGAATCCAAAGTGAGCTGATGTCACAATCCGAGATTCCCTTGGGTTCCAAATCCTTTCATTTGTGTTTTTGTGGGCTTTTTTGAAGGCGGTGTACAGTTGAAGCCATGATTTAGCTGCGGTGAGACCTGCTCTGCTGTAAAAGCATTATTTTCTCAGTGAGCATGGACAACAGTTAGAGTGTCGTCTTTTAAGATTCCCTGCACTCCACTTATGGTGGCAAAAGCAGTGCCTTGACTGTAATCATAAAAGTGATTACAGCTTCCTTGCTTTGACATCATGTAGGATGCTTCCTCCATCTGCTGTGGTCAGCATTAAGTAACAGATTTCTCAGTTTCTAGGAAGAGTCTAGCAAACAATCACCTTGCTCCTTCTCTTGCATTTATTCATCACTGCTATGCTGCTATACAGACAGATAGTCTGTTTATGATTCAACAATTCAATGGGACATCAAGTAAATAGCAAAGCAAAACTAACTACCGAAAGCACTATAAGGGCCAGAGATTAGCTTGGATCAAAACAGGTATTCTCCTAGCATTGTTTACAAACGACTCAGCATGTGAAACAGAAGGCACAATGTAGTTTGTGCCTTGTTTTGGGCATGCCCGGAAGAAGGAAATTCTGATTTCACATATGGGAAAAGAAATGTTGACATTTGAATGAGATTGTTCATACCCCAGAAAAGGTTGCTTTGAAAGGTTGTGGAAGTCCTGTGTGGAAACACGGCTTTACAAGTCCTTTCCACCAGGAGACAACAGCTGCAGAACATCTGGGTGTGCCAGTGTTGAGAGCACCAGCAAAGATCAAAGTGGAGAAGTTGGTGAACAATGGCAGTGGCCTGGGGGAGAGCAAGTGGGGTGCTGGCTGTGGGACCAGGGGAGTCCTGACTGATTTAGGAGGCGTGTGATGGTCTGTGCCAGCAAGCGGAGTAGTGCTGTGGCCTTGGCACACTGCGAATACTGGAATTCAGTGGGGTCACTGGGCAGGCTGAGTGTGTGAGCTGCTGGAGGGACCCAGGTTGCCCACATGTAAACATCCAGTCTCACTCTTGCCAGCCACAGAAAGGAGCAGGATGTGGCTGCTGGCGATGCCTGTCATGTATATGTAGTGTATATGCGTGCTATCCCAGCCTGCTGGGAACACTTCTTCTTTGGGACTGCTTGGGCTGAGGGAGAGAAAGCAGTGGTAGTTTCTGAGGTTTCGAGTTTGCTCGAGTTTCTCAGGCTGTTTCTGGAGCCACCCAGAGTTCTCTTCCTTGAAGCATTTCAAGTCCTGCTAATTTTCAAAATTCAAACAGACACAGCCCTAAGCTAGTTGATCTGACTTCAGAGCTATTCTTACGCTGAGCTGTTGGATGATCTGATCTCCTGAGATGTCTTCCATTTCAGTTTATGACCTGGTTCTTGTGAAAAATAGGATCTTTTAGCCTGGAGAAGAGAGGTTTCTGGAGAGACAGTATTGTGGCCTTTGAATATGTAAAGAGGGTATAAGACCAATGGAGAAAGACTTTTTAGGAAGGTTTGCAGAGAAAGGACAAGGGGACATGCTTTCAAACTGAGACTAGGTTTAGACTGGCTAAAAGGAAAAGCTTTTCTACAATGAAGCTGGTGAGACACTCAAACGGCTGTTCCAGAGAAGTTGTGGATGCCCCATCATTGAGAGTGCTCCTTATCAGTTTGGCTAGTCTTGAGCAATTTGATCTACTGTAAGATCTACCTGGCAAGGAAGTAGGACTAGGTGATCTTTAATCACAGACTGTTGTATGATTCCGTGAAAGACAGAATGCAATAAAGTTCATAATTCAGATTTTGGCGCAGACATATTTATAATTTCTCACTTTATGCATCATTGCAATGACAACTTGTTAGCTTCTGAAATGATTAGCTGAGATTGATTTCCTTCCTTAGTTTCATTTTCCCTGTTATTCCTTCACTCTTGGACCTTTTTTTCACTAGATTTCCTCTTTCAGTAAACTGCCCTTAAGTATCACTTTGCTCCCCACCTGGCTTTTTTTTTTTTTTTTTTTTTTCAATGACACCTTTTCACTGGTTCGTTTTGGGCCTTTGCTGCTTGAAGTCCAGCAGCCTCCTTGTCAGAGCATTACGGAGCTTTCTTTACAGCTTCATCACTATGCAAAAAGCCATAAATTACTGTGTTCCATCTCACATACCATCAAGTAGCACACTAATATTCCCTCTGCTGAATAGCTGGTTGGCTTACATAGACCAGCCAAAAACCAGGAAATCCAGATGGCAGCAAGAATCTTGTAGACTACTCCCGCTGTTCATTTAAATTCTGGAGAAGTCACGTGAGGTATCACATTCTCTTGAAAGAAGTGTCTATCATCTCGGACATTCTAGAATGGGCTATTAATATTGTCATGAGTTTCTGGCTAGACTTTTTAGTATGCCAATTCAAATTCAAATGATCTGAAATGATAGAACTTCAAGAATTGTTTTTCCCAGAATCGAAGTATGATGGAGTTATATAGGGAGAATCTTAATCTTAGTTATTCTATTCCATCTCACATCATGGCTGGGGGCAGGGAGAAGGGAGTATCTTTGGGGGACAATGGGTTCCGGTGTAGTCAGTAAGCTGGGCAGAGGCGCCATCAGGTATTGTCTGTTGTTGGGGGGGGGATTCATGTGAACTCTTCCTTTCTTGTACCCTGCCACCAGTATTGTTGCTAAAATTGTTTGTTTTCTCATCCAAGTGACAAAATCAGCACACTTAATGAGGGATGAAGAGGGAGCAGCGACCTCGGAACAGGAGGAAGAAGAAGCAGAGCCTGCTGTCCTCCAGAAGAAAAAAAACGCTACCAGCCAACTTTGCATCATCTGTGAACTTCCTGGGCGTGTACTCTATCCCCTTGTCCAGATCACTGAGCAAGATATTAAACAGGACTGGGCCCAAGACTGAGCCTTGGGGACCAGCTGGATGAACTCTATTTCCCACCACTCTGTGGGCCTGGCCATCACCCAGTTTGTCACCCAGCAAACAGCCCACCCATGCAAACCATAAGCAGACAGTTTCTTCAGGAGAATGATGTGAGACTCATTGCAAAAAAGATCAGGGAGATGCCTAGGAAGAGTCTCAGGTGAATCCAGGAGACTATAGTGGAGGACTATTCAGTTTTCCAATCAATTTGCTTAAAAAAACTCTACAAAACCGTAATAAAAAAACAAACAAAAAAAGCAGACCAAACAAACACACAAAACCCCCCATCCAATAATCCCCAAAGAGACAAAAAAAGCCCCCAAAAAAGCCCACCAAAAAACCCACCCAAAACTGAAAAAAAAGCCCCAAACCCAACACAAAAAATCAGGGTGAAGGTTTTTAGTAACTTTAAAAATAACAAAACAAAACGAAACAAAAAAACCCCAGAAAGTCACATTTCTAAAGGTGCTGTCCCAGCCTCTTCTCTCAGCAGGGAGGACATCCTGAAGTGGAGCCAGTTGGAAGAAAGCGGGACGGGGCAGCACCTGGGCCATTGTCACAGGACGGCCCTGTGGCTGCCCCACTGCCAAAACCTGGACACATAAATCAAACACAGGTATGCACATGTGCTTAGACACAGCAAAAATATATTTGTCTGAAAAGAATACAGGTCCATTTCTATCACTGGAAAGAGCATAATGCCTCGTCTCAGCTTTCTTTTCAGTCATTACAAATGTTTCGAAAATAAAGGAGTGCAGAAAATGGAAATATCCAAGATCAACATGAGGACCAGTAACAAAGATTCCATTTTTGAAACTGCATTGGGAATCCTCTGCAGAAATTGACTCAGAGCTCTAAGATTTACAAAAAAGACCAAGAGGATTGGAGTCAATACAACACAGTGTCTGGAGACTTCAGCTGGTTGCCTTGATTTCTCAAATATGATGGAGGAAGCACCTTAGCAACTACAGCTGCCAGTTCTCTCAGGGCCCTGACATGCCTCTGGGTGGGTGCCATGGTCTTGCATGCTCAGGTTCCTCAAGTGGTCTGAAAGCTGACCTGCTACTATGGGTTAGAATCAAGTCCACCAGTCCAATAACCTGAGAGATGTGGAAATAGTGACTGGCAGTAAAAATTGAGACCAACACTTGTTGAGTACCTCAGCCTTCTCCTTGTCTGTTGTCACTAGTCCTGTCTGGCTTATGGGGGTGGGGGGGGGGGGGGAATAGGGGAGGTGTGATAGGTTTCTTTTCATCTTCCTTTTCCCACTGAAATACCCGTAGGTGCCTTTATTATTCTTAGTTTTGGCATGCTTTTCCAAATTCAGCTTCAACTGAGCCTTAGCTATACTGATCCCATCCTCACACACTCATGTGTTACCACTGTATTTTTCCCATGATTTGTCTCGCTGTGTATCGTCTGCATATTACCTACTTGCATCACATCTATTAATTTTCAATAACCTTCTGGCTTTAACTTGCTTTCAAAAAAAAACCTTTTTGAACCTTTTCACCTCAGAAATTCACCTGGGAAACCCCAAATCCCCAGAATTCGACCCAAAATTCACCTGGCACCCCAAATTCACCCTCCAAATTCGCTCCAAAATGATTGGCAACTTTACACACTCCATTTTCCCACAAAAGGATCTAGAGCCCTGTGCGCTTCGTATACAAACTAAATGCAAAAAACCTTTCTATTCATTCTCAGCAAAAAGACGTCCTATTCCTCCTTCTTTTGGACAAAACTGCCTTCACTTTCAAACTTATTCTCTTGCTCGCTTACCTGCATAATGCTTAGTCCCTGTTCTGCATGCTCATTTTCTTCACTTTTACAAGGAATCCTCTCCTCATCTTCTTCTTCCTCTGCTTCAACATGCAAAAACAAACCAAAAATTGTCTCTTCTACAGAAAATGAGGGGAGAAAAGAACACAAATGATAACCAATACCCTGCCAAGTAGAAATTTCTTCTATATTTCAGTGACTGATAGGCAGAAAAAAATGAATTTCATCTGGGGAAAGAAAGACATTCTAGGAATATTCAGACTGCTATCTTGCCCCAGGTAAAACATTTACCATGGCCTTAGCGTTAATGAGCTTGTGAACATCAGCTGCCAAGAGGAAGGACATTTCCTCCAGTTTCACACAATACTTGGTCAGTACATCTGCTATCTGTGCAATCAAAGAATACAGAAAAGCAACAACAATGAAAAGTAGAACTCAAATATCAATTTCCCAAGTTAAAATCTACATGAACAAGACAATTTTTCCATTCAAGTGAATTCGATTTAATTAATTCATTAACTACATAAGTAGCATTCTCACGTTCAAGAACGGAATTCAAAGAATCAACGTTGCTTCTTCTGAGACATTGAAGCCTGAGTAGATCCCAACTTCAAATCTAGTAGGACGCCATGAAAGCAATACCTGCTACATTTAGTACATGTAAACTACAAAGACATCTAGAACAGCTCTAAAAGATGAGCAAACCCATGAACTTTGAAGGAGACGCTAGCAAGAAATGTGGAAATAGGCTTTATCTGCCCAGTGCTTTTCCCAAAAGCACGGGCACTCCTTGGCGTCAGTGAGAGTCTCTGTCTCATTATTCAGCAGCTGGCTTAGGGTAAAAAAGGATGCATGCAATCACTTCATTCCTGTTCATGACATAAACTTACTGCATCATCGTGGAAGCCATTTACTTGGAAATATAGCCTAAAAAATAGGTGTCAGACTGGGTACATATCTAGATTGCTATGAGCAAAACCAATTTCTTTTTAACAGGAAAGCCATACAATATGCCTGCCATGGCAAATATTAGTCTACTAGCCCTGCACTTCAACGGGCAGTGAGCAGTTCATGACACCAAATTTACGTTTGGCAAGGAGACAGTCTATTTATTACAAGCCCCTAGTTCTAGAACCAAGAATTCAGGAGTTGCTCATTCCCAATGAAAATCTGTCCATTTCATACCTTTGGGGTTTTATGCTTCTGTTCTTTACCTGTCTTGAGTGTGGCTTTCTTGTGAAGTCACTGATGGGTGTTTTTCCAACACATTTCTGCTGATTACACGGTAATTGCATGGCATCAGCAGACATCTCTGAATGTCTCTTGAAAGTATGCTTTTTACTCTTCCTAGAGGACCTTGTCTTCTTCTTTCCTTCACCCAAAAGGTGGGCTAAGTGAGCCTTCAAAGAACCATCATCTCAACAATTAGAATTCTTTCAAACCTACTGAATGGAGAACAGCGACAAAAAAATTTTAAAAAGACTAGTACGCGAAAGACAGCAGAAGAGAAAGGTAAAGTAATGAATCCTACATGCCACATGCATAACTCTCTTCATTCAAGGCTATTTTCAAAATGAGAAGAAAAAAAAAAAAAAAAAAAAAGATCATCTTTTCCTCAGAGAGGAAAAGAAAGTGGAAAGTGGAGTAACTGGATTGTGTTGCCTTGCCTACAGTTACCAGAAAAGTCAACAGCAGAGTTGAAAACTCCTGAAGCTGGCTAACTACGCCTCTAAATGTTTTACTACTGTGTTATGATTCTGTCTTCAGTTAATAGAACCCGATATACAACAAAGAGATGGGAGCACATGGAGATGCATTGGAGAGCCTACGCTGGAGGTAACACATTCATTTTTTACTCAAACAAATCCAAATTAGAAATGTTGAAAATGACCTGGGGCCATTTCAACAGCCAGCAAACTAACACAACCAACCTTTGGCTTTTATTCAATCCTTTGCTTATTTTACCTGGACCTTGAAGATCTGTCTGCAGCCTTCCTCTCTGCAAATATATCACACTCGTCCTATTGAGAACCCATGGCTCATCACAGCTGCTTCGCCACGCCTGCTTCCAGAAGAACTGGCAACTACAAGCTGGGAGCCAAGAGATACAACACTTCACTTGGAAAAGGGCCTTCCATGAATCCTAGAATCCCAGAATGGTTTGGACTGGAAGCGACCTTAGAGACAGAGTCTCTTCTTCCCACATCCTGACATGGGCAGGGACACTTTTCCACTAGTCCAGGTTGCTCCATGTCTGCTCCAGCCTGGCCCTGGACACTTCCTGCCATGGGGCTCCTACACAGCCTCTTTGAGCAACATGTGCCAGGCCTCAGCACCCACACAAGGAAGAATTCCTTTCCAATATCCCATCTACCCCAGCCCTCTGGCAGTTTGAAGCTATTCCCCCTTGTCCTGCGAGTCCAGAACCTTTTCCAAAGTCCCTCCCCAGCTATCTTGGAGCCCCAGCAGGCACTGCAAGGGGCTCGAAGGTCTCCCTGGAGCCTTCTGTTCTCCAGATTGGACACCCTCAGCTCTCCCAGACTGTCCTAGAGCAAAGAAGCTCCACCTTTCAAAGCACCTTAGAAGCCTCCTACCGGCCAAACTCGATGGCAACGCTGGCCTTCCGGGCCCTACGGATATCGCTTCCGGTGTCGTTCGGGGTCAATCCCGGCTCTCTCCCCGCCCCCCATGGGGCCCTCAGGCAATGCCGCTCCGACGCAGCTCCTGCCGCTGTCAGACCAGCGGGGGGGCGGGGGGCCAGCCCAGCCTCATCCACAATCCACACTGTCCTCGGCGGCTGCTGCGGGCTCATGGCGGCCCACACACCCGGAAGCAGAGCTCCGAACACAGAGGATCATAGCCCCACATTTGTGTACGTCTCTGCACAAGGCAGGGCAGACTTGCCATGCCCGGACTTTTCAGTTCAGCACGAAAATGAGAATAAACCTGCGCCATGGGAGAGGAAACCTCTAAAGACTCCCTCATACGTGGTCGCTCAACTTAATGCCTAGGCACTTGCCATTCCTAAGGCTACACTAAAGCCCTTTTTACCTTGCGGGAAAGAAATGCCATTGTTCTGGTGTGCAGCTAAAGGCGGAGCACAGGCAGGCCAGGGCAAAAGCTGGGGCAGTGCCCGTCTTCACTCCTTCGCTGTGCTGTACTCCTTGCAGCTAGAGCGAAGCCAGATGGACGCGAGGAAGGACAAGGCGCTCTTAAAGTAGCCCCCTGTCAGCAGCCCTGAAAGGGCGCATAACACACGGCGTCTCGCTGCCCTCCGTTCTACATACTCGCGGCTCCCTTTGCCGACTTGCAAAAGTTGCTACCAGAGCAGAGGCGGCCAGATTGAAGAGGCAGAGCCTAGGGTCACCTTCTCCTTACTGCACGTAAGCCACGTCCAGCTCCTCGCTGCACTCTGGATTTCCCTTCTCCGCGGCACTTAGCGTGGTGCTGTGTGTGTGCAACTCGGCGCCTAGAAGTGACCGCCAATGCTTTCAGAGCGGGCTGCAAGGGAACCAAGGAGCAGCACAAGCAGCAGTGCTTCAGCTTGCTCCTTCCGACTGCTAAGGGCACTTGGGAAGGCAAGCGAGAGTCAACCACCTTCCTCTCCTAGTAGCCTCTAACGTGGTGCACACAAGCACGGCACATAGCCGCTTCGTTCACCGCCCTCGCCCTCGCCCACGCCTTGCTCCGCTTTCACTTGTCGGCGGCCAGAAGCCGCCGCAGGGGCGCCACATACCCAGCAGTGTGCGGGCAGCCAAGAGCTCGAGAACGCTGCTTCTGCCCAAGCCCGCCTAGGGCGTGCACCTTTGTTCTCAGAGCTCCGTGTAACAGTCTGCCTTTCTCGCAGTTCGAATGGAAATCGAAAGCTTTTCGCCTACGCCCTTCACAGAGATCCGTTGCTAGGACGAGAATGTCTTGTGGCCGGAGCTCGCCCCCGCCGCGAGGAAGCTGCTCTTAGCACCGCGTTGCAGGGACACGTCTCGCTTCTTGACTTCGTGCTTAGCGCTCTCCGAATTCGCTGCTAGCTCCGCGGTCCTTCTCAGCTGCAAGTAGCAGCGCTCGCAGTACATAGAGCTTCGCAAGGACCGAAGACCCGGAGGGACGTATCGCACACGACAATGTGCCAGGACAGAGACGTGTTCTACATTGTCTCTTCTCGTCATCCAGTTTGTGCCTCTGCTGCTTCTGCTGTTAGGAATCGCTCCTTGAAAGACGAGCGAGAGCGTCTTTCTGGGTGCACTGCACTGAGTGAGTGCTCGCTAGGGACTTTGCACTCGGAGCCAAGGCAACAGGGCGTGCTTGTCCGCAGAACTGAGAGCGCGCTGTTGGGCAGAGCTGAAACTGACCGCTGCAGTTCAGCTCTCTCCGGACGGCAGACGCCGAAGAACGAAGCCGCTTGCGAGCGGCGCAGTGCAGCGAAGAGCACACGAGCAGCCAAAGAGCTCCTTCACAATCGCTTTCACTTCTCAGTGCTCTTGCTGCTTGGAAAAGCAGCACACAGCCGTTGCACGCCAGGGCAAAAGCTGGGGCAGTGCCCGTCCTCACTCCTTCGCTGTGCTGTACTCCTTGCAGCTAGAGCGAAGCGAGAAGGACGCGAGGACGAAGAAGGCCTTCTTAAAGTAGCCCCTTGTCAGCAGCCCTGAAAGGGCGCATAACACACGGCGTCTCGCTGCCCTCCGTTCTACATACTCGCGTCTCCCTTTGCCGTCTTGCAAAAGTTGCTACCAGAGCAGAGGCGGCCAGATTGAAGAGGCTGTGCTTAGGTTCACCTTCTCCTTACTGCACGTAAGCCACGTCAAGCTCCTCGCTGCACTCTGGATTTCCCTTCTCCGCGGCACTTAGCGTGGTGCTGTGTGTGTGCAACTCGGCGCCTAGAAGTGACCGCCAATGCTTTCAGAGCGGGCTGCAAGGGAACCAAGGAGCAGCACAAGCAGCAGTGCTTCAGCTTGCTCCTTCCGACTGCTAAGGGCACTTGGGAAGGCAAGCGAGAGTCAACCACCTTCCTCTCCTAGTAGCCTCTAACGTGGTGCACACAAGCACGGCACATAGCCGCTTCGTTCACCGCCCTCGCCCTCGCCCACGCCTTGCTCCGCTTTCACTTGCCGGCGGCCAGAAGCCGCCGCAGGGGCGCCACATACCCAGCAGTGTGCGGGCAGCCAAGAGCTCGAGAACGCTGCTTCTGCCCAAGCCAGCCTAGGGCGTGCACCTTTGTTCTCAGAGCTCCGTGTAACAGTCTGCCTCTCTCGCAGTTCGAATGGAAAACGAAAGCTTTTCGCCTACGCCCTTCACAGAGATCCGTTGCTACGACGAGAATGTCTTGTGGCCGGAGTTCGCCCCCGCCGCGAGGAAGCTGCTCTTAGCACCGCATTGCAGGGACACGTCTCGCTTCTTGACTTCGTGCTTAGCGCTCTCCGAATTCGCTGCTAGCTCCGCTGTCCTTCTCAGCTGCAAGTAGCAGCGCTCGCAGTACATAGAGCTTCGCAAGGACCGAAGACCCGGAGGGACGTATCGCACACGACAATGTGCCAGGACAGAGACGTGTTCTACATTGTCTCTTCTCGTCATCCAGTTTGTGCCTCTGCTGCTTCTGCTGTTAGGAATCGCTCCTTGAAAGACGAGCGAGAGCGTCTTTCTGGGTGCATTGCACTGAGTGAGTGCTCGCTAAGGACTTTGCACTCGGAGCCAAGGCAACAGGGCGTGCTTGTCCGCAGAACTGAGAGCACGCTGTTGGGCAGAGCTGAAACTGACCGCTGCAGTTCAGCTCTCTCCGGACGGCAGACGCCGAAGAACGAAGCCGCTTGCGAGCGGCGCAGTGCAGCGAAGAGCACACGAGCAGCCAAAGAGCTCCTTCACAATCGCTTTCACTTCTCAGTGCTCTTGCTGCTTGGAAAAGCAGCACACAGCCGTTGCACGCCAGGGCAAAAGCTGGGGCAGTGCCCGTCCTCACTCCTTCGCTGTGCTGTACTCCTTGCAGACAGAGCGAAGCGAGAAGGACGCGAGGACGAAGAAGTCCTTCTTAAAGTAGCCCCTTGTCAGCAGCCCTGAAAGGGCGCATAAAACACGGCGTCTCGCTGCCCTCCGTTCTACATACTCGCGGCTCCCTTTGGCGACTCGCAAAAGTTGCTACCAGAGCAGAGGCGGCCAGATTGAAGAGGCACTGCTTAGGTTCACCTTCTCCTTACTGCACGTAAGCCACGTCCAGCTCCTCGCTGCACTCTGGATTTCCCTTCTCCGCAGCACTTAACGTGGTGCTGTGTGTGTGCAACTCGGCGCTTAGAAGTGACCGCCAATGCTTTCAGAGCGGGCTGCAAGGGAACCAAGGAGCAGCACAAGCAGCAGTGCTTCAGCTTGCTCCTTCCGACTGCTAAGGGCACTTGGGAAGGCAAGCGAGAGTCAACCACCTTCCTCTCCTAGTAGCCTCTAACGTGGTGCACACAAGCACGGCGCTTTTGTCGCTTCGTTCACCGCCCTCGCCCTCGCCCACGCCTTGCTCCGCTTTTACTTGCCGGCGGCCAGAAGCCGCTGCAGGGGCGCCACATACCCAGCAGTGTGCGGGCAGCCAAGAGCTCGAGAACGCTTCTTCTGCCCAAGCCAGCCTAGGGCGTGCACCTTTGTTCTCAGAGCTCCGTGTAACAGTCTGCCTCTCTCGCAGTTCGAATGGAAAACGAAAGCTTTTCGCCTACGACCTTCATAGAGATCCGTTGCCAGGACGAGAATGTCTTGTGGCCAGAGCTCGCCCCCGCCGCGAGGAAGCTGCTCTTAGCACCGCGTTGCAGGGACACGTCTCGCTTCTTGACTTCGTGCTTAGCGCTCTCCGAATTCGCTGCTAGCTCCGCGGTCCTTCTCAGCTGCAAGTAGCAGCGCTCGCATTACATATAGCTTCGCAAGGACCGAAGACCCGGAGGGACATATCGCACACGACAATGTGCCAGGACAGAGACGTGTTCTACATTGTCTCTTCTCGTCATCCAGTTTGTGCCTCTGCTGCTTCTGCTGTTAGGAATCGCTCCTTGAAAGACGAGCGAGAGCGTCTTTCTGGGTGCACTGCACTGAGTGAGTGCTCGCTAGGGACTTTGCACTCGGAGCCAAGGCAACAGGGCGTGCTTGTCCGCAGAACTGAGAGCACGCTGTTGGGCAGAGCTGAAACTGACCGCTGCAGTTCAGCTCTCTCCGGACGGCAGACGCCGAAGAACGAAGCCGCTTGCGAGCGGCGCAGTGCAGCGAAGAGCACACGAGCAGCCAAAGAGCTCCTTCACAATCGCTTTCACTTCTCAGTGCTCTTGCTGCTTGGAAAAGCAGCACACAGCCGTTGCACGCCAGGGCAAAAGCTGGGGCAGTGCCCGTCTTCACTCCTTCGCTGTGCTGTACTCCATGCAGCTAGAGCGAAGCGAGAAGGACGCGAGGACGAAGAAGGCCTTCTTAAAGTAGCCCCCTGTCAGCAGCCCTGAAAGGGCGCATAACACACGGCGTCTCGCTGCCCTCCGTTCTACATACTCGCGGCTCCCTTTGCCGACTCGCAAAAGTTCCTACCAGAGCAGAGGCGGCCAGATTGAAGAGGCAGTGCCTAGGTTCACCTTCTACTTCATGCACGTAAGCCGCGTCCAGCTCCTCGCTGCACTCTGGATTTCCCTTCTCCGCAGCACTTAACGTGGTGCTGTGTGTGTGCAACTCGGCGCCTAGAAGTGACCGCCAATGCTTTCAGAGCGGGCTGCAAGGGAACCAAGGAGCAGCACAAGCAGCAGTGCTTCAGCTTGCTCCTTCCGACTGCTAAGGGCACTTGGGAAGGCAAGCGAGAGTCAACCACCTTCCTCTCCTAGTAGCCTCTAACGTGGTGCACACAAGCACGGCGCATAGCCGCTTCGTTCACCGCCCTCGCCCAAGCCTTGCTCCGCTTTCACTTGCCGGCGGCCAGAAGCCGCTGCAGGGGCGCCACATACCCAGCAGTGTGCGGGCAGCCAAGAGCTCGAGAACGCTTCTTCTGCCCAAGCCAGCCTAGGGCGTGCACCTTTGTTCTCAGAGCTCCGTGTAACAGTCTGCCTCTCTCGCAGTTCGAATGGAAATCGAAAGCTTTTCGCATACGACCTTCATAGAGATCCGTTGCCAGGACGAGAATGTCTTGTGGCCAGAGCTCGCCCCCGCCGCGAGGAAGCTGCTCTTAGCACCGCGTTGCAGGGACACGTCTCGCTTCTTGACTTCGTGCTTAGCGCTCTCCGAATTCGCTGCTAGCTCCGCGGTCCTTCTCAGCTGCAAGTAGCAGCGCTCGCAGTACATAGAGCTTCGCAAGGACCGAAGACCCGGAGGGACGTATCGCACACGACAATGTGCCAGGACAGAGACGTGTTCTACATTGTCTCTTCTCGTCATCCAGTTTGTGCCTCTGCTGCTTCTGCTGTTAGGAATCGCTCCTTGAAAGACGAGCGAGAGCGTCTTTCTGGGTGCACTGCACTGAGTGAGTGCTCGCTAGGGACTTTGCACTCGGAGCCAAGGCAACAGGGCGTGCTTGTCCGCAGAACTGAGAGCACGCTGTTGGGCAGAGCTGAAACTGACCGCTGCAGTTCAGCTCTCTCCGGACGGCAGACGCCGAAGAACGAAGCCGCTTGCGAGCGGCGCAGTGCAGCGAAGAGCACACGAGCAGCCAAAGAGCTCCTTCACAATCGCTTTCACTTCTCAGTGCTCTTGCTGCTTGGAAAAGCAGCACACAGCCGTTGCACGCCAGGGCAAAAGCTGGGGCAGTGCCCGTCCTCACTCCTTCGCTGTGCTGTACTCCTTGCAGCTAGAGCGAAGCGAGAAGGACGCGAGGACGAAGAAGGCCTTCTTAAAGTAGCCCCTTGTCAGCAGCCCTGAAAGGGCGCATAACACACGGCGTCTCGCTGCCCTCCGTTCTACATACTCGCGTCTCCCTTTGCCGTCTTGCAAAAGTTGCTACCAGAGCAGAGGCGGCCAGATTGAAGAGGCTGTGCTTAGGTTCACCTTCTCCTTACTGCACGTAAGCCACGTCAAGCTCCTCGCTGCACTCTGGATTTCCCTTCTCCGCGGCACTTAGCGTGGTGCTGTGTGTGTGCAACTCGGCGCCTAGAAGTGACCGCCAATGCTTTCAGAGCGGGCTGCAAGGGAACCAAGGAGCAGCACAAGCAGCAGTGCTTCAGCTTGCTCCTTCCGACTGCTAAGGGCACTTGGGAAGGCAAGCGAGAGTCAACCACCTTCCTCTCCTAGTAGCCTCTAACGTGGTGCACACAAGCACGGCACATAGCCGCTTCGTTCACCGCCCTCGCCCTCGCCCACGCCTTGCTCCGCTTTCACTTGTCGGCGGCCAGAAGCCGCCGCAGGGGCGCCACATACCCAGCAGTGTGCGGGCAGCCAAGAGCTCGAGAACGCTGCTTCTGCCCAAGCCAGCCTAGGGCGTGCACCTTTGTTCTCAGAGCTCCGTGTAACAGTCTGCCTCTCTCGCAGTTCGAATGGAAAACGAAAGCTTTTCGCCTACGCCCTTCACAGAGATCCGTTGCTACGACGAGAATGTCTTGTGGCCGGAGTTCGCCCCCGCCGCGAGGAAGCTGCTCTTAGCACCGCATTGCAGGGACACGTCTCGCTTCTTGACTTCGTGCTTAGCGCTCTCCGAATTCGCTGCTAGCTCCGCGGTCCTTCTCAGCTGCAAGTAGCAGCGCTCGCAGTACATAGAGCTTCGCAAGGACCGAAGACCCGGAGGGACATATCGCACACGACAATCTGCCGGGACAGAGACGTGTTCTACATTGTCCCTTCTCGTCATCCAGTTTGTGCCTCTGCTGCTTCTGCTGTTAGGAATCGCTCCTTGAAAGACGAGCGAGAGCGTCTTTCTGGGTGCACTGCACTGAGTGAGTGCTCGCTAGGGACTTTGCACTCGGAGCCAAGGCAACAGGGCGTGCTTGTCCGCAGAACTGAGAGCACGCTGTTGGGCAGAGCTGAAACTGACCGCTGCAGTTCAGCTCTCTCCGGACGGCAGACGTCGAAGAACGCAGCCGCTTGCGAGCGGCGCAGTGCAGCGAAGAGCACACGAGCAGCCAAAGAGCTCCTTCACAATCGCTTTCACTTCTCAGTGCTCTTGCTGCTTGGAAAAGCAGCACACAGCCGTTGCACGCCAGGGCAAAAGCTGGGGCAGTGCCCGTCCTCACTCCTTCGCTGTGCTGTACTCCTTGCAGCTAGAGCGAAGCGAGAAGGACGCGAGGACGAAGAAGGCCTTCTTAAAGTAGCCCCTTGTCAGCAGCCCTGAAAGGGCGCATAACACACGGCGTCTCGCTGCCCTCCGTTCTACATACTCGCGTCTCCCTTTGCCGTCTTGCAAAAGTTGCTACCAGAGCAGAGGCGGCCAGATTGAAGAGGCTGTGCTTAGGTTCACCTTCTCCTTACTGCACGTAAGCCACGTCAAGCTCCTCGCTGCACTCTGGATTTCCCTTCTCCGCGGCACTTAGCGTGGTGCTGTGTGTGTGCAACTCGGCGCCTAGAAGTGACCGCCAATGCTTTCAGAGCGGGCTGCAAGGGAACCAAGGAGCAGCACAAGCAGCAGTGCTTCAGCTTGCTCCTTCCGACTGCTAAGGGCACTTGGGAAGGCAAGCGAGAGTCAACCACCTTCCTCTCCTAGTAGCCTCTAACGTGGTGCACACAAGCACGGCACATAGCCGCTTCGTTCACCGCCCTCGCCCTCGCCCACGCCTTGCTCCGCTTTCACTTGTCGGCGGCCAGAAGCCGCCGCAGGGGCGCCACATACCCAGCAGTGTGCGGGCAGCCAAGAGCTCGAGAACGCTGCTTCTGCCCAAGCCCGCCTAGGGCGTGCACCTTTGTTCTCAGAGCTCCGTGTAACAGTCTGCCTTTCTCGCAGTTCGAATGGAAATCGAAAGCTTTTCGCCTACGCCCTTCACAGAGATCCGTTGCTAGGACGAGAATGTCTTGTGGCCGGAGCTCGCCCCCGCCGCGAGGAAGCTGCTCTTAGCACCGGGTTGCAGGGACACGTCTCGCTTCTTGACTTCGTGCTTAGCGCTCTCCGAATTCGCTGCTAGCTCCGCGGTCCGTCTCAGCTTCAAGTAGCTGCGCTCGCAGTACATAGAGCTTCGCAAGGACCGAAGACCCGGAGGGACGTATCGCACACGACAATGTGCCAGGACAGAGACGTGTTCTACATTGTCCCTTCTCGTCATCCAGTTTGTGCCTCTGCTGCTTCTGCTGTTAGGAATCGCTCCTTGAAAGACGAGCGAGAGCGTCTTTCTGGGTGCATTGCACTGAGTGAGTGCTCGCTAGGGACTTTGCACTCGGAGCCAAGGCAACAGGGCGTGCTTGTCCGCAGAACTGAGAGCACGCTGTTGGGCAGAGCTGAAACTGACCGCTGGAGTTCAGCTCTCTCCGGACGGCAGACGCCGAAGAACGAAGCCGCTTGCGAGCGGCGCAGTGCAGCGAAGAGCACACGAGCAGCCAAAGAGCTCCTTCACAATCGCTTTCACTTCTCAGTGCTCTTGCTGCTTGGAAAAGCAGCACACAGCCGTTGCACGCCAGGGCAAAAGCTGGGGCAGTGCCCGTCCTCACTCCTTCGCTGTGCTGTACTCCTTGCAGCTAGAGCGAAGCGAGAAGGACGCGAGGACGAAGAAGGCGTTCTTAAAGTAGCCCCTTGTCAGCAGCCCTGAAAGGGCGCATAACACACGGCGTCTCGCTGCCCTCCGTTCTACATACTCGCGGCTCCCTTTGCCGTCTTGCAAAAGTTGCTACCAGAGCAGAGGCGGCCAGATTGAAGAGGCTGTGCTTAGGTTCACCTT